>NC_134501.1:32239322-32601701 GCF_040206685.1 Ascaphus truei | reverse complement strand
TGCCCAACTGTTGCTAAATATCATTTATATTGAGGTGGTGGCAACTACAGTATACTCTCTCGATATCCTAAGGTATACCCTTGTAGTCCGTATAATAACTAAAAATATAGACAAGGACATCAACTACATGTTTGTTTTAATTATTTTTATTTATTTTTTAGTACAACTGGTATTCATCAGTATTTTATATACATTTCTATGTGCTGGCAAGTATTCAGTGATGTGGATGCAAAATTGGGTGTTCACATGTGTACTTAATCTGTTCCACCTAAAATTTAGATTGCCAACACATTGTTTTTTGCCTTTCAACTAATCAAGCTAATTGGACTTGGGGGTATATAATATGAGACACCACACACCCAGAGTCCATCCCCTGAAGAAGTCTGTTAATCAGATGAAACGCGTAGGGAAGGTGTGCAGTGGACTTTTCAACGCTTGCAATTGAACTGCTGAGTATCTATACCGGTCCGGTATTAAGAACGGTTCCCGTGACGTCATCCGCTGGTCCGCGACTTCAACCGTCCCCGGTGGGAACTAAAAAGCAACTGGTTGGTGTGCACCGGGGAGAGACCATCGTGGAGTGCCTGATTCGTCAGTTCCTGCAGGCAGTGAACAACGGAGGCAGCAATCTGTTCCAGTGGAGCCACGGAGGGACTTCAACAGCAAAGCAGCGTTTCCTGGTCCTAGGAGCATGAGTATTACTCATACAATGCTTTTAATTGTTTTATGTTTGTGAGTTCATTTTTATTGAGATTTTTGGGAATTAAATATATCGATTTTTGCACAGTAATGCACTAGGATTTGGCGCTTTTTTTTCTTATATATTTATATATATATACTAGCTGATATACCCGGCGTTGCCCGGGATGTAAATGCGTAATAGGTAGTATTATTTATAAATGGTGGAACAATAGGTGAGTATTTGTTGTAAAGGTTGGATAATAATGTTGAACAGAAAGATGGAAGAAAATGTAATACGATGTTGTTTAAAAATGGTTTATTGTAAACACACCACAGTACAATGTATATTTTGGTGACATAACAGATGTAAAAATGTGAGGCGTGTGTCCTGCTAGGGTGTGAGGCGGCAGGTGGCGCGTGGGTTGTGAGTGCTGTCTGAGTGGGGGTCCTGCTAGGGTGTGAGGCAGCAGGTGGCGCGTGGGTTGTGAGTGCTGTCTGTGAGTGGGTTCTGCTAGGGTGTGAGGCGGCGGGTGGCACATGGTTTGTGAGTGCTGTCTGTGAGTGAGGTCCTGCTAGGGTGTGAGGCGGCGGGTGGCGCGTGGGTTGTGAGTGCTGTCTGTGAGTGGGGGTCCTGCTAGGGTGTGAGGTGGTGGGTCAGTGATGTCGGTGCGTAGGGGCGGGAGGCAGCAGGTGTGTGTGGCGGCAGGTATGTGTCGAGTGTGGCGGGTGTCTGTTGAGTGCGTGCAGCGCCTGTGAGGCGGCGGGTGAAAGGCAGAGGCGGGCGGAGTAAGGGTGGGTGAAAGGCAGAGGCGGGCGGGCACGAAAGCAGAGGCGGGAAGGCAGGGGTGGGTAGGCGGGAAGGCGGGCAAGAAGGCGAAGGGTGGTGGGAAGGGGTGGAGGAGGGGGGGGAGGGAAGGGGGTGAAGGGGGTGGGAGGGGGTAAGGGGGTGGTAGGGGGTAAGGGGGTGGGAGGGGGGAAGGGGGAGGGGGGGTGGGAGAGGGGGAGGGGGGGTGGGAGGGGGGAAGGGGGATAGGAGGGGGGAAGGGGGGTGGGGGGTGGGAGGGAGGAAGGGGGGGTGGGGGTGGGAGGGGGGGTGGGAGGGAGGAAGGGGGGGTAGGGGGATAGGAGGGGGGAAGGGGGGTGGGAGGGGGGTGGGTGGTGGGAGGGGGGAAGGGGGGTGGGGCGGGGGGTGGGAAGGAAAGTGGAGCGGAGGCTGGGAGGGAAAGGGGAGCGGAGGGTGGGAGGGAAAGGGGAGCGGAGGGTGGGAGGGAAAGGGGAGCGGATGGGGGGGAGGGATAGGGGAGCGGAGGGGGGAGGAAAGGGGAGCGGAGGGGGGGAGGAAAGGGGAGCGGAGGGGGGGAGGAAAGGGGAGCGGAGGGGGGGGAAAGGGGAGCGGAGGGGGGGAAAAGGGGAGCGGAGGGGGGAAAGGGGAGCGGAGGGGGGGGGAAGGGGAGCGGAGGGGGGGAAAGGGGAGCGGATGGGGGGGAAAGGGGAGCGGAGGGGGGGAAAGGGGAGCGGAGGGGGGGGAAGGGGAGTGGAGGGGGGGGGAAAGGGGAGTGGAGGGGGGGGAAAGGGGAGTGGAGGGGGGGGGAAAGGGGAGTGGAGGGGGGGGGAAAGGGGAGTGGAGGGGGGGAAAGGGGAGTGGAGGGGGGGGAAAGGGGAGTGGAGGGGGGGGAAAGGGGAGGGGGAAAGGGGAGTGGAGGGGGGGAAAGGGGAGTGGAGGGGGGGGGAAGGGGAGTGGGGGGGGGAAAGGGGTGGGGGGGGAAGGGGGAGTGGGGGGGGGGAAAGGGGTGGGGGGGGGAAGGGGGAGTGGGGGGGAAGGGGGAGTGGGGGGGGGGAGGGGGAGTGGGGGGGAGGATGAGGGGAGTGGGGAAAGGGGAGTGGGGGGGTGGGAAAGGGGAGTGGAGGGGGGAAAGGGGAGTGGAGGGGGGGGAAAAGGGGAGTGGAGGGGGGGGGAAAGGGGAGTGGAGGGGGGGAAAGGGGAGTGGGGGGGGGAAAGGGGAGTGGGTGAGGGGGGGAAAGGGGGGGAAGGGGAGTGGGGGGGGGAAGGGGAGTGGGTGAGGGGGGGAAAGGGGAGTGGGGGGGAAAGTGGAGTGGGGGGGAAAGGGAGTGGGTGAGGGGGGGAAAGGGAGTGGGTGAGGGGGGGAAGGGAGTGGGGGGGAAGGGGAGTGGGGGGGAAAGGGGAGTGGGGGGAAAGGGGAGTGGGTGAGGGGGGGGGAAAGGGAGTGGGGGGGAAAGGGGAGTGGGGGGAAAGGGGAGTGGGTGAGGGGGGGGAAAGGAGTGGGGGGGAAAGGGGAGTGGGGGGGAAAGGGGAGGGGGGGAAAAGGGAGTGGGGGAAGGGGGGGAAAGGGAGTGGGGGAGGGGGGGAAAGGGGAGTGGGGGGGAAAGGGGAGTGGGGGAGGGGGGGGGGAAAGGGGAGTGGGGGGGGAAAGGGGAGTGGGGGAGGGGGGGAAAGGGGAGGTGGGAGGGGGGAAAGGGGAGTGGGGGGGAAAGGGGAGTGGGGGGGAAAGGGGAGGGGGGGGGAAAGGGGAGTGGGGGAGGGGTGGGAAAGGGGAGTGGGGGAGGGGGGGGAAAGGGGAGTGGGGGAGGGGGAAAGGGGAGTGGAGGGGGGGGGAAAGGGGAGTGGGGGGGGGAAAGGGGTGGGGGGGAAGGGGGAGTGGGGGGGAAAGGGGAGTGGGGGAGGGAAAGGGGTGGGGGGGGAGGGGGAGTGGGGGGGGAAGGGGGAGTGGGGGGGAAGGGGGAGTGGGGGGGAAGGGGAGTGGGGAAAGGGGAGTGAGGGGGAAGGGGAGTGGGGGGTGGGAAAGGGGAGTGGAGGGGGGGAAAGGGGAGTGGAGGGGGGAAAGGGGAGTGGGGGGGAAAGGGGAGTGGGTGAGGGGGGGAAAGGGGGGGGGGAAAGGGGGGGGAAAGGGGAGTGGGGGGGGGAAGGGGAGTGGGGGGGAAAGGGAGTGGGTGAGGGGGGGAAAGGGAGTGGGTGAGGGGGGGAAGGGATTGGGGGGGAAAGGGGAGTGGGTGAGGGGGGGGGGGAAAGGGAGTGGGGGGGAAAGGGGAGTGGGGGGGAAAGGGGAGTGGGTGAGGGGGGGAAAGGGGAGTGGGTGAGGGGGGGGAAAGGGGAGTGGGGGGGGGGAAGGGGAGTGGGGGGGGAAAGGGGAGTGGGGGAGGGGGGGAAAGGGGAGTGGGGGAGGGGGGGGGAAAAGGTGAGTGGGGGGGAAAGGGGAGTGGAGGAGGGGGGGAAAGGGGAGGGGGGAGGGGGGGAAAGGGGAGTGGGGGGGAAAGGGGAGTGGGGGGGGAAAGGGGAGTGGGGGAGGGGGGGAAAGGGGAGTAGGGGGGGAAAGGGGAGTGGGGGAGGGGGGGAAAGGGGAGTGGGGGAGGGGGGGGAAAGGGGAGTGAGGGGGGGGAAAGGGGAGTGAGGGGGGGGAAAAAGGGGAGTGGGGGGGGAAAGGGGAGTGGGGGGGGAAAGGGGAGTGGGGGGGAAAGGAGTGGGGGGGGAAAGGGGAGTGGGGGGGAAGGGAGTGGGGGGGAAAGGGGTGTGGGGGAGGGGGGGGAAGGGGAGTGGGGAGGGGGGGAAAGGGGAGTGAGGGGTGGGAAAGGGGAGTGGGGGGGAAAGGGGAGTGGGGGGGGGAAGGGAGTGGGGGGGGAAGGGAGTGGGGGAGGGGGGGGAAGGGGAGTGGGGGAGGGGGGGGAAAGGGGAGTGGGGGAGGGGGGGGGAAGGGGAGTGGGGGGGGGAAGGGGAGTGGGGGGGGAAGGGGAGTGGGGGGGGAAAGGGGAGTGGGGGAGGGGGGGAAAGGGGAGTGGGGGAGAAGGGGGGAAAGGGGAGTGGGGGAGGAGGGGGAAAAGGGGAGTGGGGGAGGAGGGGGGAAAGGGAGCGGGGGAGGGGGGGAAAGGGGAGCGGGGGAGGGGGGGGAAGGGGGAAAGGGGAGGGGGGAGGGGGGGGGAAGGGGAGGGGGGGAAAGGGGAGTGAGGGGGGGAAAGGGGAGTGAGGGGGGGGAAAGGGGAGTGAGGGGGGGGAAAGGGGAGTGAGGGGGGGGTAGGAAGGGGGAGGGGGGTGGAGAGCAGTGGGCATATGTATTGTTATAATTTATGTATGCGCATGCCCCCCCCCCTCCGGGCGTCCGTCCCCCCGCTGGTTCGGCGGGTGGTCGCTCCCTCGTTCCCCGTGACTCGCCCCCCCCTGTTACCCGTGATTTGCGGCTCGCCCCCCCCCCCGTTACCCGTGACTCGCGCCCCCCCCCCGTTCCTCGTGACTCGCGCTCCCCCCCCTGTTCCTTGTGACTCGCGCTCCCTGTGACTCGCGCTCCCCCCCCCGGCGCCCGCTTTCCCCCGATGTGCCGTCCGGCTGAGTGAGGCGTGTGCAGGCGGCGGCAGGAAGCGCCCTGTGTGGGCCTGAGGCGCGAGGCTCCGCGCCTGAAATAGGAGAGTTACTGAGTGGGAGGTACCTGAGTGGGAGGTAGCGCCGGGAGGTAAGGGAGCGGCTGGGGTAGGAGGGCCACGCTTCCCCTCCGTCTGGAGCCGGTGCAGGGCGGCGCATGTGATGGGGGGGGGGGGACGGACAGAGGGGGGGGGGGACAGAGGGGGCGGGAGGGGAGGGGGGGTGGTGTGTGTGTGTGTGTGTGTGTGTGTGTGTCCTGTCTGTCTATCTGTGTCCTGTCTGTGTATCACAGTGTGTGTGTGTGTGTGTGTCTCATTGTGTGTGTGTGTGTGTGTGTCCTGTCTGTGTGTGTGTGTCCTGTCTGTGTGTGTGTGTCCTGTCTGTGTATCTGTGTGTGTGTGTATCTGTGTGTGTCTCAGTGTGTGTATCTTTGTGTGTCTCAGTGTCCTGCCTGTGTGTGTCTCCGTGTGTGTGTGTGTGTATCTCTGTGTGAGTGTATGTGTGTGTCCGGCCAATGAGAGGTGTGCGGGGGAGGGCCAAGGGAGCCAATGAGATTGCCGCTAGGGACACAGGGAGACACATACAGACCCGGACACATAGGACACTTTCAGAAATATATAGTAGATATATATATATATATATATATAACACAACAATCCCTATACATATATATATATATATATATATATATATATATATATATATATACATATATAAAAAATATATATATATATATATAATATATATAATATATATATATATATATATATATATACAGTATATACACACACATTATGAACCAATATACAAATAAATGTAGAAGGGTTATCAAAACCATACTGTACTACAAATAACACTTCTCCATACAGACACACTACATTACGATGAATTTCCTTTAATAATCCTAACTGATCTTACAATCTAAATCATCAAATGTCAATGAAAAACCTCACATTCCAATCAATACATTGCATTTACATTGTATAAATGATGCATAAAATCTATGCACCATATACATTCTGCAAATGAATGTGAACAATATCATTGCAAGCTAAATACAAATACAGTACCTCCAAACAAGTCAACTATTTTAACTAATCAAGTAAACAAAAATCAATTAGCAATCATTATTTACATCCCTAAACAATTGACAGTCCATCCCGAACAATGAAACAATTAACCAATTCACGCCTGGAGCAGAACAATTTAGCATGTGAAAAAATATAAGTACCAACCAGAATACAAACTTTAAAACCAAGGCTAACCCTGAACACAAGCACACAATATCAACAATTACATCTATCTAATTTTAAAATACTTTAAACACACAATAAAGCATAGCAGCATAGACAAATTATTTTAAAACACATGAAAGAAAGCTTTTAAAACAACATCATTTCTTACCCTGTATGTATATATCTCTCCAGACATATATACATACATACATACAGTTGCAAGAAATGATATACCACAAAAAAAAATACACATGTTAACAAAGCTTTTAAAAAAATTAACAAATTAAATAAAATACATTTCTTTAGTTCACTTACCATTACTTGCCCCCACCGACTCCCGTTGCGCACCTTACTCACGAATCAATCCACCAGGCACAGGAAAGTGCCAGACCTAAAGGAGAAGGTCCCTTTACCACTCTAAGAAATAAATCCTCATTTGTACCTCCACCCGACACCTGTGCCAATGTAGATGTATTCTGTCAATTAGTAACCAAAGAACTTGAATCACTAAGGGTAAAAAAAGGGCCACAAAATCTTACCTTTAATGAACGTTTGGCTCTTCAAGAACTAGAAAATGACTCTACAGTAGTTCTGAAACCATCTGATAAGGGAGGCAACGTTGTGTTACTAAACAAAAGTGACTATATAAGTGAATGCAAACGCATTTTATCTGACCGTGAGTGTTATAAAATACTAAGAACTAATCCTACAATTACTTTCATGAAAGATCTTGCAAAAATACTCACTGAAGCCTTACAGAGTAATCTCATCTCCAAACACGAACATGACTTCATGTTAATTAAGAAACCTCAGGTAGCAACTTTCTATAGCCTGCCAAAAATACACAAAGGGAAAATCCCCCCCTAGGCAGACCTATTGTCTCAGGGATTAACAACATAACTTCAAATGTTAGTGTGTACCTTGATGATTTTTTACGTCCCTACATCACCTGTCTCCCTTCACACGTTAGGGACACTAAGGATGTCCTTCTTAAAATTGAAAACATCACACTGGAACCAAATACTTTTTTGGTTGGACTAGACGTAGAAGCCCTTTATTCTAGTTTCCCCCATGAATATGGGATTTCAGCTGTTGAACACTTTCTGAGGGCAAGAGGGGAGGATAGCGTTCTACACAATACATTAGTACTAGATCTTCTCCGATATACACTGACCCATAATTTCTTTCTGTTCGACCACCTCCTATACCACCAGGTACAGGGCACGGCAATGGGAACAACTTGCGCCCCAACGTATGCCAACCTGTACCTGGGTTGGTGGGAGGAGACCGTTGTCTTCACAGAAGACTATGAAAGATACACAGCACACGTCGAACTATGGGTCAGATATATTGACGATATCCTCCTCATTTGGAACGGTACAGAGGAAATGTTATTGGAATTCATTGAACATTTAAATAACAATACACTGAACCTCAGGCTTACACATCAAATAAGCAAAACACAATTAGATTTTCTGGACATCACGATCCTGAAGACCAGTACAGGTAAGCTTGAAACTAAGATCTTTAGGAAACCCACGTCCACTAACACACTGTTGATGGCTACCAGCCACCATCCCAGGCACATTGTAGACAATATCCCAATAGGTCAGTTCCTACGACTAAGACGTAACTGCTCCTCCCTAACGGAATTTAAACATCAGTCAAAAGACATGACATCAAGATTCAGGGAGAGAGGTTACTCAAACAAGGTAATCAAAAAAGCGTACTATAGAGCACTTACGTCCGAGAGAACAGATCTATTAATAAACAACAAAAAAGAGACACACCAGGATAGCACCATACGTTTTATTGGTAAATACAGTAGCCAATGGCAGGAAGTCAGACGAATCCTAAACCAGCACTGGCACATCCTCATGGAGGACACCGATCTAAGGAAAATACTCCAAGAGACACCGAGCATGTGCTGTAGGCGCAGTAGAAATGTGAAGGATCGTTTGGTCCACAGTCACTTCCAGTCAGAGCACAAGAAGACCTGGTTGGGAGACAAACCACAGGGTTTCTTTAAGTGCTTGAGATGTAAAGCGTGTCCTTTCATGCAGAACACAGAAACTTTCACGAATCGAAACCATACAACCACATACAAAATAAGCGAGTTTATTAACTGTCAGACATGCGGAGTAGTATATCTGATGACATGCGCATGTAATATGAGATACGTGGGTAAAACCCAAAGACCCTTTAAAACACGTGTACTGGAACATCTGGGCAATGTGCGAAATCTAGTGGATACGCCACTGGCGAGACACATTACTGAGTGCCACCAGGGCAACCAACATGTCATGAATTTCGCAGCTATCGAACATGTGCCCCCCAGTCCCAGAGGGGGTGATTGGGACAAAATCCTACTCCAATGGGAATGTTGATGGATATATCTCCTTCAGACCCAGTCACCCTTAGGACTAAATGAGGGTTTCATGTATTCCTCCTTTCTGCAGTAGTCATCAGATGTACCACATATACCATATTCACTCTGCCAGCTGATTCATAGCTAGCTCTGTATGTTCACACAGTGTACTCTTATTTTATTTTGTAGCGAGCTTCCACGGTAAAGTGACTAACTATCATGTTTTCGGTTATTGGTATACAGTGTTAAAAATGAACTTAGATCCGTATTGACCTTAGGGGCGGATCGCTTTAAGTGGGCTATACACTCCTACATATACCATATACACTCTGCAAGCTGATTTATAGCTAGCTCTGTATGTTCACACAGTGTACTCCCATTTTATTTTGTAGCGAGCTTCCATGGTTAAGTGATTAATTATGATGTTTTGGGCTATTGGTATACAGTGTTAAAAACATACTTGGATCCTTATTGACCTTAGGGGCGGATCGTTTTAAGTGGGCTATACATTCCTACATATATACATACAATCCATAGGTCAGTGTGCTTGATCCAGCAGACATCTATCAGATATGTGCACCATCTAGGGAGCCTATAATGGTTAATTAATTTCCCAATATTCTCCAAACAGAATAGGTCCGAACTAATCAGTTATTAGATCGTAACCCGATCTCATAGGGTTAACACCGCTATTTTTAGCATGAAGGCGTACCACACAAGCAGCTACTGACCAATAGGGGTCCACACCTCCCTATATATAACAGGTACTTAGTCGTAAGGGTATACTCCTCCCCCTGAAGAAGCGCGTCACACGCGCGAAACACGTGTCGGATGTTGCTGATGTCACGAAAGTGACGGCATCGGAGTAGCGACTGCGTGGACACACCGGATGCCTTTGCGAGTCGTATGTCTCTAACTACACACAAGGGCTCTCCGTAGCCCGCTCTCTCTTTTTCCCTTCCCTCCCCCTCCTTATCCCTCCCTCCCCACTGTTGTGGCGGCACGATATTCCGCCGACGGGGAGATTTCCTTGCTGCACTGTTGACCCAGTAGCGTTTTGTTTCACAACAATAATCTGTTTTGCAAGTTGGTTTCTGGGATGCTGTTACTATACAGCTATTTATGACTACTAGTCTGATACATTGTTTACTGTCAGTGTATCCAACTCCGTGCGAGGGAAGGGATACTACCTGTCTTATAAACAATAGGAATAAGTAAACATTGTTAGTCTGTTAGAGGCATAGATCCTATTACACCATATGTACTGTATGCTACTTACTACAGCATTTACCACACCTAATCAGATGGTGGCGAATTATAGTTAATGCTGTCATTGTTCCATTGCCCTTAAAAGGCCACTGAACGTACATATGTAATGTGTGTTATATATATGGGCATCACATGTTCCAACTATACGCAGGAACGGATGGGGTTAATCTCAGATGGCATATGAGATATCCTACTTACATATCCCCATCGGTTCTCTTTATTGCTCCACCTAGAGGTTCAGTATATACCCATATTTTTATCCATTTGAGTGTAATATAACTATTTATGTATTAAAACTTTTTTGTTTTGCGCCATTGTAGTTTCTGGTATAGGGATTTTTATCCTTGTGGCCTTAGAAATATCCACACGTCTGGTTTAGAGTGCATATATAGGGGTATCTTTGAACTTCTCGGTTTACTGTTTTCACTATTTGTATTTAGCTTGCAATGATATTGTTCACATTCATTTGCAGAATGTATATGGTGCATAGATTTTATGCATCATTTATACAATGTAAATGCAATGTATTGATTGGAATGTGAGGTTTTTCATTGGCATTTGATGATTTAGATTGTAAGATCAGTTAGGATTATTAAGGGAAATTCATTGTAATGTAGTGTGTCTGTATGGAGAAGTGTTATTTGTAGTACAGTATGGTTTTGATAACCCTTCTACATTTATTTGTATATTGGTTCATCATGTGTGTGTATCTACTGTATATATATATATATATATATATATATATATATATATATATATATATATATATACTGTATATATAGTTGCATGATGAAGCCACTGTACAAATTAATGGGTGAAGGGTGGGTATCGGGCCAGTGTGGCTTAACCCCTTAATTACCTTTGCGGTTATTATCCGATAAGGTGTTTAAGGGGTTAATTGATATCTGAATGTAATTGCAATGTATTGGCTTTGTTTTGGCAATGTATTTTGTGGACAAGACAAGAATGTTGCTGGTGATGGAACTTCTTCTTGATGAGGTAGCACTTTATTATTTATTTGAATATGCTAGTTAATGTTTTTAATAATGGGCAATTAATCTATTATCCATATCTGGATAATAGTTATTTTGCACATTATTGTACTGTAGGTTTGGGGGGGGGGGGGGCGATGTATGTATTGAATGTATAGGCCAGGTTTATTTTTTTTACATTCAGGGTTTGTTCCGTGGTTCCGCGTGAGACCTCTGGAGACCACCTCGGGTATCTCACGGGTATCAGGCTGGTGGTTCCACGGGTGACACATGCGGGGATGAAGCGGTGGCCTCACATCTGTGGGGGCACCGCAGACCCGTAGTCTGCAGGGGATGAAGCTGTGTGGTCCCACTTCTGTGGGGGCACCGCCGACCCGTAGGTGCGGGGATGAAGATGTGTGGTCCCACTTCTGTGGGGGCACCGCGGACCCGTAGTGAGCACCCGTGAGTTCCCCAGACCCCCGTGGGAACCACCCGAGGCCCCGCAGACACCTGTGGGTCTGACCCGGGGCTCCCAGACATCCTTGGGCCTACCGTGGGGACCCAATTGTGGCCCACGGTGACCAAAGGAGACCACCTGGGGGCCATGGTGCTGGCGGGACCAACCAGCAGGCCTCCAGAACCTGTTTGAAAAGGGATGCTGGTACCTGTAGGTCTGTCAGGTGCCCCACCAGCCCACCGGGGACTCGCGTGGGGCTGCGTTATGAACCCTGTTTGTAAAAGGATAAATCTTGTATTTATGGGTGGGCACAGGGGGTGGGTAATGTATTTAATAAATATAATGATGTTTAATGTGGGTCACTGTATTGTTTTTATTTTGGGTACTGGGGGTGGGGGGTGGTTCCCCAACGGTATGTGGGTAGGCCTCCCTTGTGGGTATTGGGTGAGGGTGGTTAGGCCTCACGGGGTGAGGGGTTAGTGTGGGAGAGTATGTAGGCGTCCCGAGTGGGGGTGAGGGTGGGTTAACCCCTTAATGACTGTAGCGGTTAATAACCGCTATGGTGATTAAGGGGTTAGGGGACATTACTTTGGATGTTTTAATTTTTGTGTCTGTTTTGCAGAAGCGGAGGGGCCATGGCCAGGATGGGGGGGGTAACGGTATGTGGGTAGTGGGTGAGGGTGGTTAGACCTCACAGTATGCACATCGGGTCCCCCCCCCTTCCCCACATTTACATAAACTGCACTCACAGCAACACAGGCAGGGAGATTTAACAAACACATTAGGGGGAGGGGGCTTTATACAGTTTACACTCAAGGCAGGGAGCTTTAACAGAAACATTAGGGGGGAGGAGGCTTTACACAGATTACACGCAAGGCAGGGAGATACAGGGGATGTACTGTACTCTATGTTGTTTATTGCAATGCTTCAATGTGTGTACAGTATAATGTTTTTTACAATTAGATAGATGTAATCCTTGGTATTGTAAGGGTTAGCCTTGGTTTTAAATTTTGTTTCCGGTTGGTACTTATATATTGATTTTTATTTACTTGATTGGTTAAAATAGTTGACTTGTTTGGAGGTACAGTATTTGTATTTAGCTTGCAATGATATTGTTCACATTCATTTGCAGAATGTATATGGTGCTTAGATTTTATGCATCATAAATACAATGTAAATGCAATGTATTGATTGGAATGTGAGGTTTTTCATTGGCATTTGATGATTTAGATTGTAAGATCAGTTAGGATTATTAAATGAAATTCATTGTAATGTAGTGTGTCTGTATGGAGAAGTGTTATTTGTAGTACAGTATGATTTTGATAACCCTTCTACATTTATTTGTATATTGGTTCATCATGTGTGTGTATATACTGTGTGTATATATATATATATATATATATATATATATATGTATAGGGATTGTTGCGGGTGCACTTAACCCCTTCACGACCGTAGCAGTTAACACCGCTACGGTCGTGAAGGGGTTAAGTGCACCCGCTACCCCCCTGCAAGCCCTAAACAACCACCGTTGGGGCTAATACCCCCTTCACCTACCCCAGATACCCACAATAAAAAAAATTCACACACAGCAGCAGCACAATTAATAAATAAATCTAAATAAATAAATAAATACATGAATATAAATAAATATATTTAAAATACATTTTTATCCATACTGTAGATGTGCATGGGGTCTCCGGAGCTGAACCACTGTGGTTTTAGGTCCGGGGACCCCCTGCTTCCCGAGATACAGGCCCCTTTAGGGGGTGCCGGTATCCCTCTGCTTTGTTTACATGCCGCGGTCACGTGATAGGGACCTTTAAATGCAGAGGGATACCGGCACCTCATAAAGGGGGCTGTATCTCGGGAAGCATGGGGTCCCCGGACCTGAAACCAATGCGGTTCAGCTCCGGAGACCCCCTGCACATCTACACTATGAATAAAAATGTATTTTAAATTTATTTATTTATATTCATTTATTTACTTATTTATTTATTTTTTGGGCGGCTGCTGAGTGTGAATTTTTTTTATTGTGGGTAGCGGGGGTGGGTGAAGGGGGTATTAGCCCCAACAATGGTTGTTTAGGGCTTGCGGGGGGGTAGCGGGAGGGGTTAACCCCTTCATGACCGTAGCGGTATTAACTGCTACGGCCGTGAAGAGGTTAAGTGCACCCGCAAACCCCCCGCAAGTCCTAAACTCACACCAAGGGCCAAATACCCCCTTCACCCACCCCCACTACCCACAATAAAGCGGGCACGGTGGGTTAACCCCTTCATTGCCTTAGCGGCTATCAGCTATGGTAATGAAGCAGTATTTCTGTATTTTTAATAATATTGTGCAGGAGCAGGGGGTCCCCTGAGCTTTGATTTGTGGCTCAGGGAGCCCCCTGCTCACTGTACAATATTATTAAAAATACAGTCATGCTGCTTCGTTACCATAGCACATAGCCGCAAAGGTAAGAAATGAATGTTTATTTATATATGTGTTTTATTCATACTGTAGATGTGCAGAGGGTCTCTGGAGCTGAACCGCTGTGGTTTTAGGTCCGGGGACCCCCTGCTTCCTGAGATACAGGCCCCTTTAGGGGGTGCCGTTATCCCTCTGCTTTGTTTACATGCCGCGGTCACGTGATCGGGACCGTTAAATGCAGAGGGATACCGGCACCTCATAAAGGGGGCTGTATCTCGGGAAGCAGGGGGTCCCCGGACCTGAAACCAACTCGGTTCAGCTCCGGAGACCCCTGCACATCTACACTATGAATAAAAATGTATTTTAAATAATTTTTAATGTGCCGATGTTTGCGCAGAGAGTGCAGCGGATCTCTCTCTGCTGCAAACACATCTCGCCAGGGGACGGCCTATAGTATCATTGATGTGCATATACAGTACTGTATGTGTACAGTACTGTATGTTAGGGGTTATAGGGGTTGTTGTTATATAGTATATATATATATACTGTATATATATACTGCATTACAATTCATGAATTTATGCCATCTGGCGGACACGCGAAGCATTGCAGCCTAGTAAATCCTGAACCATTATCAATTAACACATCAACCGCGCGTCAGCCGGGCATGACCCCTGGCTGGGAACGCGGCATGCTCCGGGTGAACAGTGTCGCATTCCAGGAACAAGCCAGGGACAAACCTGTGATTTGTTAGAATAAAGTGTGCCGCAATAGTACATTCTTTAATATCTTTAAAATAAAAATATATAAATATAATTTAAAATAATCCGTTCTGTGGGTCTGAGCGGGTTGAGATTGCACCAGTACAGTCCTAGAGGGCAGCAAACAGGGCAGGTTTTCAGGGCAACCTTGAAAACCGTGCCTGTTTGCGGCCCTCAGGGACTGGAGTCGTGCATGTCCTGTGTAAAAAACTCACAACAACGCGTTGCTCATTTTCTGCAGTTACTGTCTTCATTGTGTTTTTAATCCCTCCCTAGCCAAGCGTCAATCGGCTGAGTCACGCTATCCTACCAACCCCCTCTCTCCACTGGGTCGTTAATCTTCTGCATATTGCCATTGTGTTCTTAATCCGCCCATAGCCGAGCTACAAAGACTCAGTACGCCTGCATCTAATCACACCATCCCCCTCCCCCAACCCTTAGAGACCTGTTTTGTTAACGGTAACGCTTTGGAAAATCCCCTCTCAAATTTGAAATGTAAATCTGATGTGCACAGCACTGTTAGAATTAAGAGTAAACTGAAATTTCATCAGGGTGTGAAAACATTTGTCAGTCAGTATGGTTTACAGTCACATGTTTTAAATACAATACAGTACATTCTTTAATATCTTTTAAATAAAAATATATAAATATATAAATATAATTTAAAATAATCCGTTCTGTGGGTCTGAGCGGGTTGAAATTCGCCTGGTCCTCATGCGGAAGGACCCTTGCCATAGTGGCAAAATATCAGCCTTGCACGACCCCCGGAACCAGAGATACCAAAAGACAGTTTAAAAGCACATTACCAAAGTGGCTTTTTTTCTGCCATGTAAGTCAATGGCAGAAACCTGAACTTTAACATTACCCTGACTCCGTTCTGTTGCCACGAGAGGGTCGCAATTTGCCATGCAATCCTGCCGCAACTAGGACTACATGGTGACCGAATCTGAGACCTCTAGGTTGAACAGAACCTGAGTTGTGGGTTCCAGGTTTCTGCTCATTCTGACTTAGCCGGTTCAATGCTTTCTCCGCCATTACGCTCAATGGTAGGACCCTCCTCGCCGGCGTGACCCTTTCTCGCCGCCATTACTGCTCGGACCCTGTTGGGGTGAAGTGAGGGGGTTCCAAACATCTAGGGGCAAAATTTTATCTCTAGGTGCCCTAGAACAGAAGTTCCCATGCCAATTGACCTAGTTCCCACACCAATTGCGCGCTCATTGCTCTTTTTTTACAATGTTGCCGATCTTGCGGTTTTGCGGTCAGGCAGTAAAAAAACAGTGCAGCAAGCCTCTACAGTACATTTGTTACACTGTCAAAGGAGCAAATGGAAACAATGTGAGGCAATTCAACATGTTCTTTTATTGGTGGAGTCAGTACAAAAACATTTATTTACAAATATTGTACAATGTTGAAACATTTAAAGTGCACAGCAATTCTAACCATCAACACACAATAATACATACTGCAGCCTTTATTAAATTCTTCTGGCAGATTGAAATCGGAGAAACATTTACAAAACATTTGTAAAACATGGAGATACATTAAAAATTGACGTTTATACTGTATGAATATTAATTTATAATATATATACAATATATATATATATATATATATATATATATATATATATATATATATATATAAAATCTACTGTTTGTTTTTGGTGCATGGGGCACAGGGAGTTAAAGTGACTTGCTTTTTATGTACCGTATTTGGGGGTTGTATTTGGGGGTTTATTCATCAAATTATTATGATGAACTGCCTTTTGAAATTAAAGTGCTGTTAACTATTTCAGCCACACACCTCCAGAGTTTTTGATCCCTCCCTAGCCAAGCGTCAATCGGCTGAGTCACCCTATCCTACCAACCCCCTCTCTCCACTGGGTCGTTAATCTTCTGCATATTGCCATCATGTTCTTAATCCGCCCATAGCCGAGCTACAAAGACTCAGTACGCCTGCGTCTAATCACACCATCCCCCTCCCCAACCCTTAGAGGCCTGTTTTGTTAACTGTAACGCTTTGGAAAATCCCCTCTCGAATTTGAAATGTAAATCTGATTTGCACAGCACTGTGAGAATTGAGAGTAAAAAACCATTAACTGATTTATGTTGTTTTTTCTTTCATTCTTACACTACAGTAAATTGATATTTCATCAGGGAAAAAAATGCAAAGATAAAAATAATCATGAATAATACATACAGTACTGTACAGTACTGCAGCCTTTATTAAATTCCTCTGGCAGATTGAAATCGGAGAAACATTTACAAAACATTCTTATTCATTGGTGCACTGTAGGGGTGGTTGTCAATGATTATGATTCGCAGGAAAGTGAATAAATATTTATTTTATTTTATCAGGAACCTAAAAATACAAATATAAAAATAATCAGGAATAATACATTATGCAGTCTTTATTAAGTTCTTTTGGCAGCTTGAAATTGGATAACCATTTGGAAAACATTTGGAAAACATGGGGAAACATGAGTAATGCACATTTATAAGAATATTATTTACTACTATATACAGTACTGTAATGTACTGTATAATATATATACTATATACTGTATAGTAATATTATTTTTACCGTCTTTATCTTTTCCTCATTCTGTCTGCAGTACAGTAGTTCATTGAGAGAGGAGGGGTTTTGTGTACATCATTACTGCTGTTTATATACTGTACATTTGACTGTACAAGCAGATTTGACTGGACACAACGCCCCCACCTCCCCCTAGGCCACCCTTTTTCCTGGAACGACAAGAAAACAAAAAATTAGTGCAGTTACTGTACTGTACTGTAAAGTATGTGCGTACAGTAATGTATTATGGCAGAACTACTGTAGGTGGCTGGTGCAGCTTTCTCTGGAAAGAAAAAAATGGAGCAGTTAGTAGGCAGTTACTGTAGTACTGTCAAACTAGTCTACTGTATACTGTAACTGCTGTATACTCTGACTACTGTTAAATTCTATGTACTGTACTGTAACCTGATGGCTGGTGCTGCTCTCTCTATAAAGAAAAAACTAACTACTGTAGTGTATACTCTTACTATCTGGAAAGAAAAATTCTGTGCCATACTTACCTGTATCATATTGTACTTACAATACTAAAGCACAGTAATACTTTCCTGATGCTTGCCCATTACCCGCGATGACAATGGGCAACACAGTGGCAATATGGTCTATATATTTATTGCAGCGTTCCACGGTGAGTACATCGTTCCAAAAACTCATTATGCCTTTCAACAACTCGTCCTTTTTGGAGGGTGTCGCCACTTTCCGGATATGGTCCTTCAGCTGATGCCAGACCATTTCGATCGGATTGAAGTCTGGCGATCTGTCATTGGAAAGAAAGGACAATTGGTTTAAGAGCTAAAAACAGTGGGGAACAAAAATGGGACACGGTCTACTGCACTTACTCCGCTGGCGTCTTCACTCAGTTGATGCCGCTCTTAAGGATATGCGCCGTTGACGCGCTGTGCTTGGGATCGTTGTCCTGGTAGAAGCGGTGACCATTGGGGAAATCGCGTGTGATGTATTGCACTCGGGCACAATGTTGTCTTGGAAGAAAGCTTTATTCATGATTCCTATAGCAAGAAAAGAAAAGTGCTCAAAAAACTGCACAATAGTACAGTACAGTGCATACGGTAAGGCAACAATAGTCAAGTACAGTGCATTAGGCGACATTATATTTGATAAATTTTACCTTCAAAGATGACAATGCATCCCGGTCCACGCCTAGAGATGGCACCCCACACATGCAGCTTCACAGGGTGTTTTGGCCGCGGCTTCAAAGATATGCAGCCTTTTTGTGGAACGCAAATCTTGCAAATCTCTCCAGCGACACAGTAGACTCATCAGTGAAGATGCAATCCTGGAAAGTCTCCCCGCTGTCGATCCATGCCTGGGCCTGGAGCACTCTTTTGATTTTGTTTGTGTCCCGTATCATGGGGTACGCTCTGTAATGACAAGGAATAAAACATTTTAGCGGCACAGTGCAGTACAGTTTGCTAAACAACACTTTTACCTCCTGTACTGTCCAGTACTAACCTCACACGTCCATATTTCCATCCAATGCTGCGTCTCATCTTCTTTATGCTGCTCTCGGATACAGTCAGATTGTGCTTTTCCTGCAGAGTGTTTTTAACCCTTAATGCACTCCTCTCATCATTCTCCTCACTTATTTTGTCCACCAGAAGAGTTGTCTCCTTACAATGTAAAGAAAATATATTGTTTTATTAATATGCAGCAATATAAAATGTATATAAATATAATGTTGTAATATACAGTAAATATAAATATACAAAAAATGTATACTGTTGTAATATAAATATAAATATACAAAATAAATATACTGTTGTAATATAAATATAAATATACATCCTACATATACCGTTGTAAGATAAATTTAAATATACAAAACATGTATACTGCTGTACTATAAATATAAATATACAAAATAAATATACTGTTGTAATATAAATATACATCCTATATATACCGTTGTAAGATAAATTGAAATATACAAAAAATGTATACTGCTGTACTATAAATATAAATAGACAAAATATATATACTGTTGTACTATAAATATAAATATACAAAATAAATAAACTGTTGTAATATAAATATACATCCTATATATACCGTTGTAAGATAAATTGAAATATACAAAAAATGTATACTGCTGTACTATAAATATAAATAGTCAAAATATATATACTGTTGTACTATAAATATAAATATACAAAATAAATATACTGTTGTAATATAAATATAAATATACATCCTATATATACCGTTGTAAGATAAATTGAAATATACAAAAAATGTATACTGCTGTACTATAAATATAAATAGACAAACTATGTTGTAATATAAATCAACAGAAATAACAACAGTATTACAGTAGATACAGAACTGTACTGTAGATGTACTGTACTGTATGAACAGTTTTCTATATTTTTTTTTTGTTAAGTTTTATAAATAAAACAACAAAGAGTGGGGAGTGATCACAGGACCATACTAATTGAATAAAGTGATTAAATACATAGGTGAGGTAATCAAGGGGTGGGTGCAAACTGTGAACTGAAAGTGAATAAGAAAAGGGGAAGGGGGAAACACAAATTGGATGTGCCCCCAAAAGAATTCACTTAAATGCACACCACCCAAGTATAAAAATTAACTTTTAATAAATCCTTAAAACATATATTACCAAAGTAACGTGTAATGTGAATTAAAAAGGTATTAAATCTTGGCTATCAAGCAACCGTGTCGTTGTTTAATCATACTCCCCCAGTATCAATTGATACGATGGGATGTTGAAGACAGGGAATGCTATGAGTAGGGTATAGAACCCCTCTGGGGTAGCGGTAAGACCAAATATAGAGTGTTATATAATTATATACAGGCAAGTGGCCACAGGATTAAATATCCTAATGCTGCTAAATATAGCCCCCTGCACATTTACATGGAGATTGGTCTAAGTAATAACGCTGGTATATGATGGTATTATAGCTGTATTGTGAAGCTTCCAAATACCGCAGTAGTGGCTTAAATACACAGCAATATAATATGAAGATGCCTCACATTAAGTGCAGGGATAGCAGGCACACTGACCATGAATTGATTAATAAATAGTTAGCTCATATGGTCTTTTCAGTTACACCCAGGATCCTGCAAACACTACATTAAAAACAGCTCCAAGTAGGAGACTGACAACATTGCGCGTCCAACGCGCGTTTCCCTCCAGCAAAGGAGCTTCTTTAGGGACAAGTATACTTATATTATATTATATTTAGCAGCATTAGGATATTTAATCCTGTGGCCACTTGCCTGTATATAATTATATAACACTCTATATTTGGTCTTACCGCTACCCCAGAGGGGTTTTATACCCTACTCATAGCATTCCCTGTCTTCAACATCCCATCGTATCAATTGATACTGGGGTAGTATGATTAACTAATGACACGGTTGCTTGATAGCCACGATTTAATACCTTTTTAATTCACATTACACGTTACTTTGGTAATATATGTTTTAAGGATTTATTAAAAGTTAATTTTTATACTTGGGTGGTGTGCATTTAAGTGAATTCTTTTGGGGGCACATCCAATTTGTGTTTCCCCCTTCCCCTTTTCTGAAGTTTTATAAATATACTTACGCGTTTGTTACCCTTGGTGCCCTTTTCCGGTCTCTGTTTTTTCCGTATGCATGATAGCTCACGGTGTTTGTTGGCACAACGAGGCCAGAAGTAGCTAACCAGCATTGGATAGCAGCAATTCGGTGTCCGCTCGTGTACATCTCCTTAATTCGCATGCTGAGATCCTTTGAAATCTTTTTAACAGGCATTGCTGCGAGTAGAAAGAAATACAAACACAAGAATGTATATTTGATGTTTAGTCGATGTGTATTCTATGTGCAGTCAATACACAAAATGGATGGTGTATTTATACAGTACGGTAATGACTCACATTAGAGTACGCCCACTTTCAACACCTGTACCTGGTCGCCATGCATAAAAGGTCACACACTTTGCATAGCCCACCACTCCATTATCTTTATATGAACTTGCCCTTGTCCAGATAGTGCATTGTGCCACCTGCTTCCATGGAGCAATCCCGGTTCTATGGACGCAAGAACCCACTCACCTCTGCCGTGCCTGTCATGCTGAAAAAGCGAAAGGCGGTTGCCGTTTCCACGCCAAGGGCAAAGCGACAGGCTAAGGCCAATAAAGAAAAACTTCTGCTGACCCCAAAGGTTAAGGGTTTTCTTAGACATCAGCCTCATTATGTGAAGAAGATATACGGCGATGTACTCTCGACACAAAACGATTGGCAGCCAACCCATCGAATCCGCAGACCACTTCCTCCCATATGCTTCGACGACTCTGCTGTAGCTGTCCCGGAAAACTTCAGCCCGTCTTTTCCACCCCCATCTTCTCCGGTTCCATCTGACAACGCTGCCGCCTCTGAAATCCACGGGTCACTGTCTCCTTTGCTCTTGGACGACCTTGCTTCTCGCCCGGAAATCCAAAGGTCACTTTCTCCATCCCTCTTTGACGACGCTGACGCTTCTCCTCTACCGGGTATCCACAGGTCACCTCCTCCACTCTCCCTCAATGCCGCTTCTGTCCATGGGACCCCCATCTCATCCTCCGTTGCACCCATCCCCCCAGATGTCCAGACGCCATGCACAAGAAGTAGCTCGTTAGACCGGATGCTGAATGGGATAAGTGTGGATCTCCCCGGGAATTCTATTATGCTGGCAAAGATAGATCTGCTTCTGGAGACAATGCTAAATGTGGAGCAACGGATGCTACAAATGGAACAACGGATGGATCGACGGATGGAGAAGATAGAGGCTGACATTGCGGGCATACATTATTTGCTCGGTGCTAATGCCCCTGTTTCCCTGACGCCGGAGCAGGGGGGTGACATGGATGTGATGAATGGGACCTTCGACCCCCTTCCATCACCAAGCGCACCCCCTCCACCAGAAGATGTAGTGTACATGTATGCCGTTGAGGAGGACATGACAACCCTGTCAAGACCATGCCAGGAGACAACACGGTGACCACGACCGGAGGAAAGCTTCCTCCCAGACAACCTACCATCGCCCGCTGCCTCAATCACACCCGTTCCCAAAAGACCTACACCTGCTCGCATCGAAACGGTGCCCGACATCACCCTGTGCGATCTGCCACCGAAGCTCAGGGAGAATTATAGGGTGAAGAGTGCTGGTGTACCCCACAAGTATGCCTTGATCATTTTTAAGCACCATGTTCCCTACTCGTTGTACTGCGAGTGGGTGTTCAAAGTGAACTACGATGGGAATCGCGTAAAAAAGGCGCTTCCTGTCAATTTAAGGAAAAACATTGTGGAAGAAATGCGGCCCTTTTATCCAGTTACAGATCCTGTAATGAAAGGCGTTAGAGACTGCATTAATGGCGTTTTGCGCCATGCAAGGAATCAGCCATGGATGGACAATGTGGAGGACTTTCAGTGAGACCATACTGTTGTGCTGAACTGTATTGTACTGTACATGTTTTGCCCTACAGTACCCGCTGTACTTAAAAAAGGAGATGTTGTTGTGTGTTTTTTACACAGGACATGCACAACTCCAGTCCCTGAGGGCCGCAAACAGGCACGGTTTTCAAGGTTGCCCTGAAAACCTGCCCTGTTTGCTGCCCTCTAGGACTGAACTGGTGCAGGTCTGACTGACAGTGTTGTGCACCATCCCACTGTACTGTACTGTATACAGTACTGTGTTTCTTTAATAAAGGAGATGTTACTTAAAATGCTTCAACATTGAATTTGTAAATAAATGTTTTTGAACTGACTGCACCAATAAAAGAACATGTTGATTTGTCTTACTGTACTGTACATTGTTTCCATTTGCTCCTTTGATAGTACTGTATAACAAAATACAGTGTTTCTAGAATGTCGAGGCTTGCTGCACTGTTTTTTTACTGCCTGATTGGCGTGGGAACTAGGGCAATTGGCGTGGGAACTAGGTCAATTGGCGTGGGAACTTCTGTTCTAGGGCACCTAGAGATAAAATTCATTTTGCCCCTAAATGTTAGGAACCCCCTCACTTCACCCCAACAGGGTCCGAGCAGTAATGGCGACGAGAAAGGGTCACGCCAGCGAGGAGGGTCCTACCATTGAGCGTAATGGCGGAGAAAGCTTTGAACCGGCTAAGTCAGAATGAGCAGAAATCTGGAACCCACAACTCCGGTTCTGTTCAACCTAGAGATCTCAGATTCAGCCACCATGTAGTCCTAGTTGCGGCAGGATTGCATGGCAAATTGCAACCCTCTCATGGCAACAGAACGGAGTCAGGGTAATGTTAAAATTTAGGTTTCTGCCATTGACATGCATGGCAGAAAAAAAGCCGCTTTGGTAATGTGCTTTTAAACTGTCTTTTGGTATCTCTGGTTCCGGGGGTCGTGGAAGGCTGATATTTTGCCACTATGGCAAGGGTCATTCCGCATGAGGACCAGGCGAATTTCAACCCGCTCAGACCCACAGAACGGATTATTTTAAATTATATTCGCGCAATTGGCGTGGGAACTACTTAGGGCCTCGGTCAAGTTCACTGCCAATTGGCGTGGGAACTTCTGTTCTAGGGCACCTAGAAATAAAATTCATTTTGCCCATAGATGTTAGGCACTGTATACCACTGTACAGTATACTGTAGAAGACACATAATGAAACGATACTGAACATGTAGAATAAATGCATAGTTTTATTTATTCGGGTTTATTACACAGTATACTGTACGGCCGGAAAACATCAGCATACAGTACAATATTATCCATCGAAATCCCCCCATTAGCCGTTTTCTTTTCTGAGGAAAAACAAAAAGAAAAGTTTTAATGGCAAGTAATGGTCAGCCCCCTAAAGAAGTACCCAGCCAGCCCCACCAAAATAATACGGCAACAATACAGTACTCACCATAGAATTTCCCATTCAGCTGGCGCCGGCGCCGGTCCACTGCCAGTCCAGCGTTCTTGATCATCCACGTCGATAGTTTGCAGCGGGACTAGTCCACCTGTAGTCAGCTGGTGAAGCTGGAAATTGCTTAGGTACATGCAAGCTTCATCAAAACTACATGCGAAATCCGACTCAGGCTCAGGGTTGTCACTGACGGTGGGACCGTCATTGGAAGCCGGTGCTGGTGCATTGCTTGGCAGCGACAGTCGCTTCTTAGTTGGTTTTAACACGACCCTTCGCCTTTTGCATCCTCCATGATCATAGATACGGGAAAAATCCGGTGATACACACCAATACCCTCCAACAAATTGGGGCTCAATACAATAAAAACATGGATCGCTACATAACCTTTTTCTTACTGCACGCTTCCACGTATGAGGAGTTGGCGAAAATTTGTAAAAGTCATAGTTTTCGATAAAATACTGATAAATTTGAGCCACTGTTGCCATCTTATCATCTGTTGCATTAATCGCGGCACATATCAAATACGCGTAACTTCTGTCAGGTTTTTGGAAAGCGGGCTGCACTTGAACATTCACGGAGGGTGGGTCTCTGGAGAATACTGTAACTGAAACTGGTCTTTGTCTTTCTTTAATTAATATGAAAAGCCTAAATTGATAAATTTTTGCAACCTCTTGCTTCAGTCTCAAGGCCAAGGCCAAGTTACAATAGCACACTTTGGTACAGTATCTTTTTTAAACGAAACACCTGCAAGCCCACACATTACTGATTCGGCACATTACAATTCATGAATATCTGCCATCTGGCCGACACGCGAAGCATTGCAGCCTATTAAAATCCGAACCATTAACAATAAACGCATTAGCCGGGCATGACCCGTGGCTGGGAACGCAAGATTAACGTGGCATACGCCAGGTGAACAGCATCTCATTCCAGGTACATGCCAGGTAAAAAACGGTGATTTGTTAGAATAAAAGCTGCCGCAGCAGTAGCTCAGTCTTGAGATCGTCCAATTCTATCCTGGCCCGAAGAGTACATTGCGAGCACATGTTCCTGTAGCTTCACGTTATTTTCCCGGAGCCGATCACAGTCACGCCTGGCAACCTTCAGGGCATCCCCAGGGCTGGTCAAGGGATCGTCACTCACTGGTTCCGGCTCCGCTTCCCTGGGATGACTGGTTGAAGGTTTCTCACTATTAGCACCGGACAGACACTTCTTTGGGGTACACGACTTCTGCCTTGGGCCCTCTGGATATTCGGTCATCTGCGGGATGACTTCTCCATTTTCTCTAGGCTGCAGGGCATTTCGGGCCCCCTTTTCCTCTGCAAGACATGCAGATGTGTCTGTTCCTTCCACGGTAAGTGAAGAACCGCTTTTCTTTTTCTTTTTTCGCCTTTTTGTTTTGGATGACACCGTCCCCTCAGGGATACTCGGGTCTCCATCTTCATTTGAAATTTTAGCAGCGTCACTGGATCCACCAGGCTTTTCTTGCAACTGTAACAGCTGATGGAAATATTCGGTGATCTGCTGCTCCCGCTCTTTCTCCTGCCGATCATATTCGTCATCATAGGGAGCGGTCTTTTCGGTTCGTACCGAGTTCAGGCACCCCCACCATTCTTGGGGTGTTTTGTGGGTGTGACTCGGTTTGGGTTCCCCATAAGAGATGTCTTCCTCCTCATCGGACTGGAAGGGCCACTCTTCCGTGGGATAGGGTTCATTACAGGAACGCTGCATTTTGTCCTCCATTTTGGGGCTATCAGGTATATTTTCCTTCCTGACCTCAGGAGGCGCTATTGCAGCTGTTGTCACTGTATTTGCTAGAACCCCCAAATGGGTGTAGTCCTACAGGTGGGCATATTTTGCTTGTAGAGGTCGTAGCTCTCACAGGCCTCTCTGTAGACTTTTTCTTCCCTTGGGTAAGTTTTACAACATTAGCATTACTGTGCATACATTCACTCTCATCGTCTAAATAAGGCCTGAAGGGACACTGCTCAGTGTGGGGGGGGTTCTTTACAGCAGGAACAATTTTTCTTCCCTATTTTTACAGAGTCTGTATTTGACTTCAGCTGGGTGGCCATTTTAAATTCCCAGGGTTCTATTTCTTTAAATACAGTGCTTGCTAGCTGCCCATTTTCTGGCTTCAGCAAAGGCATTTGCTTTACACTATTTACTTGCTATGTGCAATCCCTCCGCTTCAGCAACAGAATTTGGTTTTCTGCTTGAGTTCAGTAATTTTCAGTCTCATCTTTGGGTATTATGGCATTCACTCTCCCAAGATACACAGGCAGACTTTTTTTTTTTTTTTACTTGCAGAAAAAAAAACATTCTTTGCAGTGGAATATTTCTTTCACTCCCGGCAGGGTAACTCAACACTCAGCAATTGGCTTTTACACAGTTCAGCAATCTCTTTTCCCCTGTAGGGCAATTTTACTCTCAGCATTTGTTTGCTGAAAATTCCCCTGCTTCAGCACAGTCTTGCCTCAATTTTCACACTTTTCTGCATATACTCCATTCACAGCTGGTAGTCCTATGCGGTGTGGCAACCTTTATTTGCAGAATCCGTACCGCTCGTGGGTCACCATCTGTATTCACTGCTTCAGCGAAACATTTGAAAACAACAAACGCCTATCCCCTTTAAGGGCTAACTCACTTCTTGAACCCTGACTACAGCTGGTAGGCAAAACCCCTATTTCAATGACTATATTACACTTTATTGTGATAGGCAAATAAGGTTTACCTGCTTCAGCAGTCTCTCTCTCCCTCCTCTTGGGACTGGGGAAACGAATCCATCTGTGGTTTTGTGAGTTTCAGTGCAGTGATTTCCTGCCTGGGTGTGTCGCTTTAACTCTGGTCTCTGCTGCATGAGATATTTTTGTTTAGGCTGTTTGTAGGCAACAAGCAAACAAATTTCACCGGAAATCTCCAGGCACTTTTAACTTCAAAGGCCACCTCTCATCCCAAACTTCTGACACCATATGTAGGAGGACATGTGCAGAGGTACATAAAGGTGAAATTAAAACAAGGATATATTGTGCCTGTCGCTTTAAACACAGCAAAAAATCAACATCAGAGAAATAGTGAGCTCAATAAAACTTGCTCCACTTTGGCATATATGTATCCTTCTATTCCAGCCCCTTTTAACTGGGTGGCTACCCAGGCTATTCATCAGCCCAAGTCATATATATATATATATATATATATATATATATATAGACAACAATCAATGGAAAATAAAGTCTTATCTGTTTCCAGGGTTGCTGCCTTTTCTCCGGATTATCAGCATCCAGGTTTAGAAGTCTTATTTGTCAGCTCCAGAGATCTGTGTTCTCTTGGTCAGTCTCTCCTGGGAGACTCAAGAACCTCTGCTCTGTTTCCTTGTTCAGCTCACACGTGAGCTAAGGAGTCTCTCTTCCTGTCTCAAAGGCAGGCTTTTTCTACCACCTGCAATCAGCCAGGTGGTGTTAGCTAATTGCCTACCAGCAGTTAACCACCACACTGCTGGATTAGAGGCACATTTGTGAACAGGGATAAGTCCCCTGTTACAATCATATTGGAGAGATATGCTACATTATCCTTCCAGGATTACAAACATTGGACACTTGTCTACGAATCATAGCTATTGATGTTTTATAGTGCCGTGCCATTAACTTATGTTGCATGCTCTAGAACACTGATCCAGGTGTTTTTTCCTCCACAGATGATTAACATTGAGGAAATGACGTTTACAACCCTGGACAATGCTCACACCGATGAAAAGCTGAACATTAACATTCTGGTTATGGTTATGGTTTCTATGACAATTTATACATTTGTTGTTGGCTTAAATGCAATAAGATTTATTAGACGCATGGCTGGGTATGGGGTGGGAGCTTCCCTGCCTGGGCTATCTCCATGTCCCACTCCCTTGGTGCTGGGGTTTGGAATACCCCTGACACCCATAAAGTCCCTTGGAATGCCGGACGTCCTCAACGTCTGGTACCCTGGGCCCTACTACATGGGGGCTTAGGGAGGAATTCTTTCCCAAGGTCAGATGAGCCTAGGCAACATCTGACCCCCCTCTGGCCACCTCTGACTCAGGTAGAGTTTTTCTGTTTTTCCATCCTTACCGTACGTTTGGTCCCTCCCCCCTCCCCCTTCCAGTTTGTCTTGAAGGTCAAGATGAAAATTAGAAGTCTGCGGCAGTCGCGGAGACTCCTGTGCAGTCCTAATGTGGAGGTAATTGGGGTAAGCAGACTTGCACCACATTCACAGCTCTATAACAATTATATCACACAATGTGAATGGCCTCAATAACTCATACAAGCGACGGCTGGTAATCTTAGATTATAGGAAAAGATGTCATCCTCTTACAGGAGACGCATTTTAGCACATCCCGAAATACTTCGATAAACAATATAGACAGTGGAATCTATCCTCATCCAGTGTCAAGAAGCGAGGGGTAGAAATTCTGCTCCATAATAGATTCCTGTTAGTGGGATAGGGATTAAGTGGGATAGGGATGGAATTAAGTGGGATAGGGATGGAAGGTTTATAATCCTGGTAGGCAAGCTCCAGGGCCAATATTTAACAATTGCTACGATCTACAGTATGCTCCCTTCGAATACGACCCGAAATTTTTTACCTCCTTCTTTAGCACTCTGGACAGAGTGTCAAAGGGCTACACTATCTTAGCAGGGGACTTTAATCTGGTACCAGATCCGCAACTAGATAGTTTGACCCTGTTCAAGAGGGCAAAGAGAAAAAACACTGACAAACTCATATGTGGGTTTCGAGACAAAGAACTGTCAGCTATCTGAAGGGAATTGCATCCGAGAGAAAAAGGCTTCACATTCTACTCTCACCCTCATGACAGCTATAGCAGAATAGATTACTTCTTTGTTTCTAGCAGACTGGTCCCAAAGGTCTCTGGTACACGGATCCTTGATATTTCATGGTCAGGACCATGCACCAATCGAACTGCGGTGTTCCCAAATTAATCTAGACAGATTGGGAGCAAACTGAAAGTTGAATGAGTCAATTATTAAAATTCCAGATGTACTCCAGACATTCAATGGGGAAATAGATCAATTCTTTTGAATAAACAAAGGTAGTGTAGAGTTCCACCTAACACTTTGGGAGGCTCATAATGCTACGCTCAGGGGCACCTTCATCAACATTGCAGCAGGGCGCAAAAAAAAAAAAGCAAAAGCTGAGAAATTACAGGCTAAATTACAGGACTGTGGTGCAGCAGGAATCCTAGTGGTGAGTCGCAAGAATGTTTTCAGGGTAGGAGTTTGACTGGAGCATTGGGCTTCAATGTATCTGAGAATCTTACTTGATTCACTGGTACATCTTTGGGGTATCCTGTAACTCGGGAACCCCGGTACCTAGCCACAATCTGTAAAGACTTTCTCTGTCAAACCAACACTGAAACTGATAGCCTAGTAATTCCGGCTTGCTGGCACCCCTGGAAAGGTAAAAACACAAAAAACCTCAATTGTCATTTAATTTAACCACAGTCACAGTAATGCATATACGACAGCCGCGTGTAATGCTCGTGCTACCCGTAAACAAGGCAAGACCCCAGTACTGAGGTGGGAAGGTACAAAGCCACGCACCCACAGCAGCGGAAGCGTGCCTGGAAGGCGGATTGTCTAGCGTTGCCGGGTCGGGATTGGAGAGAGAGGGTTAATCGGTATACTTGCAGGTCCTGGGATTGGAGAGAGTAGAATCGTTGAAGTCCGTTAGGCATGATCTGGGATTATAGATGGTAGGATAGTCCAAGTCCGTGTAGCCGTGATCAGGGGTTGGAGAAGTCGCCATAGTCAAGGGTAAGCCAAGGTCAATATCCAGAGAGGTTCAGTTACAAGCCGGGTCGTTACACAAGAGGTTAATCTGAAAGACAAGACTGGAACAAGGCAAGGCACAACTGAAGGAAGCAGCGAGGCTACACTGAATTATGCTGAGCACTGCCTAAGAGCAGGAACAAGGTATACAGTATATAGGCAGACAGACAGGGGGTGGAGCGAGGGCGGGGCCCCAGCAGAAGTTGGGATAGGCTGCAGGAGACAAGAGGCACAAATGATGCTTGACACACAGCTGGGGATCGTTGCACGTCGTCACGTGCACACGCCGCACGCGAGAGAAGTGTGTTGCGTCTGTGGGGTGGAACCAAGCTCCGTGGCAGGGGTTGAAGAGCTGCGGTTGCGCGTGTGCTCTGTAATCAGAGCGGGGTTGCGCAAATGAGCGGTTAGTGAAGCAGCGGCAGCACTAGGAAAGGAGGGAACACATCGCAAATGACGTGTTCCCCGATTCCATACAGTACCCCCTCTTGAGGATCGGCCTCAGGACGATCTCCATAAGGTTTTTGCGGAAACCTGGCATGGAATCGCCGTAACAAACCGGGAGCGTGAATCTGAGGAAGTTGTATCCAGGAGCGTTCTTCGGGTCCAAAACCCTTCCAATGCACGAGGAATTGGACACCTCCCCTGGAGTATCTGGAGTAGATTATAGATCGGATCTCGAATTCTTCTTGACCGTGAACAATGACCGGAGGTGGTCTAGGAGAAGTATCAGGAAACTGAGAGTTCAGGACGACCGGCTTCAACAAGGACACATGAAAAAAACGACGGAATTCGCATAGACCGAGGCAGCTGAAGGCAATACGCCACAGGGTTGACCCTTTCGAGGATGGTGAAGGGACCCAGGAATCTTGGAGCCAGCTTCAGAGTGGGTGTCTTCAGTCTGATGTTTTTTGAAGGCAGACATACCTTGTCTCCTGGCCTAAATTTGGGCGCCTCTTGGAGATGACGGTCCGCCTGTCTCTTCTGTCTGAAGACCGCCTCTTGAAGAGTCTTTTGAATTTTCTTCCAAGAGTTCTGGAGAGAATTTACCCTGGAATCAGCTGCCGGTACTCCGGAAGGATTGGAGGAAATAGGGAGGCGGGCAGGGTGAAAGCCATAATTTACATAGAAGGGTGACTCTTGGGTGGACTCGTTCCTGAGGGAGTTGGGAGCGAATTCAGCCCATGGGAGTAGATCCACCCAATTATCTTGGGCATCTGAGATGAAACATTGGAGATATTCCTCAAGAGATTGATTCGTTATTTCCGTCTGCCCGTTGGTTTGAGGGTGATACCCGGATGAAAAAACAAGTGTGATCTCTAACCTTTGAGCGAAAGCCCGCCAAAATGTTGAAATAAATTGTGATCAATGGTCGGAAACGATAGAGATTGGAACTCCATGGAAGATTTCTTTGACATATATATTTGCCAGAGTAGCAGAATTAAGGAGACCCCTGAGGGGTATAAAATGGGCTTGCTTGGAGAACCTGTCTACAATGACAAGGATGGTGTTCATCCCATTGGAGACTGGGAGTTCGACAATGAAGTCCATTGACAGGTGTGTCCAGGGACGATCCGGGATTGGTAAAGGGCGAAGCAGACCAGACGGCTTGTTGCGAGCGGACTTGTTTCGGGAACAGGTGGAGCAAGAAGCGATGAAGTCCTTAATGTCTCTCAGCATGTTTGGCCAGGTGCGTCAAATTAAATCTGAGGTTCTCTTGATACCAGGGTGACCGGCAGATTTGGAGGAGTGACCCCATTCAAGGACTTTCCGGTGGAATCGTGGAGCAGCATACAAGCAACTGTCCGGCGCCTCCATACCCTCGGGAATAAGTGTTTGAAACTCCAAAATCTGGTCCAGCACATCAAAGGAGTTTGCAGAGAGGATATACTTAGGGGGAAGAATGCTCTCTGGGACATCTTCGGACTTGTCTTCACTGATGAATTGGCGGGATAAGGCATCAACCTTCAGATTCTTAGTACCGGGAATGTAAGAAATAATATAATTGAACCTTGAGAAAAAGAGCGCTCAGCGGGCCTGACGTGAGCCAAGGCGGCGAGCGCCTTCGATATTGTCATGCCTGTATGCCCACAGACCAAGCTAGACCCCAGTACTGAGGTGGGAACGGTATGATACCACACACCCACAGCAGTGGGAGCAAGCCCGGAGTGTGGTATAGCGTTGCTGGGCCTGTTGGAAGAGTTGTTATAGTATACTTGCAACGCTTGGGGAATGTCCGTGAGAATAGTCGTGTCTGTTTGCCAATGTTCAGGGATCCAGAGGGTAGAGTAAGCCAGGTCCTAGGAAGCCAGAGGTCAGCAGAGTCGTATGTGCAGCAGGGTTCAAAGGGATACCAGAGAGTAGAGTAGTCCAGGGTAAGCAGGGGTCAAAGCCAGGGAAATCCAAAGTAACACAGGAGCAGGTAAATCACAGGCGCACAGAGGGAGCACAGCATAGGTCAGGTACACAAAGGGAAACAGGAACTATGCAGAGCGAGGAAGAGGTGGACAGACAGGGGTTATAAAGGAAGGTGCACCAATGACAGAGAGGGGAGGAGTAGAGAGAGAAGTGGGAGAAGCTGGAGATAGGTCAGGGGAAGAAGAGGAGGAGACAGAAGGGGCAGTCAGGGGAATGGCCTGTACAGCTTGGGAAGCGGAGACAGGGTTAACCTGATAAGAAGAGTCTGTGCGCGTGCCCCCTGTAAGCTGGGGATGCGCATGCACAGGTTGCAACACAGGCGTGGCCCGCACGGAGCAGGGGAAGACCGAAGGAGGGGGACAGAGCCAAGAGGAGGGGAACGCACGCGAGGCCTGTGCCCGCGCGATGGCCAGCAAAGGCAGGGAGGAGCATGCATGTGCGTCCTCCGTGGGCTGAGGGGGTGCACGAACCGGACGCATCACCAGGCACGCAGAATGCCGCGCCGCGGGCACCATGCGAGGAGGAGGCAACGGGACGGATGGCACCACCGGGGAAGGTAAAGGAGCTACCGCGGGGGAGAGGGAGCGGGGAGGAACAAGGCAAGGGTTAAGGAAGCGCTTGGATATGCGGGACCTGCGGGGAACGCGCTGCGGCAAGGGGAGAGAGGTAGAAGGTGAAGGAGAGGAATGGGAAGGTGTAGAAAGGGTGACAGGAGATGGGAGAGAGGGAAAAGGAGAGGAAGGAATCTCCTGAGTCGTCACAGATATACAATAAGTTTTTATGGTCCGTGAGGATTGAAATGGGGTTTTCGGTACCCTCTAGGAGATGTCTCCATTCTTGTAGAGCAAGTTTGATTGCTAATTTTGCTCTGCGGAGGAGAATTTCTTTGAGAAGAACCCACAGGGGTGTAATTTATCCTGAGGAGATTGCCTTTGTGAGAGTATGGCTCCTGCTCCTATATCCGAGGCGTCTACCTCTAAAGTGAACGGGAGGGTAGGGTCTGGATGACGCAAGATTGGGGCGGAAATGAACGCCTTCTTGAGAGACTCGAAGGCCTGGCATGCTTCAGGGGGCCAGGAGGAAGGATCCGCGCCCTTCTTAATCAGGGCAGTGATAGGAGCCACAGTGGCAGAGAAATTACGGATACATTTACGGTAATAATTGGCGAAACCAAGGAACCGCTAAATCTACTTGAGAGAAGTGGGTTTGGGCCAATCAAGAACGGCCCTAAGTTTATCGGGATCCATAGTGAACCCTTCATCAGAAATAATGTGGCCCAGAAAGGAGGTAGAGGTTTGATTAAATATACACTTTTCGATCTCGGCATAGAGATGATTTTCACGAAGGAGAGAGTACTAACTTCGTATGCTGGATGAGTTCTGATAAGGACTTAGAAAAAATGAGAATGTCATTGAGCTACACGATGAGTTAAGGACATCACAGAAAATCTAATTTACAAACTCCTGGAAAACCGCTGGTGCATTACAAAATCCAAAAGGCATAACCAAATATTCATAATGACCGTCGCGTGTATTAAAGGCCGTCTTCCATTCATCCCCTTGTCGTATATGTATGATGTTGTAAGCCCCACGAAGATCAAGCTTAGAGAAAATGGTAATGCCTTGCAAACGGTCAAAAACTTCTGAGACAAGGGGCAAAGGATAGCGATTTTTCAGGGTGATCTTGTTAAGACCTCTGTAATCTATGCACGGGCGAAGCAACCCATCCTTCTTAACATAAAAGAAACCAGCTCCGACTGGAGAAGTGGAATTTCTAATAAAGCCTTTCTTTAAATTCTCTTGAATATATTCGGACATGGCCTTAGTCTCAGGAAGGGACAATGGGTAAGATCTGGCTTTAGGAAGGATGGACCCAGGCAAAAGATCAATAGGGCAATAGAAAGGATGATGAGGGGGAAGGGCCTCTGAGCGGACTTTATCAACGACATCAATGAAGTCGGCATATACTTCAGGGAGAGAAGTTTTGACAGGATTGATGGTCTCTAGACCAGCGAGAACTTGAACCGGGGACACAGAAAGTTTCTTAGAAGATAACTCCCATTGTATAGGTCTTTTATCAGTCCAATCTATCAGAGGTTTATTTTGTTGCAGAGACAGAAAAAGGGGATGGGGGAGCACAGGTGGAATGATATTTAATCTGAATTCAGGTGTGTAAGACTCTGAACTACTGGTGTGGGTGATGTGAATCTATAAAAGTCTCAAACACTCACACAGCCTTGTGCGAATGCTTGCGCATCAAGGTATCTTTACGTCCTATATTCTTTTCTTTAAGGATCTCGTCTGTGCTTTTCTTTCTTCGTTGGTGTGGTTTCGCCTGTTTTGTTCTGTAGTACTCCACCTCTCGTCCGGGCTGGTTCTTCTGTTTCTTGTGCTTGATGTTACCCTCGGAATCAAAGAACACAGGTTGAGCAAAACTGAGACAACATGCAATGGGAACAATCTAACCAGGGGTGATCTATAAGGTGGATGATAGGTATTCAAACACTCACACGGACATGTGTGGGTGCACTCCAGGGCTATGGTATCTTTTGGCTTCCAGGGGTGATCCCACTGCTCCAAGTTGCAAAACCTGGCTCAGTGGCAAGTGGATGATAATTATAAAGTATTGTTACTCACACGGCCAAGTGTGAGTGCACACTTGGAATGGTATCTTGAGTTGTTCCTGGTGTCCTGTGCTGGAGAGTTTCTAGCCGCTCCTGTTCTGGATTCCTTGCTCTCAGGTAGGTAAATGAGGTTATAAGCCCAAGGTACCAGGCAGAAACTTTATTAAAGTGATAAACAAATAAAACAATAAAAACAGGGGTATGTAGCAAACCCACCGCTTGCTCAACTCGTGAGCTGCGGTATGGGAAGGGGTGGAAGGCCAGTCTCTGGGATGTTTAGCAGGGCTCCTGGTGCTACAGTAGCTCGCTCCACGTCCGGATGGAGCTCTGTACTTCCCTGTTCCTGCTCCCGACGGTGGCCGCGAAGGATCAGAATAATAGGGGGATTTCGAGCAACGCGTTTCGCCCTATGGGCTTCCTCAGGCTCCGTAGTTAGGAAGGGTATGGTACGCCGCTCCACTTTTATATGTTGTGGCCATCCTAACTACTACGCCCCCCTCAGTCTAAAAACAGCTTGACTTCATTAAACATTAAACATTATTCATGTGTGATGGATAGATTAGCCTAATTGGAACTTGCTTAGCTCAATTCTCGTGTCACATGGGGTTTGTTTTGAGAATGCTTTTAAGCAGCACTCTCATTAGAGTATAGTAATCTCTAATTGCGTGCCTTCAGTTTTACAGTACAGTGACATAAATCAATTTCAAGGGGATAGCATACATCATTATTCCTTAATTCAGCAAAAGGGGAGTAATAGAGTTAAAAAAGAATAAAAGTTTAAAAACTAATGTCCAAGTCCAAATACACATCCTGCATAGTTGTGTATATACGTTTTAATGTGTTAAAATACCTCCTATGTATTGATAGTTTATTATATATAAAAAGTGGTTTTAGGGCCATGAGAAGTAAGTCCTTAGCCGTAAAATAATTCATTAAGTGATCCAGATCTGCAAGATGAATCAAAAACATAATTAGTGCCCTATAGTTAGGTATGGGGTGCATGACTCGTATAAAATTAATATATATATATCTGGATGAAATTTCCAATATAAGTTAAACTGAATGGGGTGAGAGGAAGGGGGGGTTAAGAGGGGGGGGATGGAAAGGAAGGGGGACGGGATATCGTAAAGGACTGAGGGCAGGGGTCGGACATCCCTGCTATGCATCTAAAATAATGACTGGGGAATTAGGAACTTCTAAAACACATCTTGGGGTGGGGTGAAGAACTACATAATCAATAAAATGCCCCTAGGTCTATGTCAATGTTGAGGCCCTTGGGTACCAGGGTCTGGAGTCTATATATCCAGAAGGTCTCACGTTGTGCTAGTTTATTGAGCTGGTCTCCACCTCTCCAATGCGCCTCGACTTTCTCTATACCTTGATATACTAGCCCTTCTGGATTCCCTCTGTGTGACAGACTGAAATGCCTGGAGACGCTATGGGTCATAACCTGCCTACGTATATTGCCCATGTGTTCCAACACGCGGACCCCAAGGGGTCTAGATGTCCGGCCCACGTATTGGAGCCCACATGGACATGCCAGCAGGTATACCACATACTCCGTCCGACATGTAATTACATTTTTGATATTAAATTTTTCTTTAGTGACGTTTGAGAAGAAACTGGTTTTGTCTTTTACTGCCTGTTTGCAGGCCTTGCAGCTGAAACAACTATGGAAACCCACTGGGGGGGGTAGCCAATGTTGTGTGGGTTTTTTATATCCCTCTTAAAGACACTCGGGGCTAACTTGGCTTTTATCGTGGGTGCCCATCTAAAAATGACCCTTGGTAAAGGCGAAATGTGGTCTTTTAAAATGGGGTCTTTTAGCACTATGTGCCAGTGTTTCTTTAAAACTGCAGTTATTTTGCCAGAGTCAGAGCTGAAATCTGTAATAAATGATAAAGGGAAACTTGTGTCATTGGATTTAATGTGTGGTTTTAAAAGATTTTCTCTTGGGATTAATTCCGTTCTTTGAAGTGCATCATCTAGTATTTTAGCTTCATAACCTCTTTCTAAGAATTTCTCTTTTAAAATTAAGGCCTGTTCCTGGTAGATTTCTGGGTCTGTGCAATTTCTTTTTATTCTGCGCAATTGTCCATAAGGGATGTTTTTTAGCCACTTCGAGTGGTGGCAACTAGTATTCAATAGGTAGTTGTTCGCGTCAGTAGGTTTAAAAAAAGTTTTTGTCTTCAATATATTGTTTTCCACGGAAATCGTGAGGTCTAAGAAGTGTAGAGAGTTTTTACTGTGTTCTGAAGTGAACTCCAGGTTAACTTGATTATTGTTGATATAGCTGCTAAAATACTCTAACTCTATTTCTGTTCCTCTCCATATAAGCAGCACATCGTCAATATAGCGATGCCAGGAGACAAGATTCGCGCCATGCGGGTGTTCGGACCAGATGTGACTGTCCTCCCAATCCGCCATGAATATGTTTGCAAAACTAGGCGCGAACCTTGTCCCCATCGCGGTGCCGCACAGCTGGAGAAAGATGTCGCCGTTGAACCAAAAGGAATTGTGCCTTAAAATGAAACTTATGCTGTCTAAAATAAATTTGCGTTGTTCCTCCGGCATGGTGGGGTCTTTTATTAGTGCTCGCTCTATTGCTCCCTCCCCATCTGTGTGTTTGATGCAGGTATAGAGAGATTTGGCATCGCAGGTAACTTAAATGTAGTTATCCTGCCATTGAATATTGTTTAAAATATTTAAGACTTGTGATGTATCTTTAAGATAAGATCTACTACTTGTGGCATATTTTTGCAGGAAGGTGTCGACGTATTCGGATAAATTTTGGGTGAGGGAGCCTATGCCTGATATGATTGGTCTACCTGGGGGAGTCTCCAGGCATTTGTGTATTTTGGGTAAGAAGTAAAACACAGGCAGGATGGGGTTGTCTCTTTTTAGATAACTCCACTCCTTTGAGTTTAATATGCCCTGTGTTTTACCCCTCTCTAGAATGGCGTCTATGACTTTTTTGTCCTTTATTGTTGGATCTCCATTCAATTTCTGGTAGGTCCCTGGATCTCCCAGAATCCGTTCTGATTCTTTAAGATAATATTCCGTGTCCATCACCACCACACCTCCCCCTTTATCGGCTGGTTTGATGGTGATGGATCTGTCGTCTCCTAGTGTTTTTAAGGCCTCTTTCTCTTCCTTACTGAGGTTGTCTCGTTTTGGTTTTAGCTGTCCTGCAATTTTCTCTAGGTCTTCCAAAACCAACTGCGTGAAGACCTCTAGATGCTGCCCCCTACTGTTACTTGGATAAAATTTTGATTTGTCTCTTAATCCTGAGTGAATAAAAATATCCTCTGGACTTGGAGTACCCAGTGTGCTTGGAGTATGACTTGGCTTTCTCTAAGTGTTTCTCTGGACTGAGCATCTTTGTTTAGAAAAAACCTTTTTACTGTCAATTTTCTTAAAAATTTATTTGCGTCGAGAAACATGTTAAAACCATTGGACTTTGTACTTGGGGCAAAGTTTAACCCTCTCCCTATTAGCCCAAGTTGGGTATCTGTGAGTATGGTCTTACTAATATTAAAAAAAAACTTATTTCGTTTGTTTCTTTGGAAGGCCTCCTTCTTCCTCTTTTTCCTCTCTTTCTCTTTTTTTGTTGTAATGTTTCCCTTCTTTCTCTTTCACTGTTAGTGGTTCGAAGCGGTTCTGTGTCTGTGGTGGGTGCGGGGGACTCTGCTCTAAAAAAGTCACCGCTGTATTCTGCTTGGGCCTCTCCCAAACTGGGCTCTTAATGGGAGAACGGCTAGCATACCTTCTTCTCCCCCTATCTCCATCTCTATCTCTTGTTGTCTCTCTTTTGTTCCTAGCGTAGTGATTTTCTCTCTCGTCTCTCCCAATACATAGGAGGTATTTTAACACATTAAAACGTATATACACAACTATGCAGGATGTGTATTTGGACTTGGACATTAGTTTTTAAACTTTTATTCTTTTTTAACTCTATTACTCCCCTTTTGCTGAATTAAGGAATAATGATGTATGCTATTCCCTTGAAATTGATTTATGTCACTGTACTGTAAAACTGAAGGCACGCAATTAGAGATTACTATACTCTAATGAGAGTGCTGCTTAAAAGCATTCTCAAAACAAACCCCATGTGACACGAGAATTGAGCTAAGCAAGTTCCAATTAGGCTAATCTATCCATCACACATGAATAATGTTTAATGTTTAATGAAGTCAAGCTGTTTTTAGACTGAGGGGGGCGTAGTAGTTAGGATGGCCACAACATATAAAAGTGGAGCGGTGTACCATATCCTTCCTAACTACGGAGCCTGAGGAAGCCCATAGGGCGAAACGCGTTGCTCGAAATCCCCCTATTATTCTGATCCTTCGCGGCCACCGTCGGGAGCAGGAACAGGGAAGTACAGAGCTCCATCCTGGGTAGATCCTCCTTTGGGGTTTGAGTCGAAGGAGGAACAGCAACAGAGGGACACTTTGCCCACTCCCAAGGTGGATAGTTAGGATACCCCAATCCAACTCCTATTTAGTTCCAGGTAGCGCCCGGGTTTCTCTGTTCTGTTTTATTTTGTTGCAGCCAAGGGAGGCCCAGGTTTTCCTGCACAGAAAGGGAGTGGATTACGTCCGGTGAAATCCTCTCCTTATGTCCGTCCTTTGTGGAGAGTGAAAGAACAGGAGTCTCCAAGGAAATTAAAGCTGGCTGGTGAGGGTGTCCATCAATGGCCTCGAGACCGACAGGTACATTTTCAGAGGAATCTTGTGTTTGATGGCAAAATACTTATCCACAAAATTTCCCCTAGACCCGGAGTCGATGAATGCGGAAGCAGATACTCTGAAGTCAGGAACTTTGAGGAAGATGGGGAGCATAATTCTTTTTGGCAGGTTCCTTTGCATAGAGGGGGAAGAAGAAATAGTACCCAATGAGATCCCCCCATACCTTATTGGGCGTTTGCGTTTCCCGGCCTTGTGGGACAGTGATGCGCTAGATGCCCAGGCAATCCGCAGTAAAGACATAAACCCTCATTCCTCCGACGTTGTTTCTCTGACAATGAAAGTTGATAACTCCCTAATTGCATGGGTTCTGGAGCTTCCAAAGCAGGGAAAGTGATAGGAGTAGGACTGCGGATAAGAGGCAGAGAGGTAAGAGAGCGTGAATGATGGCGTTCCACCCGCCTCCCCTGAAGGCGTTGATCCACCCTGATACATACGGCTATCAGATCCTCAAGCGTAGGAGGTCCTTCCTGGCGGCTAACTAATTCTTCAGAGTCTCGGAGAGACCTTGCCAGAAGGCCGCTGATAGAGCTTCGTCGTTCCAGACAGTCTCTGCAGCGATGATCCGGAACTCAAGAGCATATTGCATAATGGATCTGTAGCCCTGTGAAATGTGAAACAAGGAAGAGGTAGCAGTGACCTTACAGCCTGGAGTGTCAAAAACATGTTTAAATTCTTTTTGAAAACTTGCGAAGTTTTGAGTAAGTTCAGGTCTCTGTTCCCTGATGGGAGAAGTCCATGCCAAAGCATCTCCAGTTAATAATGCAATAATATAAGCCACTTAAATCTGTCGGAAGAAAAGCGAGAAGGGGCTAATTCGAATTGAATGTTGCATTAATTGAGGAAACCTCTGCACCCTTGTGAGTCCCCTGCATAGCGATTGGGAGTGGGAAGTCGTGGCTCCAAAGTGATAGTAGGCTAGGATTAGAGGAGGAATAAGTTGTAGGCCGGAAAATTCTAGACTGAGACTGTTGGAGCGAGACTGCGGCTAATTTTTGAGTCAGAGAAGCGACTTGATTATCCAAGTACAGGAAGTGCTCGGAAATAGAGGACAATGCTTGGCCCACCTCAGAGGGGGTCTATGTTTGTTAGGCTTAGCATACTGTAACACTCGCGCTACCCACGAACACGTCAAGACCCCGGTACTGAGGTGGGAAGGTACAAAGCCACGCACCCACAGCAGCGGAAGCGTGCCTGGAAGGTGGATTGTCTAGCGTTGCCGGGTCTGGGTTGGAGAGAGAGGGTTAATCGGTATACTTGCAGGTCCTGGAATTGGAGAGAGTAGAGTCTTAGAAGTCCGTTAGCCGTGGTCTGGGATATAGATGGTAGGATAGTCCAAGTCCGTTAGCCGTGATCAGGGGTTGGAGAAGTCGCCGTAGTCAAGGGTAAGCCGAGGTCAATATCCAGAGGGGTTCACTTATAAGCCGGGTCAGTACACAAGAGGTTAATCTGAAAGACAAGACTGGAACAAGGCAAGGCACAACTGTAGGTAGCAGCGAGGCTACACCGAATTATGCTGAGCACTTAATGAGAGCAGGAACAGGGTATAAGTAGGCAGACAGAACCAATGGAACAGGGGGTGGAGCGCAGGTGCGGCCCCAGCGGAAGCTGGGATATGCTGCAGGAGACAAGAGGCACAAATGATGCTTTATACGCAGCTGGGGATCGTTGCAAGTCGTCATGTGCACACACCGCACGCGAGAGCAGCGCGGAGCGTCCGGGAGCGGACCGAAGCTCTGTGGCAGGGGCTGAAGAGCTGCGGGTGCGCGCACGCTCTGTAATCAGAGCGGGGTTGCACGCATGAGCGGAGAGTGGAGCAGAGGCAGCTGCAGCACTATGTAAGGAGGGTAAACGTTGCAAAGGACATGTTCCCTGATTCCTTACAATTATCTTGTTTTGCTTAGTGCATGATCCTGGAAAAAAGGTGTAAATTGCCTGGTCTCCTGTGACAATATGATACCTGATTGGATGGCTTCTATCCCTTTAAGGTGACGTCACATCACTCCAAAGAAGTAAAAGGTAAGAAACACTTTGATTACTTTTTAGGTTGCCTATTGTTTGCTATTGTTATCTATGCCCCAGTTGAGGGCATGGGTAACCACAGTGACAATCAATGGGTTTCTTGCATGGTGTTTGTTGCATAGTCTTTGTTGCAATGTTAATTTATTTTTATTGTGTAATTGTATTTGTTTCTACACAAATGGGTAAAAGCGCTATTAGCCATATTTGGCTACTAGGGCATTTGCCCATTGGTGTGTGGTGATGGGGTAGAGGGAGTGGGTGAAGGAGGTACTTGCCCTGGGGTTGGTGTATAGGCTTTGTGGGAGGAGTTAACTGCTTCATTACCTTAGGGGTTGTAAGCACTAAGGTAAGGGAGGTATAATCCCTTCTGGAAAGCCTAAACACCCACCCAGGGGCACCTACAAGCTTAACCCACCCCCTCTATCACCAATAAACTGGCTACAGCTATTTTACCCGATTCATTACCTTAGCAGTTAGCCACTAAGATAATGAAGGTCTATTTACTTTTCATTTTAATAACATATTATTGAAGCAGGGGATCTCTGGAGCTGAATCGCATTAGTTTAAGGGATTTAATTCAGGGGACCTCCTGCTTCCCGAGGTATAGGCCTCCGTAGTGGGTGCTAATATCTCCGGCAAGTTTAAATGCCCCAGTCACGTGGGCCATCACACAGGACATTTAACTTGCCAGAGCTACGGCACACCCTATGCAGTGCCAGCAGCAGACACTGGAATTACTATGAGATATGAAGTGGGATTTGGGTCCCTTATGATGTTATTTCCAGGCATAGTGATAGTATGCTCGGTGGTTGTGCCCCGGTTGTGCTGGAAGGGGGTGATGGATGCCAAGGCGATTGCGTATAGTACGTGCAAGCTGAACAGAGCAAAGTCAAGGTTTATTAGGGAAATGGGCGGGGTTGTGTTCTGGCACAGAGAGCTGGAGGAACCAGAAGTTGGCATGTTTAGGGAGATGGGGTTCACTTGTCAGAAGTGAAAAGGGACATGTTCAACATTGGCTTGAAAGATGGCCTGGAAGCTGCATTTGTGGTGGTAGAGTGTTGAGGCTAACTTAGGGCCTTACATAGCCTCCCTCGTGGCTGGGGTTTTGTAGGGTGCCAGACTGGTTATTAGGGCTAATGCCCAGTGTTGTTATGGGCAGGTGGCGTAATGCCCGGTTGATATATATTATCATGGTGGCTGAGCTGGTTATCTGGCCTGCAAGGGAGTCACGTGTATGAGTGGGCTCAAAACATAGCCACAAACAGTTTGATATGGTTTGGTTTACGGGATATATATAAATAGGTTATATATGTTGTAGTTTAATAAAAACTGTGGCCGTTATACCCCATGTACATTGTGGCATTTTATATGTGTCAGTGTCTGTTATTGGGTGAAGAGGGTGGAAGAAAATGGGGAATCCATGGGTCATGCCAATGTCCCTCAATATAGCAAGTTGCCTCTTCACATCAGAAATCTGAGACTCCACACCTGCTCACACGTCCCACAGAGGTATGCTCCCTGGAATTGCCGCTCAAAGTGGCAAGATGAACACTGAGTGGCATTCTCCACCCTGATCATTTTTATTGCAACTATGGAGTATTAAGTGCTAACTAACAGATTAGACAAATACATTACAGTGAATACCATGTTTCCAACCTACTCTGTTTTAACTTCTTCTGGCTATAACTCCACACTTATTCCAACTACCCTTGAACCAAACTTCAATTCAGTCGCACGTTCAGTGCTCGCAGGCTCAAGTATTCATTTAAAACCTCTGGTTGTCATAGACACACACGAATCAGGTGTGTTAGTCAAGCAATTAACTGAAACACACTGCAGTCTCTCAAACCAGGCAGTAACAAAAGTTTGCTGCAAACTCCCAATACCAACACAATCAAAATAAATGAACCCACTAAACACTCTCCAAGCTCAGACACACCGATAGAAATAGCTCAGTCACCAATGCTAGTTCACTGCAGTAGGATTTTGTTGTTTAAACCCTTTACTGATGGATGGCCATGCAATAAATTGCTCTGTGAGGCTCTACTGCAGTGGTTCCCAAAATCAATCATTAAAGAACACTAACACTGCAGGTTTTAAGTACACCCCTGCTTGAGCACAGGTTGTCCAGTCAAAAATGATTGGGCCATCTGTGCTAATGAGAGGATAGCCTTAAAACCTGCACTTTTAGTGATCACTGAGGACTGGATTTGGGAACCACTGCTCTAATGGACCCAATGACATAAAAGGGATTGACTTTGATCCAATATTAATTTATCTATCCAACAGCCCATAGACGGTGCAATTTCAGGAAGATGTGATTGCTAGCGTAGCATTCCCAGAGGCTTGGCATGCCTCTTCCCATCAGGAATTAAAGAAAAAGTCCCCCTTTAATGTTCCAATTACAACTAGACCTCTCAGAAGATCACAATTTTGATATAAATAGGCATGTCACTCTGGGAATGGCACCCAAATATGCACAGTATATTATTCTTCATTTTACCCAAACACAGACCTCTCAAAACTCACCTATTCTTAGTGAGGGTCAGTGTCTAAGAATGCATCTCACTGGGTTTTAGCCTCAGCAGTCTAACCCCTTTAGCTACCAGAGCATCTATAAACGTAGCCAGTTTCAGTAATTACAATACACGTTCCCTATTAAAATGCAATTTTATTAATTTGCGTCATTGGAAGTGGACATCTTTATCTGAACTAAAGGTTTAATTTTCTTAACTTGGAAAGTCTTCTAACACCGAAGAAATTCTGCAGTGCTGTTCTGGTATAGTAAAGGATATAATTAAATGATTCCCAAGAAAATATGCTACCAGCAGCCATTTCAATCCCTCACCCCCAAAAAATACTAATATAAGGGGAGATTGCTACTTTAATAGTACAATCCCTCATTACCAATTATAGTATATACCATAGCAATGCCCTGGCTAAGCCGTTAAATCTGGGTAATAGAATCCATGTAAAAAAATTACTAAGACACCAGCAAGTATTCTTAACATTTCCCGTGCTTGATGGGCCTTTTACACATTTCTGTGTGAGAATCACACACAAGGATGCAGTCTTTCCCGATCCAATGTTAAATATTTACATAGAAAACCCACTAAAACGAAACCTCTAAAACCTCTAAGTCAGCTGGAATGCGGATTGTACCGCAGATACTAATGTCAATTATAGACTATGGGGACATACAGTACAGTAGCATATGGCAGAGCACACCAAACTCACCTTAGCAAACTAGACACCCTCTACAACTCAATATGCTGCTTTGTCCTCCAATGTAACAACAAACATCACTGTGAAATGCTCAAAGAACTTGATTGACCATCACTTGAGTCTAGGAGCAACGTTCATTTTATCTGTCTTGCCTTCAAATACTTTCTGGGCAAGCTACCCAGCTATCTGAACAAGCTCCTCGCCCCTACCACACGCAGCACTTATCCTCTGAGATCTGACTCCAAAAGACTGTTTACAGTCCCAAGATTCAACAAAGAATCCGGCTGCTCCTCCTTCTCTTACCGTGCACCTCACAAGTGGAATAATCTACCTGAGACTCTCACAGCCGCCACCAGTCTAAGGGCCTCATGCAGTAAGCGTTGATAAGGGAATTATCAACATTTTATAGCCAAAATTGGGTTTGAGATTCAGTAAGCGCCGATAAGTGCTTGATTTCGCCAGGTTTCGGAGCCGATTATTTTGTTATGGCCAGTCGGCTGCCGATAAGCCTGTTTTCGCCACTGATCGCCACTTTTTTAAATCGGCTGGATTCAACAAAAAAAAACAGCTTATCGGGCCTGATCGGCACTACGAAATTGAGATGTTATGGCCAATTTCTCCCGCCAACTAAAGTTGGCAGTTTGGAGGGGAGAACGATCGCTAAGGCTGCCGCAACGGCACTTAGAAAAAAAAAACTTCTGTACATCAATGGAGTCAATGGAGCGGGGACGTATAACAGTATAGTACTGTTTACGTTTCATTGCTCACAATACAAACGTCATTTGCATTACAGTGTGGGGGCATTCCCTGCATTGTGTCACAGCTGACGTGTATTATTTGCATAACATTATACTTTTACATGTTTGCAGCATTTGCGGGTCACATTACTCATCATGTGATGATGTGCCAAGGGAAAATACTATACTCAACTCTTAAAGGAGAACCTCACATCATATCACACATTTTACTGAACTGAGCGACAATTATTTACATGATGTTACACATGTCACACATGTCACACATACACCGTATATTCATGTTCCTTTACATTACACAATGCTTGTAATGTGACACGCATCTTTAAACGTTCATGTACATCTAAATTCTCATGTTTACATCTAGTTTTGGGTCCTCCCTATTTTCATGACGTCACTTATTGGACGCTCAATCACATTGCATGTTTACATTGTAACCGTAGCATTACAAGCACTTCAACCTAACTTATACACACATGTACAGTAATTCAGCATTGGGACACCTTGTTAACTCATTCTATACCAACTATCCTCCTTACAGAAATGCATGCATATGCACACGACTATTCATTGTTGTCAACATGTCACAATAACATGCCTAATTACACATGTTACACAAAACTTTTCCCACGTCAATCTCAGCCTTTTTGCCTAATTACATGACTGACTGTTGCGTTCACAAGTGTTACATGCATTGCACATGCAACTATTTATTTGCAAGCAATGTTTCTACAAAGGTTCACGTCACATCATTGCCAAATATCATCATTCCCTGCAGAATACACACAACAAATACTTATAACAAGAACTGCACACAGCTTGCCACAGAAGTACTTTATTATGTTAATGTAACACCTTGCATTTTACTATGTCACCTGACATCATCACATACCTATTTAAAGGACGCCCATTACCTGATCATTCACAGCTACTCATTTCAAAATGTTGAGATTGTTTAGGAGACGGAGGAACATTCTTTTCTATGACATGCTTGATGATGAAGACAATCATATAGGGCAAGGGAGGGACACACCGAGGGACAGTGACAGTGACAGGGACAGTCACGCGGATACGACAGAGACAGGGAGAGGGACAGGAGATCAGAGGAGAAGACAGAGGAGACAAGTTGTGCCTCGTCCGCGTCTGTACAGGGAGAGAACCCTGTTAGATGGGATGAGTGAGGAGGAGATTGTAAGTCGCTATCGTTTGAGTTCAGCAGCAATCTTAGCTCTTTATCAGGAGATAAGGGGAGATTTAGATTTTTTCACAGCCAGAGGTCGTGCAGTCCCTGGGCTTGTTAAAATGCTGTGCTCATTACATTATCTTGCTTCCGCGTCATACCAGACAACTGTGGGCATAGTGGGCGGGGTCTCGCAATCTACATTCTCGCGGGCCTTGACCCAGTTTCTCTATGCACTCAATAGACGCGCTAGGAATTATATTCATTTTCCTACAGAGGCGACAGAGTGGCTGGAAGTCAGGACTGGCTTTTATAATATAGCAGGGATACCATGTGTGCTGGGTGCAATCGATTGCACACATGTTGCTTTGATTGCACCTAGTCAGAGTGAGCATGTGTACCGCAATCGGAAGCACTACCATTCACTCAATGTACAGGTGGTATGTGTTGCCACGATGAGGATAATGCATGTGGTACCCAAATTCCCTGGTTCCAGTCACGATTCCTCTATCCTGAGGAACTCTTCAGTCTTCCATGCGTTCGAAGAGGGACATTTTGAACATGGTTGGCTGCTGGGTGAGTACACATTTACATGTTCTAACACAAAACACTTTTTTATTTAGGAATGTTGGCATTCTACAATTTGATCACTAATGTCAGCTTATGTGTGCTCCATTCATTATAGGTGACTCAGGATACGGAATTAGGCCGTGGCTCTTGACTCCGGTGCTAAACCCTCAAACTGAAGCAGAGGAGAGGTACAATGCAGCCCATATCTCTACAATTCTGTTATAGAGAGGACATTTGGCCTACTCAAGACCAGATTTAGGTGTCTGGACAGAACTGGTGGGGCTCTTCTATACAAGCCTCAAAAAGTGTCTGATATTATCCTTGCCTGTTGCATTTTGCACAATGTTGCACTGAGGCACAATGTACAGTCAGACCTAGCTGAGCCTGTGGTAGACGAGCATCCCACCCATGTAGCTGCTGAAAATGAACAAACAGCCAGTGGTGGCCAGACACGCCAGAATCTCATCAATTCATTTTTTTCTTGTAAGTACAAACATATATGTTCCAAGTTCTACTTTTATACTTACATTATGTTATCTTAACAATAATGTTTTTTTATATACCCTTCTGGTAGGACACAGATGAATATGGGTTGCACACCTTTCTTCTCTCTGCTGTGTGCACAAAGGGATGTGGCACCGGTATGTTATTGTTGCACAGGTTATATAATCCCTCTTCAATTTTACTTTAGTTGTGTGTATGTGAATACAACTGGGGTAACAAAGCACTAATATTTTAGCATTGTGTTGTTCCTTATGCTAACACAATACACATATTATGCCCATACTCATTCATGCTTCTAGTATGCTTACATACAATGTTATTGGTGCAGTGTAACATGTACATCCATATGATGTGTACACCAGCCTGATTTACATTTTGAATGTCATGAAATATACATGGTGTTGCACATTTAACACCAAATACACACTTTGCTGTGTTGTTTACGGTACTGAAGATGGCATGTCAATGTTTGCAATTTATATATTGTTCCTTTGCATTATAGGTATATCTCCAGTATGACTGATCATGGTATGTATATTTGCTGACATCTCTCATAAGATGTGCCTACATCAATCTTCCTATAATTATTTGAAGTCAAAACCCAACATATTGGTTTAAACACAAATGTTACATATATGTACTTTCTGTATCATGTATATGCATTTAGCTACTCTTGAGCTTTCATGTGCATTGTATTAGAAAATGATTACTCACATTTCATCACATTTTATGTATGTTTCCTTATAAATTCCATTCATGTAATATAGAGGTGTTTGGAGACAAGGGGATAACTGTAGTTATTTCTTTACTTACGGGAGATCATTCATCACGGATGAAATTGACTGATCATAAAACTCCATGCATGAATGCCTGCAATCACAACAATGCGTACTACATCTTATATTTAGCAATGTTGGTGTTTTGTAATGCTAGGAATTAATAGTCAACATTAATTTACATTTGTGACATGTGTATGTATAAGTCACACGTGTGTGGATGTGTCCTACATGTACCAAGTGTTAAACTGTTAACAGAGAAGACAAATTTGTCACTAATGTTACTGTCATTTAGCATTTATAATTTACCAATATGACAATGTTGGTAATATTTTTGCAATATAAATCACGTCACTTCATCATTATCATGATGATAATTATCAAGTATTGTCACAATTGTAACGTCAATCACGTGCACATTAGCATAGACACACTTTGTAAGACAACTGTTTGTGTCTGTATCAATTTGTGTAGGATCCATGTATAACACCGACAAATGATAACACCAGCTTTATTATGGTAGCTTATATCATCATATTGACTATACTATGTATTTTTAGAACGTTTAATAAACACAGTAAACTATAGTTAGTTAGGTTAATGAAATATACACAGAAACGTACTTCATTACATGATGTTGATGTCATAATCAGAACATCATGCATTGTAGGGGACCACAACATCTGGCCAATAACATTATTTGCTACAGTCCCAAACCATTTTATAAACATACCCATGTAACAAGAGATTTTTAACAATAAATGGCTAGTTGGTTTGTCCTTTACATTGGGAGAAGGAGTGGCTCAGTGAGTAAAGACACACACTGGCACTGAGATTTTGAAGCAGGGGAGTCTGGTTCAATTCCCGGTGTCGGCTCCTTGTGACCTTGGGCAAGTCACTTTATCTCCCTGTGCCTCAGGCGGCAAAAAATAAATTGTAAGTTCCACGGGCCAGGGACCTCAGCCTGAAAAATGTGTCTGTAAAGCGCTGTGTACAACTAGCAGCGCTATACATGAACATGCTCATATTATAATTATTATTATTATTATTATTGTTACATAGTTTCGACAGTCATACGTTCCATTACACAATAGAATTCACAAATGTGTTAGCAGAGTGGGAATGGTTGTTATACAGTATATAAAACACACCATGCCATAAAATGATAGTAGTCATTAAAGAACACTCAATAAAAATTCATGAGGCACTATTTTGCAACATCATTATGTTAATTAAGTGCTTATGCAATATAGGCATAAGGGTATCACATTTTTAATTGTTTGTTAATAAGCGCTGCAAGCAATATAAAATTAGTTCCATATGTAGTATAGTAGTCGGTGGCTCCTCCTCACAATCATCTCATATAAAGGTAGACTCTTCTGAAATCATACATTGATCCGATTGTATCTTCCCCGACATCTCTGAAATACAGCAAACACATGATGGTCAAATATGGCACCTTACTATATATGTATCCGTGACAACGCATTACACAGCTCTATATGATTGTGTACATACACACGTCACTCACTTATATGTTAGAAGTACAAGTGTACATCAGTATGTAATGTTTCTTTAAATTTGTAGCAGGCATAACTATGTATATGATGTGAACGTTGCCTGTATACTGAAAAATGTGCGCGCACATCTTAGTGTGCGCACGCACTTCACGCTTGGCTGCACTAACTGTTAGCGCATGCGCAAAACAAAGCGTACGTTGTGCGTTCAATACATCTTGAAAATACCATTAAACATAAAATCTTTATTTCAAATACAATGAATACGAAACTACATTCGTTCTAAACGAGTACATCTGTATTCTTTTTAAACAGACGTGTTTGGACAGAAAGGACGGCCGATAACACAATGCGCAAATGCAATACGTGTGACGTCATGTTAAACCAGCGTGAAACGCACGCTAACACTCCTCCCACTCAATTAACATTCGGCTAACGCCCAGTTTACGGCTACAAACACTGAGCCGCACACATGACACACTGCAGTTACCGTTACTATAACAAAACATGACAGCCAATAGGCTTTGAGGCGCGCACGTCGCTTGGGGGCGGGACTTACATCCGTAATCCTTTTTAAGGACGCCTTGGGCCATGACAAGGGTCCCACGTCATACGTGGTGGACCCGCTTTTAAATGTTGTAGATGTAGCATGATAACAAAACAGGTATGTGTTAGAGTTATGGTAAAATGTTGCTAATATGTTTAAAGTGATAGGAAAGTACGTATATTTATTCCGTCAGCAATGTGTACTACTCTTTCAGGTTCTACTATATTGTATTCGGAAACAATTTGTTTGTGATCGCTACATGTTATGCAGTCTGCTATGTTACGCTGTATCCACGCATTGAAAGGGAAAATGGTGGTTAGAAAAAAAAAAAATATTTAAACGCAGAGTCAACTCATAACGGTTGTTATATTTACCATTCTTCTAGAATTAACTCTTCGTCTGGCTGCAACTGGTCGCTCCAGAAATGCAAGGCTTTTTCATCCACGCTTGACCCACCCGCTGAATCCAGTATGACACACATCTCCTCCATGAAGCGCTCATAGGAATCGCCACTGCTTTCTTCAAACAATTGGTCGGGAGGTATGTTCATTTCTTCGGGTACCCATTCCAATGCATTTTCAGCTGAAAGGCTTGGTACATAATCATAGTAGTTATGTTCTTGTACAATGTGGGTTTCAGGAATGGAGGGTGCAGATATTGCAGCAGGTATCGATTCACACGGAACAGTAGTAGCGGATCCATTGCTATTGGCATTAGGAATAAATATGCCTTTAACGACAATATATGTGCCTTCTTTCACGGTGAAATGTTTTTCTTTGGAAATCTTCCAGAAACCATAGTTGTGTTCTAGCTTATCCTGCACACGTTCAAAAAAGTCATTCGTTGATAAAGTGAATGTTATTGAGGAATTAAAATTGCGCGCATGCCGACGGTTTTGGTAATAAGGATATTTTGCTCGAATCAAATCATAGATTTGGCGTGTGCTTGCTTGGTGTCCGCAAGTTGATAAAATTGCTTCTGAAATCATGTATTTATAACCTAAATTCGGATTCATAATTGTCACCAATTCATCAGCCATTGCAGAGTAGCACAAAAGATGTGTGCAGGTATCTGTTCTTTGCTCATCAAAATGAAACTGCTCAATGGCTAACAAATTGCTGTGTTTCCTTTTCAAGGTCAACAAAAGTATAAACTGTAACTTCTTATTTCAAACGCCAATTGGATTTCTAGTTATAATTGCTTGAACATTTGTGGTTTGTGATAGCCGAATGTGGGACAAACATGTATCTTTTTTTTATCTCGTTTCTGAAAACATTACTACACTTTTCATTCAGTAACATTGAGTTTTCTTGCAAAATAACAAAGAGCAGTGTGTGAAAATAGTGCTTAGACAGCCATATCAGTAAATACACACACCTGCAAAATGAAATGTTTTTTTCCCACATACATTTCTGTGTGTATTTGAAAGTCTGGTTAACTCCCTGTCTGCATGAGTTTAAATACGTGTGTATCTATATATATATAAATATATCTCTCTCATAAATATATATATATATATATATATATATATAAAGTGTATATTGTACTATATGTATATTGTGTGTATGTGTATGTGTATGTGTATGTGTATATATATATATATATATATATATATATATATATATATATATATATATATATATATATATATATATATATATATATATATTATATACAGTATAAAAAATTAAAAAAAAAAAATTTTTTATATATATATATATTATATATATATATATATATATATATATATATATATATATATATATATATATATATATAAAAAAATTTTTTTTTTTTTTTTTTTTAAATATTGCTGGAGTACACACAACATATTGATGGCAGTAAGTAGGCCTTGTATGAAACCTATTTAAATGGTGATAAACATGAGTGAATTAAGTAATAAACATTTGTTTGCACCCAATAATGTTAGAGGCTCACACTTAGTATAGTTGTCAAACATTAGGCCTGTATTATTAAAATAGTGTGTTTTCACAAGGAAGCATGAAGTGTATGTTTTTTGTAAATACATCTATACCAGTTTAGATAGTACTATATATACACACACACACACACACACACACACACACACACACAGTGTGTGTCTGTGTGTGTGTGTGTGCATATATCAATACATACTACATATATATTAGTATCAATTCAGAGATGTTCTTGAAACAAGAACACATAAATGATTAAAGGACAACATTACAATGGCCACCAAAGGTAAGTAATATTTAACACAAAATCCTGCTGTACACGTACAAGAAAGATGTTTGCAGTTAAATAGGTGCTTTTATAATTGCATGAAAATAATATGCACATGCAATGATTACATCAATTAACACACCCAAATGTAATGTTTTGCTGCAAAGTCAATGGCAGCTTCTCTAAACTTAGCAACTGGCTCCTGGTGGACCATTACTGAACAGACGATTAAAACATAAATATTTATAACACTATTCATTAATTAGGAGTGTTAACATTTCCAAAACTTCACGTGTACAAAAACATACTTGAAAGTTTGGAAACAACACAGTCTTCAGCATACATACAATAGTAATTAGATAATCTGAAGTCAACAAAACAAGGCCAAAGACATATTTTCTGAATTATAACATTTATTTTTTTTGTTCCTTTTGCGAGCGAGTAACAGGCCTGCTTGTTGTCTCTTGAATTTTCCTTTTTCTTTTGCCACCAACTTTAGGCACAACAGAGCCACTTTGAGTGGCCTCTGGCACTTCACGGGCAGGGCTTGTGGCCAGTGACTCACCTACAGGGCTTTTGGGCAGTGACTGTTCACCTACGGGGCTTGTGGCCAGTGACTCACCTACAGGGCTTGTGGCCAGTGACTCACCTACAGGGCTTTTGGGCAGTGATTCACCTACAGGGCTTTTGGGCAGCGATTCACCTACAGGGCTTTTGGGCAGTGACTCACCTACAGGGCTTTTGGGTAGTGACTGTTCACGGACAGGGCTTGTGCCCACTGACACATGTGAGCAAGTTGGTAGACACTGCACAAGTGATGGTTGGTCTGTTTCATGTGTGTCTTTTGTTGTTTTTGACCAAAAACTGGTCAGTAGCAACTGCTTGTGTTTTCTTTTTGTGGCCTCCTTTGTAGGTGTCAGCTGCTGAATTTGTACAGATGGCAGCGGTAGGATGTCGTCAGGAACCTGCACAGCAATGTCTGCTACTTGACCGGTAACATTTGGGCCTGGTGAATGAATATCAGATGAATGTGGTGAAAACTGACCTGCATGAACAGATCCTGGCTGGGAGGTGTTGAATTGTGGTACATTAGTCATTCTCCAGTAATTAGCTTGTGTTTGCTGAACAACTAATGCTTCGAATGAGGTTTTGATTTTTTGCAACTGTTTAGGCACTTCAATGAAGACTCTGTGGAGATGTGCCAATTGTGAAACTGTTTCTTCCTGCAGTGCAATCATCCTTTCCAGCACTGTCATCAGGTCAGAATGGCGACGATTTTCTGCTTCCACAATTTTTCCCTCAGAAGCTACAATTGCATCATATGTGGTATTTGCTGGACGTTTTGGCGGTAAAACAGTTTCAATTGGAACCTCTTCATGGTCACTTGCTTGTATTTGTGTGTCTATGGCGGCGGCGGCGGCATCATCATCATCATCATCATCATCAAAATCCTCTTCATCATGTTCTACAAATAAATGTACACATTATTAAATGGCATGTTAATCTCTGCTGTGTTACTATGTAATTGTACTGTGTCATAAGTAACAACTAACATGTTTCCATACGTTTTATAACCTCACATTAAAAACTACCTTGACTTAAGAATAATGTTTGGACTCAGTATGAAATATGAGTGAATGAAAACTTGCTGTAAACTCACAACTCCTACATGATAGTTAACATCACTAACACAATACAAGTTGGCTTACACTTCATTTTCACTGACACTAAGCAATCCTATTTAAAGAAGATGTGCAAAACAAATAATGAACATGACAACATAACATATAGAAGAGCACATATTATATGGCCACCAACTGATACACTCACCTTCTAGGTGTGTTGAGCTGGCTGACCCAGGTGAAGACACTTGTTCAGTCTCAGGTGACACATGTCCTTCAGGGGCAACTATATATAACAATAACATAAGTTTTACATTTACATGTGTAAATATTGAACAAACAGTTATTGTATGTTCTGTATTTATGAGTACCTAACAGCATCATTTCCTTAACCCAAAATGTGTGTGTGAAAGTGAACATAAATAGTTGTAATAACAATGTACATGCCTGTGTACTTAGAACTTTTGAGTTCCCTAACATAAAACATACTATGTTCCTGCAGTAATGCGTGAGGATAAATAGATTAAATTTGAACATAAAAATCATATGTTGTGTAGTGATATCAGTATCATAATGTACATAACTATCATGAGATGACCATTCACAATGGTTATCATGAAGGTGGTCATATTGCACAAAGTGTTGTTTTTGGTAGAGGATATGTGTGGTACATTAATATAAGATGTGGCACACATGAATGTGGCTGTGACTAAACAAGACAACACATGCAGTGTGTGATAATGTGTCGTTGATAGTAGTAGTTCAACTATAGATATGAGTGAACTAATGTGTGACGTACGGTTTGATAAGTAATGAGTTGTTGGGGCATTTAGTAGCTAAAGTGAAGCTTTCAAATGAGTGTGATTAACTTCAGTTGTGCTAGTCAGGTTGTAATAACGGTATTCCCTTCCCCAAAAAGCCTAATCAGCCACACCTTTCAATGACTTGAAACAGGTGAAAATGGTGTGAACTAAGTTGACCCTAAAATGAGGCTGTAATTAGTGTGTGTGCTGAACCCCACCCCCTCTGTTGAAGTGTATGCTGTGATGAGATATTAATTGCAGCTGCTTTAACACAATGGTAGATGAGCTAAATAGTCGTGTGCAGTTTTTAAGTTATGAAAACAATGACATAAAATATGATACGTGTGCCTCATTATGCTGTCTGATTGTCACGCTGCGCTCACCACAAACAGGACGGAAGACCGCGGGGCTGAGGTGGGGTATGTATAGGCACGACCCACAACCACGCAGTCCTGTCCGGAGTGCGTAGTCCTAGTCGTACCGCGTCGTAGGGTTGGAGAGGTCAGGGTAGTCAGGGTACTTGCCGTGTTCCAGGGTTGGAGAGTCCAGGTAGGTAGAGTTTCGTAGCCAAGGTCCTGGGTAATAGAAGGTAGAGTAGTCGAGTAACGAAGCCGGGGTCAAAGCGCTGGAGAGTGTAGAAATCCAAGAACAGGCAGGGTCAAACAGGACAGACAGGTTCAAGACAAGACTAAACAGCAGCGGTGAGCACAATGCATAAACAGGAGTTTATGCTCAGCAATCAAGGACAGGCAGAAGCAGGTATATATGTGGGAAGGGTCCAATTACCTTGCAGGGGTGTGTACTGATCCACCAATGGTGTCAGAGAGACACTGATCAAAAACAGCTTGCAATTAGGCTTTCCTGATGCTAGGTCTGGTTGCCGGACAACGCGCGCGCGTGCGCGATGCGCGTCGCGACGTGATGACGTCATGTGGTTTACTCAGCAAGTCTCCGCCTGTGGGAGGCTCCAGCAGCTCCCTCACGTTCTCCTGCTTCCTGGTTGCCGAGCAACCCGTGCGCGTGCGCGATGCGTCTCGCGGAGCTCCGCCATCACGCCGCTGCGCCTGCACTGCCCTGGCAGTGCGTGGGCGCATGACTCTGCCCCGTGGTGCTTCCCTGAGTCGGTCTCCGCGCGGATCAGAGGCAAGTGTGACAGTATCCCCCCCTTGAGAGGAGACCTCCGGGCGAACCAGAGATGGTTTCTCAGGATGCCTACGGTGGAAGGCAGAGATGAGGCGGTTGGCATGTACCTGATGATGAGGAATCCACTCTCTCTCCTCTGGGCCATAGCCTCTCCAGTGTACAAGATATTGTAATCCTCCTCTGGATATTCTGGAGTTGAGAATGGTCTGAACCTCGTATTCTTGTTGGCCCTCTACCAGTATGGTTTGCGGAGGTTTAGATTGTCCTTTGGAGGATGAGTCTTGATGATAAGGTTTGAGAAGGGATGAGTGAAATACAGAAGGAATCCTCATATTTTTTGGTAGTTCAAGCCGATAGGCTACTGGGTTGATCCTTTTGGTGATGCGGAATGGGCCAATAAAACGTGGTGCCAGTTTGGGTGAAGCTACCTTTAGCCGAATGTTTTTGGTAGATAACCAAACCCTTTGTCCTACAGAGTACCCTGGGACCTCTCTTCGGTGACGATCCGCTTGTCTCTTGTGTAATATACCAGCGTGCTGTAGATTCCGATGGATCTTCTGCCATAGGTCTTGTAAGTGGCGAATCCTGTCCTCTGCGGCCAGGACTCCAGACTTGGAGATGAGGGAAGGAAGTGCCGACGGATGGAAGCCATAGTTGACCATAAATGGTGACTGTCGGGATGATTCGTTCTGTAGATTATTGTGGGAGAATTCTGCCCATGGGAGAAGTTCCGCCCAGTCGTCCTGAGTGTCAGCGATAAAGCACCTCAAAAACTGTTCCAGAGACTGATTGGTGCGTTCCGTCTGTCCATTGGTCTGGGGGTGATATCCTGATGAAAAGTGTAGGGTAACGTCCAGATTTTTACAAAACGCCCTCCAGAACCGGGAGATGAACTGGGATCCTCTATCGGACACTATGACCTGAGGGGACCCATGTAACCTGAAGATCTCCCTGATGAAAACTTCGGATAACATTGGTGCAGTGGGTAAACCCTTCATAGGGATGAAGTGTGCCTGTTTGGAAAATCTGTCCACCACCACAAGTATTGTGTCCATGCCTCTAGATTTGGGCAACTCAACGATGAAGTCCATCGATATATGTGTCCATGGACGTACTGGGATGGGTAGTGGTTGAAGGAGACCTGCTGGTCTGTTGTGTGGCGTCTTGCTTCGAGCACAAGTAGCGCACGTGGCTACGAAGGCTTGTATGTCTCTCCGCATGTAGGGCCACCAGAATGTGCGTTCGATGAACTCAGTAGTTCTTTTGGTGCCAGGATGGCCTGCAGTCTTGGATGAATGTCCCCATTCCATGACTCTCCTCTGGAATTTACGGGGAGTGAACAACCGGTCCTCCGGAACGTTGAGTCCTGCCGGGATGTTGTTCTGAGCCTTAGTAATGTCCGTTAAGGCACTAAAAGTATTTGCAGCCAAAATACAAGTGGAAGGGAGAATGGTCTCCTGTTGATCCACCTTGTTATCCTCTACCAGGAACTGTCGTGACAAGGCGTCGGCTTTAATGTTTTTAGAACCAGGGATGTAGGAAATGAGGAAGTTAAAGCGAGTAAAGAATAAGGACCATCTTGCCTGGCGAGATCCTAGTCACCGTGCTCCCTCAATGTACAGAAGATTCTTATGGTCCGTAAGTATCGTGACTGGCGACTCTGTGCCTTCCAGTAAGTGCCTCCACTCTTCCAAAGCCAGCTTGATAGCGAGGAGCTCCCGGTTACCTACATCGTAATTCCTTTGGGCGGAGGAAAACTTCTTTGAAAAATATGCACAAGGATGAAGTGGAGCTTGAGGATTCTTTCTCTGTGAAAGTATAGCACCTGCTCCTACATCGGAGGCGTCGACCTCCAAAAAAAAAGGTAATGAAGGATCTGGATGGGTTAAGATGGGTGCTGAGGCGAATGCCGTCTTTATTTTCTCGAAAGCCTGGAGGGCCTTCTCAGTCCACTTTGTAGGATCAGCTCCCTTCTGTGTGAGTGCCGTGATGGGTGCTACTACCGATGAGAATCCCTGAATGAACCTCCGGTAGTAGTTAGCGAAACCGAGGAACCTTTGGATGGCCTTGAGGGAGAGGGGACAGGGCCATTCGAGTACCGCCTTGACCTTGGTAGGATCCATAGCAAGACCGGTATCCGATATGATGTAGCCGAGAAAAGAGGTGGATGTTTGATGGAAATGGCATTTCTCGAGCTTGGCATACAAATGGTTCTCTCTTAAACGCTGCAGGACTTGCTTGACATGCATCATATGTTCCGGCATGGATCTGGAAAAAATTAATATATCGTCCAGGTATACAATAACATGGTGGTCCAGAAGGTCTCTGAAAATGTCGTTGACAAAGTCTTGGAAGACTGCAGGAGCATTACACAATCCAAATGGCATGACCAGGTACTCGTAATGCCCGTCGCGAGTATTGAATGCTGTCTTCCATTCGTCTCCTTCTCTGATTCTAACCAGATTATAGGCTCCTCTGAGGTCCAGTTTGGTGAAGATCCTGGCTCCCTGGAGTTTGTCGAACAATTCGGCTATCAATGGGAGGGGGTAGCGGTTTTTTATGGTGAGTTTGTTGAGACCCCGGTAATCAATGCAGGGTCTGAGGGTTCCGTCCTTTTTCTTGACGAAAAAAAATCCTGCCCCCGCAGGTGATGACGATTTCTTGATGAACCCCCTCTGAAGATTCTCCTGAATATATGTTCTCATGGCCTGGGTCTCAGGAACAGATAGTGGGTATGACCCTCCTCTAGGAGGTATGGCCCCGGGTAGAAGATCGATGGGACAGTCGTACGTCCGATGTGGCGGAAGTACCTCTGCTTGACGTTTGTCAAAGACATCGCGGAAATCTTCGTATATCCCCGGCAGCTGTACCCTGTCAGGATCCGTGACCTCTATTCCTGCCACTGCCTTAGGAGCAGACATGCAATGTTCCAAGCAAAAAGAACTCCAACGAAGTGGCGTGGCCTCTGTCCAGTCAATGACAGGATTGTGGATCCGGAGCCACGGAAGTCCCAGAATGATGTTCGAGGAGGGGGTGTGAATGACATCAAAGGTTATAGTCTCGGAGTGAAAGTCGCTAGTCATGATGTTAAGGGGTATGGTTTGTAAGGAAATGATCGCGGGCTGCAATGGTCGTCCGTCAATGGCTTCAAGACCTACCGGTCGATCTTTGGGTACCAACGGTATTTTATTCTTGAAGGCGAACCTTTGGTCCACGAAGTTTCCTCCTGACCCCGAATCCAGAAAGGCCTGTGTCTGTACTGTGAAGGTCTCACCGGATATGGAGATAGGTAGATAAAACCTCGTAGAGGGTTGAGGAGGGGGAAAAGTTGCAGTACCCAGCGTGATCCTCCTTATACTCACTGGGCTTTGGCATTTCCCGGCTTCAGTGGACAGTTGAATACCAGGTGGCCGTTATTGCCACAGTAGAGGCATAGTCCCGCTCGTCTTCTTCGTTGCCTCTCGATAGGCGAAAGGCTAGTTCCTCCCAGCTGCATGGGTTCATCTAGGACAGGAGTTGTGGAGAGTAGAGGCCCTATGGTAGACAGAGAAGACGATTGTATACCTCGGGAGTGTTTGTTTCTCTCCATCCTTCTTTCTTGAAGGCGCTGGTCCATCCGAATGCACAGGTCTATCAGGTCCTCAAGTCCAGCGGGACGATCCAGAGCTGCTAATTCATCCTTCAACCGTTCGGACAGACCCTGCCAGAAGACTGCAGATAGAGCCACATCGTTCCAGCCGGTCTCGGCCGCCACCGTCCGGAAGTCCAGGGCATAACGAGCCACAGTACGGTCTCCCTGAGAAATATTAAGCAGAGTGGATGCAGCCGTAACCTTACGTCCTGGAGTGTCAAACACCCTTCTAAATTCGGTGACGAAGAGAGTAAGGTCAGAGGTCAAATCTGGGCGTTGCTCCCAGATAGGAGAAGCCCATGCCAGGGCGGCGTCCGTCAGCAGGGAGATTATGTATGCGACTTTAATACGGGAAACCGGAAAATGAGAGGGCATTAGTTCAAACTGTATGAAACACTGGTTCAGAAACCCCCGACAACCGCTGGGATCCCCTGCATAACGGTTGGGCGCAGGTAGTCGTGGTTCGGAGGTAGGTGTGATAAGTGCAGGAGTGGCTGCGAGTGGAACGGGGTTGCTGGCAGATACAGATAAACGGTTAACTTGTTCAGTCAGGGTATCCATGTCTTGTTTAATTTGGGAAACTAGTTGTTCCTTTAGTGTAAATGAGCCGGTAAGTTGCCGGAAGCATTCCTCATGGGTGTCTAAGCGTCGGGCCACCTCAGCGGCGTCCATGTTTGTTGGGCTGAGCATATTGTCACGCTGCGCTCACCACAAACAGGACAGAAGACCGCGGGGCTGAGGTGGGGTATGTATAGGCACCGACCCACAACCACGCAGTCCTGTCCGGAGTGCGTAGTCCTAGTCGTACCGCGTCGTAGGGTTGGAGAGGTCAGGGTAGTCAGGGTACTTGCCGTGTTCCAGGGTTGGAGAGTCCGGGTAGGTAGAGTTTCGTAGCCAAGGTCCTGGGTAATAGAAGGTAGAGTAGTCGAGTAACGAAGCCGGGGTCAAAGCGCTGGAGAGTGTAGAAATCCAAGAACAGGCAGGGTCAAACAGGACAGACAGGTTCAAGACAAGACTAAACAGCAGCGGTGAGCACAATGCATAAACAGGAGTTTATGCTCAGCAATCAAGGACAGGCAGAAGCAGGTATATATGTGGGAAGGGTCCAATTACCTTGCAGGGGTGTGTACTGATCCACCAATGGTGTCAGAGAGACACTGATCAAAAACAGCTTGCAATTAGGCTTTCCTGATGCTAGGTCTGGTTGCCGGACAACGCGCGCGCGTGCGCGATGCGCGTCGCGACGTGATGACGTCATGTGGTTTACTCAGCAAGTCTCCGCCTGTGGGAGGCTCCAGCAGCTCCCTCACGTTCTCCTGCTTCCTGGTTGCCGAGCAACCCGTGCGCGTGCGCGATGCATCTCGCGGAGCTCCGCCATCACGCCGCTGCGCCTGCACTGCCCTGGCAGTGCGTGGGCGCATGACTCTGCCCCGTGGTGCTTCCCTGAGTCGGTCTCCGCGCGGATCAGAGGCAAGTGTGACACTGTATATGAGTTAAAGTAAAAATGGACCTTTTCATAAACAACTATAGATGTGTTAGTGCAAGTGATGTTTGTAGGCCGTTGCATGCAATATATTTGATGCATGCTTAAAATAGGCAGTAATGTCATGTTTGTCGGAGTAAAATAAATAAAATACACAATAATATTATACATATTTCTGTTCTGTACCTGTAGCTAGTAATAATTTCTCATTAACATGTGTTACACATGTGTACTACCCTGTTGTTCCCCATCTTCGCCCACCATCAATTGCTTCCACTGCAGCAATGCATTTTGGGAATTCACATGTAAATGAGCATGCAATGGCACGTGCTATATTACTGCTTTTAGTAGGACTACAACATATATGTCTATTTTGAGATATATATATATATACAGAATCAGACATATACATATATAGATGCAGGTATGCTTATATTGTGAAGACAGTATAAAAAGCAGTGTAACTATGCAAAATAACTGTAAGCAACGACACGCCTTGTACAGTAATATTTCTCACCTGGTGGAAATTGTGAGGGGTAAATTCCTATATCACGGTCACCAGGTAAGCCTTCCACGACGACGGGAAGTAATTTTGCCCGAAGCAGCTCCTCCAGTGGACTTAATATGAGACGTTGTGGTGTGGGCCCACCTCCAGTGCCAGTAGCATGCACGCGTTGGTGTTGTATTTTCTTTTTCAATTTGGACCTAATATCATCAAATCTCTTGTGACAACTCCGCTTGTCCCTCACATGATTCCCACACGCATTGACACCAATGACTATTGTGTCCCACATCTCTTTTCTGCTTGCTGAACTTGTCCGCCCTTGAAAAACATATAAAATATATGAGGTAAATTAATAATAATATAAGCACCAGTTTCCTACACTGCTAGCTGTTCCAAGAGATAGCAAACATGCTGTTTTAGGTGTAATATGTGAAGCACATGAGCATTCACTACTAAACCTATACATGTAAGCAAGCTTGCATTCATATTGTATGCAGTTATGGCAAATTGACCGCCTGTGTTTAGTTGTCCTTGTAAGGCATGATAAAAAGCTGTGTTTCCAGACTAATTAACATAGAAAGATATTGTGAACCCATATTTGCATATGAACAAAACTCAGATGACCTAGGATCACATGTATTTGAATAATAAATGTAAAGGTACACTTACCTAGTAAATGTCCATATATACTGTCATAGTGCTCCAGAATGCCAGTGACAAGAGCTGTATTTTCCTGGTCATTGAAGCGAGGATTACGTGGCTTCTCCACACGTTTCTTCCGAGCAGGTTTAGGGTCAGAGCTTGGCTGGTGCTGACTGGACTCTCCTTCTTCCAATGGAAGAGCCTCCAAAAGCTGCCCACCAGCAAGCACGCCACCACCATCCACCCCATCTGCAACTGCGCCACCAGCAGCACTCCCAGCACCAGCACTCCCACTCCTAGCACCAGCACTCCCACTCCTAGCACCAGCACTCCCACTCCTAGCACCAGCACTCACACTCCTAGCAACAGCACTCACACTCCTAGCACCAGCACTCCCAGCACTCCCACTCCCAGCAACAGCACTCCCACTCCCAGCAACAGCACTCCCACTCCCAGCAACAGCACTCCCACTCCCAGCAACACCACTCGCAGCACCAGCACTCCCACTCCCTGCAACACCACTCTCACTCTCAGCAACATCACTCCCCTGAACAGTACGTTCACTCCGACGCGTACTCGCACGAGTAGCACTCCCACTCCCACCGGCATCACTCTTCCCACGCTTTGCGGGCATACTTCCAGCACTCACAAAAAACAGACAAGAAATGTACAGGCAATCACACGAAACACTTCCACATATAAAACAAGACAAAGATGTAAACAAAACAACAAAGGACAAAGCTCACCCAATACACAACAAGTCTCTCAGTCAATATGCAAATCTTCAATCGTCCAGCTCTGTGCGTCTCTCTCTCTCTCACTCCCAACAACACAGAGAATGATTAGCAGTACACGTTGCCTTTAAATATGGCGCGCAATCAAAAACATGCTTGTTTCGCCTGATTCAGCAAGATTTGTGATTGGGCAACCTATCAGCACCCCGCCACGCACGCCGATACACCTGTGTGTGATCGGATAATCATCGTGAGAGTGGGCGGATTTGTTTTCGGGTTGATTTTGAATGTATTCAGCACTTACTGCATACGGAGAGGAAAAATCGCCAATAACATGACTAATCGGTAAGATTGCCGATTTCACATAATCGACGCTTACTGCATGAGGCCCTAAGTTCTTTCAAGAAAAAAGTTTTGTGGAGACTCACATTTGAATCTGGTCTGTAACTGTTACATACACCTATAATATGCCATATGCCTCTAACATATATTATCTTTAACCGTTGATGCAATGTATTTATATCTAATGTATAATCCAAAATAAAAAGGGAAGGTGGGGGAGGGGGAAGGGAGGAAAGGGGAAAAACTCTTGCTTCAGCTTAATGAGAAAATTGTTAAATGTAACAAAATACAAAGGTGCAAAAGGGGAGTAAGGGGTAATGGTGAAAACTAGAAAAAGCACACCCTTTTACAAGCACTCAATGTATTAAATGATATGATTGTATATTTAAAAATAAATTTTAATGATATAAAAATAAAAAATATATATATGCGTATCAAAGTGAATAAATCACTATGGTGACCAAACACATACAAAAAGACAAACACTGTGTACAAAAATGTCAAAAACTGAAACCCAAGGTATATCTAAGTATTGAGTAAAAAATACTCCTACTGATAAATAGAACCTAAATAGGTCATAGTTAGCTAGTATTAACTCTTGGGTACAGCACTAATAGTGAAAATTAAAAGAAACGTGTATATAGTGAACAGGTAACATACAGACTGATCGTTATGTATAATTATAATGCATATATTAGTTCCTCCAAAAATCTATGATTACCAAATGTGATCGCTATTCTATATAGGCACACAAATTGTGTATAACGCCTAAGGGCACGGATCAGAGTCCAGTCAAATCTAATGTAGCACAGAAAAGTGAGGTGACCAGTAAAATATTAATATTCACTAACATGGCAGATTGTGTTTGCAGAAGGATAATGGTAAAGTATTTCCTAGTGCAATACCGCAAAGGGTGATATTTTCTATGGAATAAATTTGTTTAACTAAACCCAAAGTGACGGTTTGAGGATTATGGCACAATAAGTATTTGGCCACTAATGGGGGTGTAACTAGGCAAGTTTAGAGCCAAACGGATGCAAATAGATGAAGTTCAACCTTGCTGTTCATTGTTTGAGGCTAAGGTGGACATAAAATGAAATTCACCTTAATAACAATCTAAAAGTTGAACTGGTATTTCAATATAATAATAATATACGGTACATATTTGGGTGCCATTCACACAATGACATGCTAGAAATAGTTATTTAGCACCTGTATTTCCAAAGCAATATGTGCTTGGGGTACTTCAAGCCTCCAAGGGGAACCCAATCCTTCGTCTGTTCACAAAAAAACCATCTCAGCCACACACCTTACAGTCCTTATCCGTGTTGGTGACAACTTGTGCTATGCTTCTTTATCTGTAGGAGAAATAATATCCACCTCCCTATAGTACTTAAGCAAGAAGGCAGGTTGTAAATAACGTGATGAGACTATTTTTGGCAAGCAACCTCCATGAGCAGTCTTCATTTCATCTGTTGTTTTAGGCAACATTCCAAAGTTTGATGTCATTTCATGCTGATATATTTTATGCCAATAAAGCAAACTATCTCTATGGAGAATGTTTCAATTTCATTAGAGCCGGTACAATAAATAGTGTGCAGGCGGTACTACTACAATTGGCAAGCTCTGTGTTAGTTCATGTTACTGGGCATCCCCAATTCATATGTGTTTTGCTCGCTAACGCAATCTGCTGCTAGTGAAGGAATAACATACACACTGTAGCCTGTCGCTCACCAATTAGGCCTCATCCAGGGTGGGTAGAGGCGCGCTGGATCTCCGGCTCAGCGCCCTGCTCGTCCGTTTTTTTTCTGGCCGGCTAGGTGCGCGCGTGTCTGGGGGCGCAGCCTCTACGTCACGGAGCTGGTTTGCCCTCATTGGGCGAACCGCTCACGTGACGCGCTTGCGAGCGGCAAATTCAAAATTGCTCGCTCGGCAAGCGGCTGAGCGCCAAGCCGCCGCGCCCGCTCGCTCACGTAGGCCACGTGCATTGTCGCAACGTGTCTAGCGTGAGCGTGCACGCCCGCTCAGCGCCACCCTGGACGAGCCCTTATAGGTAGAATATATTCTTAGAAAAAACCCCCATGGTGTATAGGGAAGTAGGTACAGGAGGGCCCGGGGCATGTGGCAGGTTCCGTTCTAAGGGCCCGCCGCAAAGCGAAAATCGGCAGAAAGCGGAACCGGCGATTTTCGGCTTGTGTGCATGCGCAAACCAGCAATTCCCCCTTCTGTGCATGCACAACCTCCGTTCGGCGCATGCGCAACCTTTGTTCTGCACATTCGCACCCTCGGCAACAACCCTTTTTACGCATGTGCATTCTCTGACTTCCCCATTCTGCGCATTCACAGACATGGCGGCCCCTTCTCGGTACCGCAATATCGAAACTCAGCTGCAGTGAAATTAGTAAAACACGGCAGTGTAAAGCACAGTATTGTAATACTTTAAGGGGTGATCCGTGTCTAACGGATAATAAAGGCAGGTATAGTATATTCAAAAACGGCACATTGTTAAATTACAGCATAAACCACTATACAGTAGCTAAAAGAATAAGCATGTAAAGAAATCAGCCGATATACAACCTGTTTCTTCCGTGTTAATACACGTGTATAGCCGTCCCCACCACCGACGTCACCAGCCTGACGTCATCTACTGTAAAACCGACGGCGATCGAGCATTTCGTGTAGATGCTACGCTTTATCGGGGTAGGAGGAGTGATGGTGATTAGCTCCTCCCAGCCATTTATACCCTGAGTAGGGGGTGTGAGACAGTGTCTCAGGTGTTCCAAGTCATCTCTATAGTGACTGGCTTCATTAAGTATGCCATTTTAACTGGAACCAATCACACCAATAATTAATTCTATTGTTCATTCAATACTATGAATGGTTCATTTCTAGTAGGTGTATATGACATTTCTACTATTTGATTCTATAGGGGGAATATATTATCCAGGTTGGTTTGCATACCTGCAGCTATCAGAGGAATAATTCCCATGGATGAAAACAAAATGAAATTTTATTATGTAACCAACATCAAGGTTAAAACATTAAAACCAGTGGATATACCAGACTGTATTGGTAAGTATTAGGGGTTGTATTGTAAAATATTCAGATGGGTGAACATTAACTATCCAGAATGAAATAAAGTTTGTGGGATGCAGACGTTGCTGCAGATGGATTATAATGTATCACGTGCATGATATATATATAATAAAAACATGTTCCAAAAAATCTCTCACTCCTTTGGGTGTTTTATGTTCATACAATATGGCTAATAAATGGATAATAAATTGTGTAGGTAAATATACAATGTGAAGTGCTAAAGGAATATACAGTGTACTAAACAAGTGAGTATATGTATAAAAATGTATGTGTGTTGGTATATACAAGTGAAGTGTAGGAGTGGAATCCCTTATGGAGACCCACCTCTAAAAGTCAAAACGGGTCATAAAAAAGTGTAAGACTCATTAATAAATACCTGGATCCACCAAATATATATGTGTTAATTATTAACATAATATCTATAATGATAATAATGTTAACAGTGTCAATTAAACCTGTATAATACTGAGATAGTGATCAACTCACGTGAATAGTGATACTTATACAGTAGTAACATACATAAAGGTAATATATACAAAATATAATGTGAAACTACAAAAATGGTGTATAGATAAAGCCTTCATTAAGGCCATCTGGGTGCAGTGTCTGTAACTTATATATCCATCTACATTCTTTCTGCATTAATTTGTGGTCCCAATCCCCCTTTCTTGGTCCCCACTGCACGTGTTCAATACCACAAAACTCTAGTGACGATGCATCTCCATGGTGCATTTCTGTGACATGTGTTGCCCCTGGTGTGTCCTTACGGTTCCGGATAGACCCAATGTGTTCAAGGACCCGTACCTTTAGGGGTCTGTGTGTTTTTCCCACATATCTCATGCCACACTTGCAGGTAATGAGGTATATCACTCCTGCATTGAGGCAATTGATATCATCTTTGATTTGGTAGGCTTTAGATGTACCAATATATATTATGACATGATTATCGTAATTTTTAGTAGGTTTCTGTTCACTGGTCAGAAGTTTATCCCTGGGGTAGTCATAGCTCTTGTGTACGCCCTCTTAATAGACCCTTGACTGTGTCCTCTTTCCTGAAATCTGTGACTCATGTCCCTTGCCTGTATGTTGTATTCTGTCAGACTAGAGCAATTCCTTTGCAGCCTCAGGGAATTGGCCTGTAGGTATGCTCGTTATCATGTGATGTAGATGGTGGCTGTCCACCCTTAAGAGACTATTGGTCGAGATGGTCTTACGGTAGATGGTTGTAGCCTGTGTGCCGTCCACTTGTTAACTAATTGTAAGGTCAAGGAAGTGAATTTTCTCATTGTTGACGTCATACGTCAATTTAAGGTTGTGATTATTTTTATTCAACCTCTCAATAAACTACAAATACAAAAAATGTCCCCGGCGCAAAGTGTGGTGATGATAATTACAGTACCATATCGAAAGACAGTCCTGTTTGAAAAGTCAGTCCTGGTGGTAGAATGATTCATCAACAATGTGAGGTAGATTTTCCTCTAGGCGTGTTCCCTTATGTTGTCTGCAATAACAGATAAAGAAAACACACCATTGCGCAGTATACAGACTCAATTGCCCCAACCTGAAGAGGAAAATCCCTACTTACAGGATATTTTCTTGTTCATTCGGGGGAGAGAATCTGTTCTTTGGTTCTCTTCCTCCACCCTGGTCTCCACGGGCCCCTCGTGGTTCCTAAGGTGGCTCTCTTCAACTCGGTCTGCGTCGTCCCAGTAGCAGCATACACCGCAACAACCGTGGTTGGAGAAAATTGAAAGACAGCCTAGTGTACTCCGCAAATTTTATTTAACAATGTTAAAAAGCAGCGATGTTACACTCACATTTTGCGAGGGCAAACATGCCGCTCAAGAATGCCGTCCGCAGCCTGTGTCCACTCGATGGTGTGTTGTTCACGACGTCGCGCGCCAACCGATGACGTCAGCGGCGCAGCGCCCGAAGTTCTCCCCACACCACGAGATGCAACGCAGGTGACAGCTTACAACGTGCACTGTACTAGGCTCCTCCTCTCTACGCGTTTCGTGACGCTACGTCACTTCCTCAGGAGATGAAGGAGTCCAGTACACTGGTGCCTTAAGTACATGCACTAAAACTTGTATCTGCCCACAAATGGGCGGCGATCATTTTCGTCACTTAACTGAGTAATTGCAGGACCAGAAACAGCTGACTTGATATACTGTGCTGTTAGGGTCAAACCAGTCCTCACTACTACCCTTTTAAAATATCAAAAAATATAAAATGACTTAAAACATGTTAAAACATTAAATTAATAAAATAAACACTTGTCCTATAGTTGATTACATAAACCTAATGTTTAACATTGATCATATTTACAAATTCAATAGAAAACGATAACTACATTGAAGAAAGATGAAACAAGCAGATTCTAAGGGTCTTTCAAAAAGGATGCCAGATCGAAATCAATATTTAGACCCAATGGGGACAAGGTTTTCAGGACATATATCCAATAACTTTCTCTTTTGGACAACATGCCCAGCCTGTCTCCCCCGCGCCAATTTGGTTTTAGATGTTCAATACCCATACATATAAGGCCATCAGGAATCTGATTATGCACTAGCTTGAAATGATTAGAGACGCTATGCGTCTCGAGGCCTCTCTTGATGTTGTATATATGCTCGGCAAATCGCCTCTTGAGAGGTCTCCCTGTGCGCCCTATGTATTGTAGCCCACATGGGCATTGCAGTAAGTAAACACAATAATCCGTCTTACAGTTAATAAATGTTTCTATATCGTAGACCACTCCTGTTTTGTTTGATTTAAATGATTTGCCCTTAACACTATTTTTGCATCCAATACATTTGGAGCATGTATAGTATCCTTTAAGGTTACTTAGCCATGTAACATGGCGGTCTCGAAGACCATCAAAGGGACAACTTGGTGATAGCCGGGACTTTAGGTTTTTTGCCCTTCTATAAACTATCTGAGGTTTTTCTGGGACAATCTCTTTGAGTACAGGGTCCCTCTGTAGTATGCCCCAATGTTTAGTAAGAACCTTTGTTATAGTGGGGGCCAGACCACTGTACTGGGTTACAAAAAATGGAAATGGGTCACTTTTCTTCATAACAGTTGTGGTCGGATCTTTACATAGAATATTTTTTCTATCTAGTTTATTAACTTCAGACATGGCAGAGTCTACATCACGCATTTTGTATTCCCTCTCCAGGAACCTATCCCTAAGGTCATTTACCTGCTGTTGGTACACTTTTTCATTTGAGCAGTTTCGCTTAACCCTTAGTGCTTGTCCCTTGGGGATGTTCCGGAGCCAGTTTGGGTGGTGATGGCTTGATGCCAATAAATAGGTATTTGCATCTACATCCTTATTATATGTTTTTGTCTGGATAGTATCATCCTCTATATACAGAGAGAGGTCAAGGTAGTTAATGATGGTATTGCTTTGATTAAATGTGAATCGCAGGTTCAGTTCATTAATATTCAAATATTGCTTGAATGCCTCAAGCTCATCCATAGGCCCCCTCCAGACACACAGCACATCATCGATGTATCTTTTCCATAGCACCAGGTTTGCCCCAAATGGGTTGGAGGTCCATATGTTATCCTCCTCCCATATGGACATGAATAGGTTCGCATAACTTGGGGCAAACCTGGTGCCCATCGCGGTGCCGCATGTCTGGAGGAAAAAATCGCCTTCATAACAAAAATAATTGTGGGTTAGGATGAACCTGATTCCATCCAAGATGAAAGTCCTTAGTTTATCATCTACAGAGTTATCCTTTTCCAGAACCCTCCTTATTGCCTCCAGTCCCATCTTGTGGTCTATTATTGTGTATAATGAGACTACGTCGCATGTTACCCAACAACATTCTTTGGACCACTTTAACTCCTGTATGGTCGTGAGTACGTGCGACGTGTCTCTCAAATAGGATGGGACCTGCTTCACATATTTCTGCAACAGAAAATCTAGAAATTGCGATAGATTTGAGGTGAGGGACCTTATTCCAGATATTATCGGTCTTCCTGGGGGCCGATTAAGATTCTTATGGATCTTCGGGATGAAATAAAATACTGGAATCCTTGGTTGTTCTATAGTGATGAATTCCAGTTCTTGTTTATTAATTATCTCATCTCGAAATCCCTGTTCTAAATGCACCAACAACTCCTTTTTAAAAAGATCCGTTGGGTTGCCCTCCAGTTTCCGGTATGTGGTCGGATCACTCAAGATTCTTGATGACTCCTCTTTATAATAAGTGGAGTTCATCACAACCACCCCTCCCCCTTTGTCTGCCGCCTTGATTACAATATTTTTATTGTCCTCAAGGGATTTTATGGCAGCTTTTTCCTCTATGCTTAGATTTTGTTTGGGGCATTTGAAATCTGAACTTGCTGTTTCTAAATCTGCGATCACCATCTCCGCAAAGGTGTTGATATAGTTGCCTTTAACGGCTTTGGGGTAAAAAGTGGATGGTCTCTTAAATGATGTAAGGGGAGATTTGTCATTCCCATTGGTTAAATTGGGTTTAATGACTGCTCTACTAACGGCGTCCTTAATGAAATACTTTTTCAAAGTGATTTTTCTCACAAACTTGTGGATGTCCACAAATGTGTTAAACATATTGGGACCATTTACCGGAGCAAAATTCAAACCCCTGGATAGGACATCTAATTCTACTTGTTGTAATTGAACATCACTTATATTGAAGACATTACTTTTTACCAATCCCTTCCTCTGTCTGACCTTTTTCTTTCTCTTTCTCTTCCTTGACCCTCCTCTCTTTCCTCTGACTCTTCCAGCCTTGACCTTTTCCTTTCTACCTTTGTTTGGTCTTGTCTCCCTAGATGATTTCTGGGGCCTCTCCACCTTTCTTGAATTGGTGCTCGTCCCTGGCGGTAGTCTAAAAAAGAATTCTGTTTGGAATTATTTGTTTTCTGGCTGTTAAAGGGTCTATCTACTGGAGACCTTTCTCTATAGTTCCCATTAGTGTAATTTTGGTCAGAATGTGTAACCCTACTGCTACTTAGGTTTGTCCCTTCCTGATTGATGGACCTCTTTTTATTTTTATAGGAAGGGGGGTTCTTATTAGATTTATCTAATGGTAGATTCCCACCCTTTATTTCCTTAGTGTTAACTTCAAGTTTCTCACTTCTGGTGGAATCTAACCTGTCTCTAGAATTAGCTGCAGGTGTATCTGGTTCCTGACCACTAGTTTCCACTTCACTAGCAATAATGATTTTTTCTGTCTTCCAGTTTCTTTGCCTGTTTTCATCATAGTCCCGCTTATCTCTTGCAAATTTTTTAAGTTTAATAAGCTTGACTTCTTTCTCTGTTTTATCTATTTTTGAAATTGCTTTTTCTTCCAATAATTTGTACTCCGCCATTTCCATAAACGGTTCCATTTGCTCCTTGATTGTATTTATTTCTTTATCTAATACTTCCAGAGTCTTAGCTCTCTGCTTCAGGAGCAATTGGATAAGGTTTACCGAACATGTGTCTAAAATAAAATTCCACTCCTTTAAAAAGTTTTCATCTTCCTGATCTGAGGTGGGGGGCTTTTGGACTCTAAGTCCTCTGGGTATCCGCTTTTGTTCAAGGTATTGTTTGAGCGTGTATACTTCCCATATTTGCCTCATTTCTTGTGTCAGTAACCTTTCTAACTTGGAAAACTGAATATCAAGACTCTCTTTATCAGGATCCATAAATTCATCTACCGTGAAAAAACCTTCTAAATTTAACCCTCGTAGTGCTCTATTGGTGAATAGTGCCATGGTGATCAAATAATATTATGGTCAGCTGCTGAGTGAGTATTGAACAAACAAACGTGAATACAAAACTAACTAAAAAAAAAACTCTCTACCAGCGCTTGATCCAAGTGATAGACTAATTGGTGTGATAACAACAATTGAGTGATTACAATGTGATTACATATGCATAGCGTCTCTAATCATTTCAAGCTAGTGCATAATCAGATTCCTGATGGCCTTATATGTATGGGTATTGAACATCTAAAACCAAATTGGCGCGGGGGAGACAGGCTGGGCATGTTGTCCAAAAGAGAAAGTTATTGGATATATGTCCTGAAAACCTTGTCCCCATTGGGTCTAAATATTGATTTCGATCTGGCATCCTTTTTGAAAGACCCTTAGAATCTGCTTGTTTCATCTTTCTTCAATGTAGTTATCGTTTTCTATTGAATTTGTAAATATGATCAATGTTAAACATTAGGTTTATGTAATCAACTATAGGACAAGTGTTTATTTTATTAATTTAATGTTTTAACATGTTTTAAGTCATTTTATATTTTTTGATATTTTAAAAGGGTAGTAGTGAGGACTGGTTTGACCCTAACAGCACAGTATATCAAGTCAGCTGTTTCTGGTCCTGCAATTACTCAGTTAAGTGACGAAAATGATCGCCGCCCATTTGTGGGCAGATACAAGTTTTAGTGCATGTACTTAAGGCACCAGTGTACTGGACTCCTTCATCTCCTGAGGAAGTGACGTAGCGTCACGAAACGCGTAGAGAGGAGGAGCCTAGTACAGTGCACGTTGTAAGCTGTCACCTGCGTTGCATCTCGTGGTGTGGGGAGAACTTCGGGCGCTGCGCCGCTGACGTCATCGGTTGGCGCGCGACGTCGTGAACAACACACCATCGAGTGGACACAGGCTGCGGACGGCATTCTTGAGCGGCATGTTTGCCCTCGCAAAATGTGAGTGTAACATCGCTGCTTTTTAACATTGTTAAATAAAATTTGCGGAGTACACTAGGCTGTCTTTCAATTTTCTCCAACCACGGTTGTTGCGGTGTATGCTGCTACTGGGACGACGCAGACCGAGTTGAAGAGAGCCACCTTAGGAACCACGAGGGGCCCATGGAGACCAGGGTGGAGGAAGAGAACCAAAGAACAGATTCTCTCCCCCGAATGAACAAGAAAATATCCTGTAAGTAGGGATTTTCCTCTTCAGGTTGGGGCAATTGAGTCTGTATACTGCGCAATGGTGTGTTTTCTTTATCTGTTATTGCAGACAACATAAGGGAACACGCCTAGAGGAAAATCTACCTCACATTGTTGATGAATCATTCTACCACCAGGACTGACTTTTCAAACAGGACTGTCTTTCGATATGGTACTGTAATTATCATCACCACACTTTGCGCCGGGGACATTTTTTGTATTTGTATCTGTATGCTATTGGATTTGAACAATCCATTGTTTATTGCCCCCTTGGCTGCATATGTAATCACATTGTAATCACTCAATTGTTGTTATCACACCAATTAGTCTATCACTTGGATCAAGCGCTGGTAGAGAGTTTTTTTTTAGTTAGTTTTGTATTCACTCTCAATAAACTAACTGAGGAGTCTTTCTGGACCATGCCATAATAGTATGATGTCATCAATATAGTGGGCCCATAATTCTATGCGACCCATAAAGTTTTCCAGGGCATCGCTGAAAACCACCAGCCCAGATATAAATTAGCATAGGTGGGAGCACAGGTGGTCCCCATTGCAGTGCCCTGGATTTGATGATATACATATGTATATGATGATATATGGTTTGATCAAACAGAAATACATTTTTCATTAGAACAAAGTTCAACAATTTCATAATGAATCCATTATGTAATTCTGAGCTGGTATCCCTTGATCTTAAAATATATGAGACAGCCTGTATTCCATGGGTGTGGAGAATACTAGTATAAAGTCTCTCCACATCCAGGCCTACCAGCAAGGTCTCATTATCAACCACTACATCTTCCAATTTGAGTAACACATCTTTGGTGCCTTTGAGAAAGGAGGGAAGTGAGCTAACAAAAGGATGTAATGGTAAGGAATCGGGGAACACGCCCCATGCGACGTGTTCCCTCACCTGCCGCATCTCAGATCCCGGCTCTCCTTACAGAGTGCACATGCACCTGCGGTTCTTCTATTTGTGCCACCGAGCCCGGCCCTGCCCCCAGTCGCGTCGTGCATCTCTCTCTCACACGGTGTGTACACATGACGGTGTGTGCCGCTCTCCAGCTGCGAGTCAAGACTCTAATCCTTGTTCGTGTCCTGAACTCTTCCCTGCTTCCGCAGAGGCCACGCCTCCACTCCGTCCCCTGCCTTATATCACCAACAGGAAGTGACTTCAAGCATACCGAGGCAAGTGACGCCATCTTGCTTTCTGGCAAACCCTGCCCTCTTCATCCTGGAAGGAAGTCAGCCTCACTCTGACTCTCATTGCCAACAGCTGCTGCTGCTGCTCCTTAAATAACAGGCAGTTGCTATCTGCCCTGGGTCATGTAAAGTACTACTCAAGTGCTCAATGCCTCCTGTTCCTCTCATTGCATGCTGTTCCTGCTTGGATCTCCTCTGGACCTCTACTTTCCCTCCTTTTGGGTTTTCTGGAAGACTGGGACTTTCCGCTTTCTATTACTAAGGTTATTTTATCGTGCGGATAGTGTAGGACCTGCTGATTAGGGTTTATATTGACGTCGTAGCAGGCTTACAATACTTTGACCAAAGTATTTAACTAAAGAATCCTTACTTTGAATTTAGTATTGCTATTCTCTTCAGTTACTGGCACTATGCCTTTAAGGAGGCTGGACGTCCTCCAGGAAGCAACCAACCATTGTAACCTTGTGCTCTTGACTCTGGCCTACCTTTCTTTCTTACCTGTAGCATCCCACACCTCGCACTGGTGCCTGAGAGTGCGTCTCCGCTCTGCTAACAGAGCATGTGCGCATGTGCAGCTGGCTCAGCTGTGCCACGGAGCCTGGCTCGACTCCTCCGGACGTGTCTCGCATCTCTCGAACGCGGTGAGCTCCCCAGCTGCACGACAACTTTAGCCTATCTCGTGTCTCCTGCGGCTTCCCCACCTCACTACCGGATCCCCATCCTTGTCTTGGCTTGTACGTGGGAGCAGAAGTGTTACAGTAATACAGTGTCAAGATATCTACTGGCATTAGATGTTAGATTATTAATCCCCGTTACAAACGATCTCCCTGGTGGGGGTATTTTTCCCTTATGAATTTTGGGGAGATGATAGAATGTTGCAATTTGGGGATTATCTTTCATTATGAACTCAGATTAATTTTTCGAGATAACTTTGTTGTTAAGACCTTCCATCAGTATGTCTTTCAGTTCTTTATTGACCCATCTGTGCCCCCCAAGAGTGCTTTATCAGGGATTCTTTCCCGGGTGTTACTTGGTAATATCCGGACCTTGCATGCTAGTGTAGGAAGCAATGAATACACTGGTGTTTGACCTATATCAGGGGTAGCCAACTCCAGGCCTCAAGAGTTACCAACAGGTCAGGTTTTCAGGATATCCCTGCTTCAGCACAGGTGGCTCAATCAGTGCCTCAGACTGAGTTTCAATTATCTTTATGTCAATTCTTACAAGTGGAAACCTGAACTTATTCCTGTCTCGCCAGGTATTTGGGGGGAGGGGGGGCAACTCTTTTCGCTGTGCCACTACACCTACGACTGGAATATAGAGGCATATAAACAGATTATTCAGCAAACATCACTGAGAAATACACATTTTTTTTATCCTGTATGTGTTGTCATTAAAACATAATTTGATGCTCACATTTTAGCAGGTTGCTGCATGCACATAATTATGCTGCTTTTGCAACTTTCAAGGCATTTCTAAAGGTGTCAAAAGGAATAGCTACTGTACACTGTCCCTTATGAATCCAAATGATGTACACTGCCGGTTGTAGACTGCTTGCCAAGGAAAATCTGTGACCATCTCGCAGTAACTCGTGAGATGGTCTACAACAGGCTGTAATGGCACATTGGATTAACACAGCGGGGGTCCCTGTGTTTGAATGGGACTCGCATCCCGGTAGGATTCACACAACGTCAGTCCCATGGAGAGAGGCAGGGAAGCAGGTACTGATGGTCTCTAGTGTAGAAGAAGAAGTAGTTTATTCTACGAAACATGTTGGATGATTTTTATCTAGTGCCTTAATATGGCCATTGCCTCCTTTGGCTTCACCCTGCTAGTATTACTCCCGGTGGTAATTTTGGGCATATGAGAGACTTTGAGAGACTTTGAGAGACTTTGACTGCCTCCCTGCCGGTTCCCTCGCTACTGCGGAGACTGTGACGTCATCACCCAGTATCCCGTGACGGAGCGACAACGTGGCACGCCGAGTGTACCCTTGCAGAGCTGAGGTCTCACCCCTGTACAGTGGATCTGCTCGCTGAGCCACACGAGCTGCACCAGACGGCTTGGAAGCGCGAGCGGTCCCACCAAGCACCAATACCTGCAACGGAGCGTGGTTGCTGTAAAGGGAAATCCCCTTGGGAGCGATGTACTGCTGGATGAGGGGTTTTGGACATTAATCCTGCTCCTGAACCAACGTAGCGCCCCCGCTGAGAGAAGCAAGCTCCAGACTCTTCTGACAACAGTTGCTGAGTGGTAACTTGTGTGAAACACACTAAATGCACCTATTCCACTGTTTTGATGTACGCAGATTTATTACCCTATAATTACTAATATATAGCATTACTTGCTTCACTATTTGGCGTTGTGCTCTGTTTCTTTTGTTTCCATTTCTTAGAGTGTGGGGGGTGCTGAGCCACCCCCTGTGTTTATAGCAGCAGACGCCTCTACAAATACACGGTTATGTGATATAATTTCTTCATATATACACCCTCACTGTGGTTATTGTGATTTATTTCTTGGTCACTTATTTATGTGGTTTAGTCACTGCACTATATTTATATTCTAAATTCTGGGTTAGATAGTAGCGCACAGTATTTTCTCTGTTTTTTACAGATGGTCTCTGCCTCAAAGGAGGAAAATGAAAGGAAAGGACAAGGGGATATTATTATTATTATTATTATTATTATTATTATCATCGTTTATTTGTGAAGCTCTGACCTATTCGGTAGCATGGTACAATGGAGTTACAGATAGATGTAAATGACATCATCCGAGGTACTGTACATACCAAACAAGCCCAAACAGATAGGAAAGGTAAAAGGGCCCTGTTCCTGAGAGCTTACAATCTACGGGGAATGAGGGACACGGTTGAAACAAAAGGTAAAAGTGGCTGATCATTGTAGCACAGACTGTACATCAGGACAGAGTATGGTCCAGCCTCACAGTTGGTCCCAATAGAGTTATAGGGGGAAGGGGTGAGTGGGATATCACTTGAAAAGGAGGAGAGAAGAGTAGATCAACATAAGTATCCCAGGATTAAGGTGCCTCAAGCTCTGAACCAACACCCACCACATCACATATATTTGTGTCAAAAGGAGTGCTATTGGGTGTGACCAAATGTACTGTATACAATCAAAAAACAAAGCCCTAATGCAACATCAAAATGATGAAGTATATAGTTAAATACTTATCTGTGTCTTCTCATAAGTATGGGTCATTTAGTTGATCTCTGATCTGAGTAAATTATAAGAACACTTTAAAAAAATATACCATTTAAATATATCTATTGTATCTGCCATCACAGTCTTCACATTAACTGTCCTTACTGTGAAGAACCCTTTTCTTTGCTGCTAGTGAAACCCCCTTCCTCTAATCTCAATGGATGAGCATATTTTTATTTGTACTGTGCTTGGTTGGTAATGTTTATTGGCCAAAATACAATCCTGCTGTTCGGCATCTAATTAAACAAAGTAAGCTATGTCTTTCAGTATAGACCTAATTACATTAGCTGGTAATGTTTTGATATGTAAAAATAAATAGACTAAACAATTAAGAGGTTAGTGGTTACAAAATACCTATTCTGTATTCCTAATGGCTAGTTTTGTAAAATCATTTTATGATAACTAATTAGTGACTGATTACTGAGTAATTACTCCATGTAGAATCATTGTGAGTAATCAGTAATAAATGAATAACATTTAATATAAAATAATAATTTAGAATATAATTGTCCATGGGTAACACTCAAGAATAGTGAGCAATATTACTTGATCAAGCTCTAGAAGTGCTGGAAAATGATCTCAAACCAGGTTCTCCTAGAACAGACTGTACAATTGCCACTAGACTAGGGGTGGCCAACTTTTTTTACAGGTGTGCCAATAAATGGGCATACATTGTTTGCCGGATTGCTTTCCCACTGCACCCTACATCTGGTTTAAATTTAACCCACCTTAGCAAACTTGATACCCTCTACAATTCAATTTGTCATTTTGTTCTCCAATGCAACTATAACACACATCACTGCGAAATGCTCAAAGAACTAGATTGGTCATCACTCGAGTCTAGGCGCAAAGTTCACCTTTCCTGTCTTGCCTTCAAATTCTTTATGGGCAAGCTACCCAGCTACCTGAACAAGCTCCTCACCCCTACCACATGCAGCACCTATCACCTGAGATCAGACTCCAAAAGACTGTTCATGGTCCCAAGGCTCAACAAAGTATTCGGACGTTCCTCCTTCTCTTACCGTGCACCCCAAAACTGGAACAACCTACCAGAGACTCTCACATCCACCACCAGTTTAAGTTCTTTCAAATCTAAGGCTGTCACACATTTTAATCTGGTCTGTAACTGTTTCATACGCCCATAATATTTATTATCTTTAACTGTGCATGCAATGTCTTGTATATAATGTATACCCTGTTCATTTATGTAACTATTTGTAACCATGTATTATTTGTCTTAACTCTGTGCCCAGGACATACTTGAAAACGAGAGGTAACTCTCAATGTATTACTTCCTGGTAAAATATTTTATAAATAAATAAAAATAAATATAGCTAAACTTAAATGTAGCCAGTTTAGGCCAGTTCCCCGTTCATTACGTTAGCAGGTAGTAACCCCTATGGTAATTAAGGGATTAACCCCTCCCGCAATCCTCCCGGGAGGCCTAGCCACCCACCATGGGGCAACAACAAGCTTCACCAACCCTCTCTACCACCAACAAACCAGCTACTGCTATTTAACCCCTTCATTACCTTAGCGGTTAGCCACTAAGGTAATAAAGCTGATCTGTAATTTTATTTTTATTACGTGTTTGAAGCAGGGTGTCTCCGGAGTTGAAATTAATGTGGGTAAGCTCCGGAGACCCCCGGCTTCAATCTTATGTAGTAAAAATAAAATATACTCTTCATATGTACATCGCGACTCTTATCTCGCCACCCTCTAGACGGCAGGAAAAACAAATGCGAGTTTAAGGTGCAATGTGCATAACAAAGCTACCTGAATAGCAGTTACTGGCCAAAAAATTGAGTTTGGGCATTTTTTGAGCTACCGCTCGGCTTGTCAGAACAAGAGTGCGAACGATTTTTAAAAAGCCAAGCGATTTTTTACATGTTATCGACATTTTCTGAATAGCTACACGTGCAAAAGAGCTTGGAAAGTGCAAGAGCGTTAAGTCACTTTAAGTACACGTTAAGTACAGTACTAACGGTACTGTACCTAAATAAGCCCCATAGTGTTCGTTCTGCATCTGATATTTACATACTGGACATATACACATTTTTATTGGATTCAGCAGCGATTTAAATGTTTTGGTTATTTTTACGGCAAGAGCAGAGGAGTTTCCTAATGAGAAAACGGGAATTTTTAACGGGGTTAAAAGGAAAAATAAATTAATAATAAAGAGAAATGTATGTACAGTATGTATGTGTCTTTATTCATATAGTGCCATTAATGTACATAGCGCATAACAAATATTATAAATAACATGAAGGGGAGAAGTGCTTCAGACATAAAAGTAACATTTAGGAAAAGGAGTCCCTGCTCCGAAGAGCTTACAATCTCATTTGTTGGTAGGAAGAACTTACAGAGACAGTAGGAGGGCGTTCTGGTAAGTGCATCAGCAAGGGGCCTGTAAAGCGTAGCTCACCACAAACGAAGCGCGACCGCGGTGCTGAGGTAGGGAATTGAGTAACGCCAACCCACAGCCACGTGGGCGCATCTAGAATGTAGATTGGTCGTGCAAGCCAGGTCAGGAGTATAGACATGAGAATAGTAGAGGGTACTTGCCGGATCAGGATAGGAGAGTAGCGGATCATCGGGGCACGTAGCCAAGTTCAGATTTGGAGAGTATCGGATCGTCGGGGTACATAGCCAGGTTCAGGATTGGAGACTGGCGGATCGTCAGGGTGCATAGCCATGTTCAGAATGGAGACTGGAAAAAGGTCGGTGTAATTCCGGATCAGGAGAAGAGAGGTGCGGAGTCCAAGGTACGTAGCAGGGTCAGGCAGCGGCAGGATCAAAAGGCAAGGCAACCAAGACAAGGCAGGAGAATACAGGAACAGGATGTAGCAAGATACAGCCTCACACAAAACTATGCTCAGCAATGAGTGTCTGGAGCAAGAGGGTATATATAGGGAGATCCTCCAATGAAGAGCCAGGGTGGGATCAGGAAACCGAATCCTATAGGCTGCTGGTGCACGCAGGTGTGCCCTATGATGAAGCCTGATCAGGCAGGGAGGCGGGGCCGAGCACGTGCTGACCTGCGCACGTCACTGAGGTCAGGGGGCGGAGACCGGAGCGCAAGTAACTCCCACGCCGGTCCTGTCCGTCACCAAGACGGAGGCGGAGACTGGGGAGTGAGTCAGAGGGGAGGCTGGATGAACGCACTCGCCGCGTGCTGGAGCAGGGCAGAGCCCGTGGGCGGGCAGAAAGGCCACGCAAGAGCCGCGGGCACGTAACGGGGCCATGAGACTGCGCATCCTGGGTGTCCGTGGCGGCAGGTGTTTCCAGGTGAGGCGATGGCCTCCAGCCACAGGATGGCAGATCCTCACAGGGCCAAGGTTAATGTAAGAGGTGATAATTATCAGCCATGGAGCTACTCATATGCTTCCTTAAGCAGGTGTGTTTTGAGGTGGGTCTTAAAGGTGGATAGAGAGTGTGCTAGTCGGGTACTGAGGGGGAGGGCATTCCAGAGGTGTGGGGTGTAACGCGTAGCTCACCACAAACGAGGCATGACCGCGGGGCTGAGGTAGGGAATTGTATATAACACCAACTACAACCGTGAGATCACGTCTAGAATGTAGGGTAGTCGTGCAGGCCGGATCAGGGTTACAGAAGACAGGGTTAACAAGATACTTGCCAGGTCCAGGGATGTAGAGGATCGGATCGTTGGGGTATGTAGCCAGAGTCAGGGTTGGAGAAGGTAGAGTAGTCATAATGCCAAAGCCAGGGTCAGTGCAGGAGAGAGCAGCGTCGTTGTATCAAATCCGGGGTCAGCATTGGAGAAGTCACAAGTAGAATCCAGACAGGGTCAGGCAGCAAGGAGAAGACAGGCACAAGGCAGTGAGTCACAGCGTCACACAAACAAGGTTATGCTCGGTAAAGGCTGAGAGTTCCCTGAGCATATTTATAGGACCTCGAAGTGGAAATGCGGTTCCCTATAGGCTGCTGGAACACGTATGTGTGTCCTATGGCACAGCCTATTGATATCGCGTCAGAGTGTGTGCCCACGCCGCACACACCACGCGCATAATGTTGGCGACCCGGTCGCGCATCATCAGCGCGCGTCATGACACCATTGCCAGTGCGGGGCCGGAGACCAGGGGCGGGACCTACCGGTACGGAGGCGGAGTGCCGCAGACACCCGCGCGAGGAGCTCCCGATATTAGAGCGGGGGCGGGACCTTGGGACAGAGACTGCAGACCGGTGGAGGGGTCACGTACCGCGCATGCATCGCGCGTCGCAGACGGAAGAACGGGTGCGCGACTTGCGCCCAGGGGCAGGAGAAAGTGAGGGAACCCGTGCAGTACCCCCGCGCTGCGTGTACGTGCCCCTGCTACTGTACATTGCCACTCCTGAGTGCCATGGGGAACAGGTGAGCGCGGGAGGGTTAAGTGGAGAGAAGCCCCAGAACTGCGAATCCTCACATGGGGCAGTCAGTGAGAAGGGTTTAAGGCAGGAAAGGGCTTTAGATACAAAAGGGGTAAAGAGAAGACATCTTTGAGCAGAACGCAAGAGTTGGGATGGTGTATAGCGAGAAATTAGGGCTGAGATGTAAGAAGGAGCAGAAAAGTGTAAAGCTTTAAAAGGGAGGAGGAGAATTGAGTGTGTGATATGGGATTTGATAGGAAGCCAGGAGAGGGATTTCAGCACGGGAGACGCTGAGACAGATTTAGGAAAGAGTAGAGTGATTCTGGCATCAGCATTTAGGATACATTGTAGGGGAGACAAGTCAGAGGCAGGAAGGCCAGACAGCAGAAGGTTACAGTAGTCAAGACGGGAGAGAATGAGGCTCTGTGTCAGAGTTTTTGCAGTCGAGCAACAGAGGAAAGGGCGTATCTTGGTAATATTGCGGAGGAAAAATGATAGTTTTTTGCTACCTTTTGAATGTGAGAGGAGAAAGTGAGAGAGCAGTCGAGTGTGACCCCCTAGGCAGCGTGCTTGGGCTACTGGGTGCATGATAGTACTTCCAACAGTAATGTGGAAGGAGGAAATAGGGCCAGGATTGGAAGGAAGTATGAGGAGCTCTGTGAAATGTGAAAGAAAAATACAGAAAGAAAAAGAAAATGTTAATTGAGCCAAGAAGAGAGAAGTATTAAACAAAATAGAGAAAAGCAGAAAGAAAAACAAGAGAATACTTCTTTATAATAAACACTGTACATTGCATATACAGTATATTACTTCTCTTGCTATATTCACAATTATATTTACATGCACAATGACTGCAGCACATGCAGCACTGACGTTTTAATGTACTTCTGGTCTACAGCAGATGATAAAGTTAGCAGCCTATAGATTAATAGTGTATATAAGAAAATCATGGATGGCTTCTAGCGATGCATCCTATTAATATGAGCGTCTGTAAAATAGCACGTCAGCCGTCATATTACTTCCCATGACCCAATTTACTATCCCTCCATGTGGGCTTTACATTTTTCTGATGCTAATCCCCCCTAGAAATGGCCCAAGTCCAGCCTTTAGCCATCAAAGCAAATTAATTGGAGTGAACCAAGGGAATCCAAATTGGGCTCTCAGCTGTTCCAAGATTAAATGGTTCAGAAACATTATCTGTTTCTCTGCCTCTTAACCTATTCCTACTGTAGGCAAAGAGTTCCACAGTGTGTTTGTCTGTAGCAATGCAACAAGTCCTTTAGCTTCAAATGAGTTAACATACAGAATTAATAACTTCCCCACTTTACAATGAAATAAAGGATAAAGGAATCAAAGCAGATAATGTACACATTTACTACATTTGTGGGATAATCTGCCTTTGGTTCAGGCCCTAGTTTTGTGTAGCTAGGTTGGATAACCAGATGGTAAGCTTGTTTATTGAGAAAGGTAGAGAGAAAATAGACCAGATGTCCATATTTATTTATTTATTTATTTATCAAATGTTTTACCAGGAAGTAATACATTGAGAGTTACCTCTCGTTTTCAAGTATGTCCTGGGCATATAGTTAAGATGACAAACAATATATGGTTACAAAAACATAGTTACATAAGTGAACATACATTACATATATTATGTACAAGAAATTGCATGCACAGTTAGAGATAATATATATTATAGGCGTATGTAACAGTTACAGACCAGATTAAAATGTGAGTCAGCTTAAGTTTTCAAAGAACTTAGAATGGTGGTGGCTATGAGAATCTCCGATAGATTGTTCCAGTTTTGGGGTGCACCGTAAGAGAAGGAGGAGTGGCCGGATACTTTGCTGAACCTTAGGACCACGAACAGTCTTTTGGAGTCAGATCTCAGATGATAAGTGCTGCATGTGGTAGGAGTGAGGAGCGTGTTCAGATAGGTGGGTAGCTTGCCCAGAAAGTATTTGAAGGCAAGACAAGAAAGATGAACTTTGCGCCTAGACTAAAGTGACGACCAATTTAGTTCTTTAAGCATTTCGCAGTGATGTGTGTTGTAGTTGCATTGGAGAACAAAACGGCATATTGAATTGTAGAAGGTATCAAATTTGCTAAGGTGGGTTTGGGGTGCCGAGCAATATACTATGTCTCCATAGTCAATAATTGGCATTAGTATCTGCTGTGCGATACGCTTTCTGACCAGCAGACTTAGGGAAGATTTGTTCCTGTAAAGTACACCTAGTTTGGCATAGGTTTTTGAATGTCAAGTTATCAATGTGCATCCCAAATGTTAAATGGGAGTCAAACCACATGCCCAAGTATTATATGAAAGCTTTTATCAGGGCCATTTAGGGACAAAGAGTTTAAAAAGATGGACGAAATGATCTTACTCTTAAAAACTGTTAGATTTTTTTAAAATGTCGTAATAATAATAATTCAATTATTTTGACCCTTTTGCTAAATGCGGGACTGCAACCCCTTGCCCCCTCAATTAGAGGGATTAAAATAAAGACATCTTGTTAATTAAGTATCCTCAGGGCCACCAATACGGGATGGGGGGGGGGAAGTCTGCTGGAATTGGCGACTCGGGCCATTACATTAAAAAAAAAAAAAGTTTTAAAAAAATGGCGGCGATTCCCCGTGCGCATGCACAGAGCCGAGGGGATATCGGGGGCAGAGGGGGAAGCGTCTGGCGGGCAAGGAAGCAGTACCCACCCAGTCAAGGACAGTCACCCACCCAGTCACGCACCCACCCAGTCACTCATCCACCCACCCAACCCGTAGGCAGGTAGTCACACACCCACCCAACTCACCCACCCTGGCAATCACTCAGTCACCCACCCACCCAGTCACTCAGTCACCCACCAAGTAACTCAGTCACCCACTCACTCAGTCACCCACTCACTCACCCAGTCACTCACCCAGTCAGTCACCCAAGGCAGTCAGTCACCAACCCACGCAGGCAGTCAGTCACCCACCCAGGCAGTCAGTCACCTGTATTTTGTTGAAAATATTAAAATAAACAGATTGCATTGTAATGTTTTTTTCCGTATAACAATATGAAGAAATAAGTTAAGTAAAAGTTGCGCGCAAAAAAATATTTTTCCGTGGTAGTTGCGCTATGGGTTCGGTGGGAGGTGGGGGCTGCTCCTTTCATTTGTCCTGGCCCCATGATTTCTGTTGGCGGCCCTGAGTATCCTTATAGCTAATTATATGCAAAAATAATGGCCATTCTACATTTCATTAACATGGGCATAACTGAACGTTAACGCAAAAAATCTTACATGAGACGCAACTGTGCTCTAATAAATTGTGCAATGCATCACCACTTTCTTTGCTCCATAATTGCATTGGTATGTAGCCCTCTTTCGGGCCTGCATCAGCAAAACACCATTAAGTCACGTGACGCTAATTTAACATCACCTTAACACTAACCATGTATCTTCAAAGGCCAATAATACACTGGCAAGAGCTATGCTCCTTGTAGAACAGTCCTGTTCACCCGGATCAACCTTGTAACTTCGTGAAAGGCATCTGAGATATACGGAATAAAGCACAAAGATATTACATAGTGTATACTGCTGTAAATATAGGACAAACTAGCATATAACACTAATGAACAATACTGACTGACAAAAGACAGCAAACAAACCCCTGAGGAAGTTTCACGAAACATGTAGGGTCAGAGGTCACGGTATCAGAGCAAGTGTTTGTACAGCAGCTGAAGCCCTGGTGTATCCAGCATCCAGGAGCAGCCCCTCCCCCCAGCGTGTGCCTTCATAGAACACACGAATAGCATTGCCACAGGAGCTGCAGACGTCTGTGCTGTGGAGGAGAATAGCAGCTGCCTTGCTAAAGATTTGGACACACATGCGAGCTTTAAAGTAGGATTCTGGTTTTAACCACCAGATCGCCTTCAACAGAGAACCTTATTCTTTTTATGGATATTTTGTGTCCATTTTATATTTTAATAAATTAGTTTAAATTGTGTTTACAGCCTTGTGTTTGTATGTTAATTGTATTTATTTATAAAATATTTTACCAGGAAGTAATACATTGAGAGTTACCTCTCGTTTTCAAGTATGTCCTGGGCACAGAGTAAAACAAAATAATACATGGTTACAAATACAGTTACATAAATGAACAAGGTATACATTATATACAAGACATTGCGTGCACAGTTAAAGAAAATATATATTATGAGCGTATGAAACAGTTACAGACCAGATTAAAGTGTGAGACAGCCTTAGATTTGAAAGAACTTAAGCTGGTGGTGGATATGAGAGTCTCTGGTAGGTTGTTCCAGTTTTGGGGTGCACGGAAGGAGAAGGAGGAACGTCCAGATACTTTGTTGAGTCTTGGGACCATGAATAGTCTTTTGGAGTCTGATCTCAGGTGATAGGTGCTGCATGTGGTAGGGGTGAGGAGCTTGTTCAGGTAGCTGGGTAGCTTGCCCAGAAAGTATTTGAGGGTGAGACAGGAAAGGTGAACTTTGCGCCTAGACTCTAGTGATGACCAATCTAGTTCTTTGAGCATTTCGCAGTGATGTGTGTTGTAGTTGCATTGGAGAACAAAACGACAAATTGAATTGTAGAGGGTGTCAAGTTTGCTAAGGTGGGTTTGAGGAGCCGAGCCATATACTATGTCTCCATAGTCAATAATTGGCATTAGTATCTGCTGTGCAATACGCTTTCTGACCAGGAGACTTAGGGAGGATTTGTTCCTGTAAAGTACCCCTAGTTTGGCATAGGTCTTGGTTGTCAGGGTATCAATGTGCATCCCGAATGTTAAGTGGGAGTCAAACCATAAGCCCAGGTATTTAAAACTAGTGACAGGTGTTAGGGTGGTGTTAGCGTTGTTTGTTTGCTGTCTTTTGTCAATCAGTATTGTTCATTAGTGTTATATGCGTCATTGAGACATTATCCACCGTACATGTTTCGCTGGATCAGCAGGGGTTCGTGTCACATCAGACTCAATTGTCCTTATATTTATATACATGTTGATCGCACACCGATGACATCATAATCATTATACAATTAGAAATTGTAATGGTCGTGCTTGCCACAAACCGGGACCTGACCTCGGGGCTGATGTGGGGATGTGAAAACACCGACCTTAGACCATGAAGCCGGATCTGGGTTGCAAATTTCGTGGTCAAACATAGCCAGGACAGGAGAAAGCAGGGTAATTCGTAGGAAAGCCTGGGTCAGGGTAGGCAGCATAGGAGCGATGGTCGCGGTCATGAGCTGAGGTCGTCATCATGAAATCTTGAGTGAAGCTGCTTCAGCGTAGATAGCAGGAAACTGAGCAGGGCCGCTTCAGCGTAGAAGTTAGGAAACTTGAGTGAAGATGCTTCAGCGTAGCAGGGCTTCTGGAAGGAGGGAACAGGAACAGAAGGAGAAAAGGCCACAGGAAACCAGGGGTGCAGACACGCCACAGGAAATGCTGAGGACATCAGCGTAGCTGCTTCAGCGCGGCAGAGGCGAAGACTGCCAGGAACAAGGAGTAGAACCAGGGCAACCGAGCCGGAAGGCCTTGGAAGCAGGAGGATAGAGTGGAGAGACTCAGGCACAAGGAGGCCAAGTCTGGCCAAACAGAGGCGTCTGTGACAAGCACAGTTACTTGCAGCAGGAAAGCAAAGTCCATGTTCAGCCATGAAGAAGTGAAAGAGCAGGGTTTAAATAGGAGAGATGCATGACTGGGATTGAGAGGCGGAGTGGAGGTGTGGCCTCTGGGGAGACTAAGATTGGCTGCAAGGCACAGGAGACAAGTGAGTGTACTTGCTTGCAGCTGGGGAGTGGTGCACGACATCTCTCTCTCTCTCTCTCTCTCTCTCTCTCTCTCTCTCTCTCTCTCCTCTCTCTCTCTCTCTCTCTCCTCTCTCTCTCTCTCTCTCTCTCTCTCTCTCTCTCTCTCTCTCTCTCTCTCTCTCTCTCACTCTCTCTCTCTCTCTCTCTCTCTCTCTCTCTCTCCTCTCTCTCTCTCTCTCTCTCTCTCTCTCTCTCTCTCTCTCTCTCTCTCTCTCTCTCTCTCTCTCTCTCTCTCTCTCTCTCTCTCTCTCTCTCTCTCTCGTTCATGAATGTTTGAGCTCTGTCTTCTTCAAACTTTTTCTCTTGCTTGGTTTATCTTATAGCTTTTATTGTTTGGGGTTGTTTTCTATATAGCTGACTTTGTGTCAGCTTGTGGCCTTGGCCACTATGGTGACTCCCCCAATTAGTTTTGAGAATTTAACCCTTAGGCATGGGTAAAAATGTATGGTAGATGGTTACATTTCCGTGGTGGAATGTGTGTTTGCTGTGGGGAAAATTGAAGGTTTTGAGAATATTAAATCAGTTTCCCGAATGAATAAAGCTGTGGTGGGTTTTTTGAGTAGTACTGCACTTGTTCATTCGGTTGTTGAGCCAGGGTTACAGATTAATGGCTGTTTGTTTAATGTTTTGCCTTTATCCAGTCCATAGGTTAAAGTTACTCTGTCTAATGTTCTCCCATTTGTAAGTAATGAGAGGTTAATGCAGGATTTATCTTGCTATGGTAGAATTATTTCTTCTATTAACATGATTCCTTTGGGGTGCAAAAAAGCTGAAATTAAACATGTTATGTCTTTCAGGAGGCAGGTGTTTATGATTTTGAATCAATCTGTGAAAAGTTTAGACCTGGTTTTGAAACATAACATTGAGGGCCTTGATTATGTGAGGTATGCGAGCACAGAGTCCATGAAGTTCTTTGAGTGTGGGGCAATTGGTCACTTGAAACACGCTTGCCCTATTTTGAATACTAGAAAAGGTCAGGGTGAGAATGGTACTGGTCACAAAAAAGATGCAGGTGAGGAGAAAGCAGAGGCTGCTGCTTCAGCGCAAAGTGAGGAGGATACTGTGGCAGGTGAGAAAGCAGAGACTGCTTCAGTGCAAAGTGAGGAGGATACTGTGGCAGGTGAGAAAGCAGAGGCTGCTTCAGTGCAAAGTGAGGAGGATACTGTGGCAGGTGAGATTGCAGAGGCTGCTTCAGCGCAAAGTGAGGAGGATACTGTGGCAGGTGAGAAAGCAGAGGCTGCTTCAGTGCAAAGTGAGGAGGATACTGTGGCAGGTGAGAAAGCAGAGGCTGCTGCTTCAGTGCAAAGTGAGGAGGATACTTGTGGCAGGTGAGAAAGCAGAGGCTGCTTCAGCGCAAAGTGAGGAGGATACTGTGGCAGGTGAGAAAGCAGAGGCTGCTTCAGTGCAAAGTGAGGAGGATACTGTGGCAGGTGAGAAAGCAGAGACTGCTGCTGCTGCTTCAGCGCAGAATGAGGAGGATACTGTGGAAGATGTACAGATTGCTGTTATTGCACGCAGTGAGGTGGACACTGTGGAAGGTGCCACAGCGCAGACTGCTGTTACAGGACAGCATGGAAAAGACATTGAAAAAATGGCGTGTGAAAAAGCACGGACTGGTGCAACAGGGCAGTGTGCAGCTGACTGTGAGGACATGGAGTGTGAAAAGACTAGCAAGAAGAGAGTCTTGGAACAGGAGGAAGATGAAAGAAATCTCGAGGTAACTAAAAGTACTGTTCTGAACGCTGAAGTTGCTGAGGCCACTTTTTCAGATGAGTCTGGGCCAACAGGGAAAAAAATGGCTAAAACAGTGAATGTTTTAACTGATAATCTGCCTGAAAATGCTTTGAGAATGGAGGAAAATTCCCTGTCAGCGGCAACCACTAGTTTTGCTCTGCAGCCCTGCACTGGTGTGGAGAAAAGATCTGAATTGAAGTTACACCTTGTCTGTTTGCATAGCCCAGCCCTCCAGTAAGTCTGTCTGCAGTATCCAATGAACCAAATGCGTCAAAAATACTTTCTGTGGAAGCAGAAAGTGACGTGTCCGAGTCTTCAGACGATGAAGAATATGAGTATACCACCGATAACTCACAGCTTTCTGACCTTCCTTCTAGTCAGGCCTTTAAGGGCTCTCAGTATAGTCTGACTGAGATTAAGGATTTCCTTAACCAGACTAAGGGCAGGCGTGGTGTTGAAGTGCAGGATTATTTCCCTGATTTGCTGTTATTTGTGGACTCAGTTAATCTCATTTTGAAGAAAGGTTCTCTGATAGATATTGATAAACAAAAACGGTATCGTTTAAATAAGTTATTGCAAAAGGTTAAAAAATGAATTGCAAAGTAAATACTGTTGTTTTTTTAATTATGAAAGAATCATGGCTATTTTGGATTGAATTTTTTCTTTTTTTATTGTCGGTTTTTGCTCACAGTGTGTTTTTTCCTCTTTTGCAATGCAAAGACTCCAAATTGGGACATTAAATATTAATGGTGGAAGAGATTTTAATAAGAGAGCAACTTTGTTTGAGTATTTTACTCAAAAAAAAAGTTCAAATGTTCTTTTTTTTTTGCAAGAGACACACTCGGATGATAGCAATCAGCCTGATTGGGTTAAGGAGTGGAAAGGGGAGGCTGTTCTCAGTCATGGTACAAACACAAGTGCACGAGTGGCTGTTTTATTTGCCCCAGGTGTGCTAACATGTAATGTTTCTATCAATGAGATTATAAAGGGATGCTTATTGAAGGTAGATGCTACCATAGGGGACACAGCTTTCATTTTTATTAATATTTATGCGCCAGTTACTGGGAGAGATCGTGTTGTTTTTTTGCAGATTTTGAGTGATGTATTATCCACTTGTAAGCAGGATGTGGTTATTATTTTAGCTGGAGATTTTAACTGCACAGAGGATCCTCTGATAGACAGGAACCATAGATAGCTGCACCCTCAGTCCTCCAGAGAGCGGCACCCTCAGTCCTCCAGAGAGCGGCACCCGCAGTCCTCCAGAGAGCTCATCTCTTTGTTGCAAAGGTTTTCTCTGGTTGATACTTGGAGAAATGTGAATCTTAGTGCTAAGCAATATACTGTATAAAGAAATGGTTAAGGATTAACAAAACATGCACAAATAAAAATACCATAACTCCAAATCAATACATCACATTGCATCTCCAAATTAAAAAATTATATAGCCACATTAAAAAACCAGCACATTGCAAAAGAAAATAAATCTCAGCCCCCAAGAAAACACAGCACCTAGCCAAATAAATAGCTAACAAATGACAATCAAAACATTTAATTTTAGTGTGTACACGATGCAAATAATCTGTGCATCATGTACACTATGCCAAGCAATGCACAAAATCAAATAAACTATTCCAAACAAGATACAATTCCGTCTAAACAAGCATACAATTTAAACAAAGCAAGTAAACAGAAGTACATTTCCATCAATTAATCAAACCCCAAATCAATTACAATCCAATTCAAATCAATTACACAATTAACTATTCAAATCGTAAAACCAAACCATTCAGAAAAAAAGTTACCATCAGCCAAAATATAAGTACCAAAAATCACTATTTTAAAACCCAAGCCCCCCCTGAAATAAAGTACTGCAAAGACCACCAAAAAGTACATATATCGAAATAAAAATTACATTCCACACACATTTGTAAACATAGCAGCAAAATACATGTTAAATACATTAAAACAAGCATTTCCAAAACAATAATTTATTAACCTGTACAGAGGCGACACATTTTATTCGAATTCGGCTAGTTCCGCAAACCGGGAGATTTCCCGGCTTGCTAGCCGAATCCCCTCGGCGTGCCGCGCGTCACCGATGCGCGGTCACGCTTCATCGGGTGCCTGCGTCCCCTGCGCGCGTGCCCAGGGCTCCCCGAGGGAGCCCTGGTGTCCCGCGATGTGGGGGACGGCGGTGGGGGGTTCCGGGGGACCCGGCGGACCCGGAGAGGGGAGGGGGCAGCCCCGATCGGAGGGCCGCTCCTCCGAGGCTTCGGCACGCGCACGGGACACCCCGGCGCGCGCCCGGTTACTGTCGCGGCCGAGACCAGGTAAATGTTAGAATAAACTCGGCCGCGACAGTATGTGTATCGATCTAAACATACATTCATACATACATACATACATGCATACTACATACATACAGGGGCAATAAATGAGCATAAAAAAATACTAAACATATTAAAAAAAAAACCTGTAAAATAAAATACATTTCTTTTGTTTACTTACCATTAGATGACCCACTCACCGACTCCCGGGGAACCGCATGTTCTCGAACCAATACACCACAGGAACAGGTAACCATAAAATAAAATTTTTTAATTTTTTCTATTTGTAATCCATACCGTCACTCTCGGGGCTCTTCGGAATCTTCTGTCTCTTCTAGGGTCTTCATCTGTATCTTCTGGGGTCTTCTGTACCTTCTGCCACCACACCCTGGTCTTCTTCTACTTCTAGGAGGTCTGTCCTCCTCGGCGTCTGGCTGAAAAATGAGACGACCTAGGCTTTTATAGGCCTATGCCGTCACATTTTCGTCATATGGTTCCCACAGTCCTGATTGGGCCATGAAAACTATGTGATTTTGCAAAAAAATAAATAAAATAATTGATGACATAATTGAAAGGAAATGAAGCCAGCCAATCAGAATGGCTGTGTTTTATTTGCCTTTAAGATGACGTCAACAAAAGAAAGATGGCCACTGTCACATGGTACGGGAGCCAATCAGAGCGTGGGAACTAAATCCCAACTCTGATTGGCTGTATTAGACCATGTGACAGAGGCTTGGGGGAGAATGGATGTGAAGTCATCCAAAGGCCGTCATATGGTACTTGAGCCAATCAGAGCGTGGGAACTAAATCCCCAATCTAGATCGATATACATACAGGGTAATAAATGATTGTTTTGGAAATGCTTGTTTTGATGTATTTAAAATGTATTTTGCTGCTATGTTTACAAATGTGTGTGGAATGTAATTTTTATTTCGATAGATGTAATTTTTGGTGGTCTTTGAAGTACTTTTATCAGGGGGGCTTGCTTTTTAAAAGTGGATTATTTTTGGTAGTTATATTTTGGCTGATGGTAACTTTTTTCTGAATGGTTTGGTATTACGATTTGAATAGGTAATTGTGTAATTGATTTGGATTGGATTGTAATTGATGTGTGATTTGATTAATTGATGTTCATTTATTTCTGTTAACTTGCTTTGTTTAAATTGTATGCCTGTTTAGATGGAATTGTATCTTGTTTGGAATAGTTTATTTTATTTTGAGCATTGCTTGGCATAGTGTACATGATGCACAGATTATTTGCATCATGTACGCACTGTAAAATTCAATGTTTTGATTGCCATTTGTTAGATATTTATTTGGCTAGGTGCTGAATTTTCTTGGGAGATGAGATTTATTTTCTTTTGCAATGTGCTGTTTTTTAATGTGGCTATATAATATTTTAATTTGGAGATGCAATGTGATGTATTGATTGTAGATGTGGAATTTTTATCTGTGCATGTTTTGTTAATCCTTAACCATTTCTTTGTATATTTGTTAATCGAGTGTGTATGTGTGTACACACACACACACGTGAAGCCACTGTACAAATGAATGGGTGAAGGGTGGGTATCGGGGCAGGGTGGCTTAACCCCTTAATTACCTTTGCGGTTATTAACCGATAAGGTGATTAAGGGGTTAAGTGATATCAGAATGTATTTGCAATGTATTTATCTGGCAACATTAGACAGAGGGACTTCATATTGCTGAGGTAAGTAGAACTGAATTTATTTTATTATGCTAGTTAATGTGTTTAATAATGGACAAATAAGCTATTATCCATATCTGGTTATAGTTATTTTGCCCATTACTGTACTGTATGTGTGTTTGGTGGTGCGGGGGGGGGGGGGGTGTTTTATTTATTTTAATGTAGGACCATGTTTATTTTTTTGACATACAGGGTTGGTACTTTAGGTCTGCGGTGGACCTCTGGGGAAAACCTGAGGACCCCCGAACGCCCACGGGTACCACCTGCGGACCCACACACTGGTAACACCCCCAGAACCGGGGGCCCCACAGCTGTGGGGGCCCTGTAGACCCACAGGGACCATCCAAAGGCCCTAGACCCATGTGGGAACCACCCGAGGGCCTCAGCCACCTGTGGGGCTGACCCAGGGACCCCCAGACACATTATTATTTTTTGGGGGCACAGAATTGGTACTGCAGGCAAGCAGGGAACACCTGCGGGCCACCGCCGGCCTATAGTATCATTGCTGTGCATCCCAAAAATTACATATGTACTGTATGTTAGGGGGGTATAGGGGTTGTTGGGGGCACAGGGGGTTGGTGGTGATGTTTAACATATCAGGACATAATAACAATCATCTGTTCCTTAGCAGGTCTTAAAATTAGGTAAATACAACCTCAGCGGAACAACAACACATGACATATTACACCGTGTCATGATTTAGTTAACAAAAATAAAGCCAAAATGGAGAAGTCATGTGTGAAAAATTAAGTACACCTTATGATTCAATAGCTTGTAGAACCAACTTTAGCAGCAATAACTTGAAGTAATCGTTTTCTGTATGACTTTATCAGTCTCTCACATCGTTGTGGAGGAATTTTGGCCCACTCTTCTTAACAACGTTGCTTCAGTTCATTGAGGTTTGTGGGCATTTTTTTATGCACAGCTCTCTTAAGGTCCAGCCACAGCATTTCAATCGGGTTGAGGTCTGGACTTTGACTGGGCCATTGCAACACCTTGATTCTTTTCTTTTTCAGCAAATCTGTTGTAGATTTGCTGGTGTGATTGGGATCATTGTCCTGTTGCATGCCCCAATTTCAGCCAAGCTTTAGCTGTCGGATAGATGGCCTCACATTTGACTTTAGAATACGTTGGTATACAGAGGAGTCAACTCAATGACTGCAAGGTTCCCAGGTCCGGTGGCTGAAAAACAAGCCCAAATCATCATCCCTCCACCACCGTGCTTGACAGTTGGTATGAGGTGTTTGTGCTGATATGCTGTGTTTGGTTTTCGACAAACGTGGCACTGTGCATTATGGCCAAACATCTCCACTTTGGTCTCGTCTGTCCAAAGGACATTGTTCCAGAAGCCTTGTGGTTTGTTCAGATGCAACTTTGCAAACCTAAGCCGTGCTGCCATGTTCTTTTTAGAGAGAAGAGGCTTTCTCCGGGCAACCCTTCCAAACAAACAATACTTGTTCAGTCTTTTTCAAATTGTACTGTCATGAACTTTAACATTTAACATGCTAACTGAGGCATGTAGAGTCTGAGATGTAACTCTTGGGTATTTTGCAATTTATCTGAGCATTGCACGGTCTGACCTTGGGGGGAATTTACTGGGATGTCCACTCCTGGGAAGATTGGCAACTGTCTTGAATGTTTTCCACTTTTGAATAATCTTTCTCACTGTAGAATGATGGACTTTAAATTGTTTGGAAATGGCCTTATAACCCTTCCCAGATTGATGGGCAGCAACAATTGCTTCTCTAATTGTTGATGTCTTTCCTCCTTGGCATTGTGTTAACACACACCTGAATGCTCCAGACCGGCAAACTGCTAAAACTTTGGCTTTTATAGAGGTGGTCACACTTGCTGATGATCAATTAATCAAGGGCATTTGATTAGCAGCACCTGTCTGCTACTTAGCATCTTAATTCCCATGGAAGCAGTAAGGGTGTACTTAGTTTTTCACACATAGCTTCTCCATTTTGGCTTTATTTTTGTTAAATAAATTATGACACGGTATAATATGTCATGTGTTGTTGTTCATCTGAGGTTGTATTTACCTAATTTTTAAACCTGCTAAGGAACAGATGATTGTTATGTCCTGATATGTAAAACCATGGAATTCAAAGAGGGTGTACTTTCTTTTTCACATGACTGTATAGTAATGTTTATTGAGGGCCTTGGAGTAGGAGGTAGGTAGTAAGGCTGTAGTGTATAGTTTTTTTATTGTGGTTAGCGGGGGTGGGTTTAGGGGATGTTAGCCCCAACAGTGGGTGTTTAGGCCTTGCTGGTGGGTAGCGGGAGTGGGTAACCCCTTCATTACTGTAGCAGTATTAACTGCTAAGGTAATGAAGGGGTTAAGTCCACCCACAACTCCCCCCCCCCCTGCAAGCTCTAAACACCCACCAAGGGCCAAATACCCCCTTCACCCACCGCCGCTAGCTACAATAAACCTGGCACACGTGGTTATCCCCTTCGTTGCCTTAGCGGTTAGCCGCTAAAGTAATGAAGTGGGCTGTAAATGCATTTTTCCTGTATCAGATTCATGCCGGGGGGCTCCGGTGCTGGTATTAATGAGTATCAGCTCCGGAGACCCCTGGCATCAATCAGGAAAAAGGCCAAAATATTTTCTAAGTGCCGTCCTGCTGCCCGTGCGGATACTTCTCCCCAGCAACTTGCGGCGGGACGGATTTGTGGGAAAATCTAAATTCTAGAGTGGCGATCAGCTGCGAAAAGCTGCTCGGGGCTACTAGAATTGAGCGTGTTTCAAAAAGTGGCGATGAGTGCCAAAAAGTGGATTTTCGCCACGTGGCAAATAAAAATGCCGATTTGTTTGTATTTTTGGCAGCTTATCGGCGCTTATTGAATCGCAGAGACATTTTTGGCGGAAAAAGGCTTTTCGGCGCTTACTGCTTGAGGCCTTAAGTGATGCAAAACTCTGTCCGGGTCTGGAGCAAAAGATAGAGCCCCACCTCTGCAAGATGGGTGGCGCGAAAGCAGGAGCCATGCCCACCTACTTGGTGAGTGACTCAGAACAGAACGATAGACAACTATTGATGCCAAGTGCCCCTCCTCTAAACTCCAGAGGAAGGGGGCACAATGAGAGCTATCCCAAAGCTCTTCACAAGCTGAAGGAGGAGCCGGATGTGAGCTGCCGCACCCTCAGTACTTTCGAGCTGGCGATCGAGAAGGAGCTGTTTGTCAAGCTCTTGCATACACATCTGCCCGAGCTAAAGACGATATGGCTGCGTGTCGGCTAACCACCTACCAACTTCCAGGAGGCTTCCTGGTGGTGGAAGACGGCTGCTCAGAATTCTTAAGGTGTCTGTGCCTGCAGTGCCGATTACCTGGGGGTGAGCCCAGTACTACGGCGCGGTGCCAGCAGTGTGGAATATTCTACTTATGGCCGGTAGAACCATTTCCACCAGTTGTTGCCCAGCCGGACGGCTCACAAGCAAAACTATTAGAAGTGAATAGCCTCGAGGTTAATACCAACGTGGGCCGTGCGCTCTTCCTGGTGTTCCACGGGGTCCGTGTACCCCGGTTGAGGCATGTTGAATTACATCAAGTTTCTTAGAGAAACAACAGAGGGATAGGGAGGGATAGGGAGTGATCACAGGACCATACCAATTGAATAAAGTAATTAAATATATAAGTGAGGTAATCAAAAAGATGGGTGCAAACTGTGAACTGAAAAGTGAATCAGAAAAAGTGAAGGGAAACACAAATTGGATGTGCACCCTAAAAGAATTCACTTATATGCACACCAAACTAGTGTAAAAATTAACTTTTAATAAATTTCCTTAAAACATATATTACCAAAGTAATGTGTAATGTGAATTAAAAATATATTAAATCAAAGTTATCTGGCATCCGTGTCGTTAATTATAAAGTCATGCTATCCCAGATGACCACTTAATGTTGGTGGGATACAGAGGACAGGGGATGCTAAGAGTCAGGGTAATAACCCCTCTGGAGCAACGGTGAGACCGAGTAGTAGGAGTATATAGTTGTTCACAAAAGATAATGCACCCCAATGTTTCCGATGGGCCCTACTTTATTACGGGATACAGTGAGCAAGCCAGTGCAATTAAATCCATAATTCGGAAACATTACATTTTCTTAAATGTCAAAGTTGCTAGCACCCAAGGACAATGTTGTGACTGTTTTTTATATACCCTAGTTATCATTGCACCCCAGAACAGCTTAACTAATATAGATATTGTCCTATCCATGTTGTTTTAAATATATGAGGAATTCATTGATGTCCCGATAAACAACAAGATTATATCTAAGTATGATTCTAGTTACGCTGTAAAGTTATTTAAAGGGTATGGACACCAAGGGGTTAATCAATTAGTCCGTTTTTCGCAGGCTTTTTTTATTTAAATGTACAGGCTCAAACCACGTCTCCCCACTTCAAGACGAAGCGCTGTTCCATAGCGTGAAACGCGTTGAGGGGGAGATCGTGGTGTAGCCGTGTGTGTGATGTGATGTTCCAATAAAGTTTTTTCATCTAAACCCGGAAGTAGCCTGGCAGCTTGTCACTTGCAGTGGCGCCGGATCTTCTTTCTTCTCATTCAACTTCTCACTCTGAGAATAGTAACTCAGCTTTTCATACTGAAGAAAGAGTATGCTACCTCATGAGGGTCTGGAGTGTAGGAAGGATTTTCATGCACAAAATGGTTTATCGTTCAGAGGATGGCCCTCCTCAGTTTTATTTTGTTAAGGTGATCACATTGTGATCACAATGGTCAAACCGTGAGAAAACCTGACCCTAGATTTTATTATTAGTAAGAATTCTCCATGTTGGAGACATCCCAGTATTGTTATCACCATCCCAAGGTGGGTAGGTATGTAACCTACATGTACTATGACGGTATTAACTGTGAACCAGGTTAATGTTTGATGTACTTGTTGCAGGTTCTTCACCTACAGGATGGCCCAGCAAATGTAGGTCCAAGTGGGGACCATTGGATTACACCAGAGGGAGAGTGTAGCCCTGGCTGGTTTTGGGATATCAGTCTGCCTTTCTCCTGGCAGTAATCCCTGGTAAGGGCAGGTTACCAGGAGTAATCATGGGTTTTCCCCACACCTCTTCAGCTCAGTGAATCACAGAGAAGGTAGTGTAATCAGGCTTGGTGTTCAATCAGGGGCAAGGGGCTGGTTCCTGATGGATCTGTACTTAAGGGGTTGCACTTCCTCAATTTAATCAGTCTGCCTCTACCTTGAGGGAGGCAAAGTCTACCCTTGAGCAATGTGCAGGGCTCCTGTGCCCTCCCTTAGGGGAGCGGTGGGAGACTGTTCCCCTTACTCTACCAGAGAGTAAGGGAAGAGCTAGGACTGCTCCTGGTGACAACTGGTGGGAGTGTAGGTCCAGGAACATCCTAAGGGTGCAGGCCCTAATGCTGCTGATTGACTGCTGTGCCGTCAAAGAATAAAGAATAAAGTCATCCTGTTTAATATACGAAAAAGGGAGGGGAAGGAGAACACAAAATGGATGTGCCTCCTAAAAGAATTCACTATACTGCACTCCTACAGTACATTATCTAAAATTTAACTTTTAATAGATTAACATAAAACATATGTTACCAAAACGCTGTGTATTGTGAATTAAAAATAAATCAAATCAACAGTACCAAGCATCCGTGTCAATAAATGTGCGTTGGAATAGTCTCAAGCAACCCATTGTAGCTGAGACCACAGGACAGAGCATGCTAATAGTCAGGGTATAAACCTCTCTGAGGCACCTACACTACCGACACACTTTATTGAAGTGTGGTCGGTACCGCAAGCCGGGAAATCTCCCGGCTTGCTAGTGGCCGCCCCTCGGCGTGCCGCGCGTCATAGACGCGCGGTCACGCGTCATCGGGAGCGTGCGCCCCCTGCACGCGTGTCCAGGGGCTCCCCGAGGGAGCCCTGGTGTCCCGCGATCGCGGGACAGCGGCAGGGGGTTCCGGGGGACCCGGCGGACCCGGCAGCGGTAGGGAGAGCGCCCCGATCGGAGGGCGCTCTTCCGCTGCTTCGGCGCGCGCCCGTCACACTCGGGCGCGCGCCAGGCTACTGCTGCGGCACAGAACGGGCAAATGCTCGAATAAACTGTGCCGCAGCAGTATGGGACCAAGTAAATATATATAGAAATGTAACCTACTCAGTGAGTGATTGTATAGTAGAGATTCAGCAGTCCTGCTTAAACATGTAAACCACAGGGCACTTGAGGATAATAGTTAATGGTATATTACCATCCAGTGAATATAATAGTGCAGCTGATAGTGTGGTAATGGAGGAGAGTGATTCACAGCATAGTGAAGCTAGTGCTCACAGCATTTTGGTCAGTGAATCACTGTACAACACACTCCACATAAAGAGCAGGAAAGCTAGCTCACTGACTGTTGGTAGAAATATCCAATATTAGGTCTGCATAGATAGAGCCAGGAGACTGCAGAGCACTACATAAAAACAGCTCCAAGTAGGAGACTGACAACATTGCGCGTCCAACGCGCGTTTCCCTCCAGCAAAGGAGCTTCCTCAGGGAGAGACTGAAAACTATCAGGAAGAAGGAGAAAGAGACTCTCAAGCAGGGATTTTTCACCTTATCCTGGGGTCTGCAAGAGATGGAGGCACTGTCACTGTGAGCATGACTCAGTTTATACCCCAGAAGCCTGTCCTGATGATATCCCCTATCATCATGCGGGAGACTCATGGCTACTGTTTATCAGCAGGCATTCACCACACTACTCCAAGTAACCAGCATAGCTTTCCCCGTAATAGACCCTATCTGCGATTGGGGGGGGAGGGGGCGAGGTCCGGGTTGGAGAAAGGAGAATAGTCATTTGTACGGTGCCGAGGTCAGGGTTGGAGAGGTGTGGATAGTCGTAGATAGCCGGGGTCTGGAGTACAGAAGAGCGGAGTCCAAAACAAGCCAGGTCGATAACAGAGAGCTGCGAACAAGAGGAAAATACAAGACTGCGAGGCTAGGAAGCAATGAACACAACGGAACATTGAATTATGCTCAGACAATGTGCCAGTGGCACCGCTGAACATATATAGGAGAGAGCATCCAATAGAAGAAGATGTAGTGGAGGTGTGTCAGCAGTGATGATCACCAATGGCCACTCTGCTGCGCAGGACAGGTGTGGGGAGGTGCCCAGGTAGATTATTGAGGACTCGTCTCCTGTGCATGCTGTTCGCCAGCAAGACTGCGAGGCTAGGAAGCAATGAACACAACGGAACATTGAATTATGCTCAGCCAATGTGCATGCTGTTCGCCAGCAAGACTGCGAGGCTAGGAAGCAATGAACACAACGGAACATTGAATTATGCTCAGCCAAAGTGCCAGTGGCACCGCTGAACATATATAGGAGAGAGCATCCAATAGAAGAAGATGTAGTGGAGGTGTGTCAGCAGTGATAATCACCAATGGCCACTCTGCTGCGCAGGACAGGTGTGGGGAGGTGCCCAGGTAGATTATTGAGGACTCGTCTCCTGTGCATGCTGTTCGCGCATTGCACATGCTCATTGCACCCCGCTGACGGTGCGGCGTGGGCGGAGTCCAGAGTTGGAAGTATAAAGCTTTGAGCAAGGTGTGCGCACCCGCATGGTGAGCCGTATATGGCGCGAGAGGAGCGGGACTCCCGGCAGCGGAGAGGTAAGCGGGGAGCGTGCTGAGGGCGGTGTGACTCCCCGATCCTTGCAAAAAGTTCCCCATGAGTCAGAGCCGAAAGAGCGTGGGCGGGCTTTTCAAAGATGCTTGGGACCAAGTTCTCAGAAACTAATGTAGCAGTCGTGGCTGGTATTTTATGCCGTTTTGAATTCCAGGAGATTTGGGCTGACTCGCGGTCAGGAGGGACCAAGTTCTCAGAAGAGAACGTAGCGGTGGCATATGGAATTTTAGGACCATTTGGGTTCCAGAGAATTCCGGGCTGAGGCCCGGTCAGGGTAAAACTCTCCCAAAGAGTTCCTTGCACCTAGGTAAGTCTAGTTTTCAACCCCTGCCCCAAAGTAAGATTGTCTTTTCGTCTGTATTTTGTGTTTCAGTGTGTGTAAGGGAATTTATGCTGAATTTATTTCTCTACCTTGTTTTGCTCAATATGAAGGAGAAAAGGGTGGAGTGCTGGCCGCAGAACCTGCAGTGCCACTCTGGGAAGAAACTACTGTCTTCGGTGAACAACTTGAACACTTCTCACAGCCTATAGAACTGTGGATCAAATTTATCGACAATGTGTTCACGTTGTTGTGACTGAGTTTATCACAGCACTCAACACAAATGGGCATAATCTCAGACTAACCTTTGAGGTCAATAAACACTCTATTAATTTTCTAGATCTTACAATACAGAGAGATGAGACAGGCTTCTGTGAAAGGTTGAGTCCCAGCCTTTATTTAAAGAAGCAGCAGCATCAGACCCTGGGAAGAATGAAAGAGGTTTTTGCGGTCTCTGAACCTTCTTTTTATTAGGGATTCCACATTCAGGTGTACAACAACCAGTTCTCCCAGCGTGATGTCTCCAGCCACAGAGTAGCCAGCAATATCTGCATTAGAAAGTTTGCATCCTTTCACTGAAGTTCCACAGACATCCTCATATCACATAACAGTAACAAGGAGTGCAGAAAAGGAACAACCTTCTATCACATAGCAACAACAAGGAGTGCAGCAGCCCCAGGGAAAGGAACCCCCTCCCTTTTATTACTGGTTAATTTGGACAAAACCAAATTAAGTATACCACACAGGGGAGTTGTCTCCCAAAACTTACACAATTAGCAAACATAATACACTTCACACAACATACAATTTTCTATAGCAAGCCCCAAAACAGTACCTTTTACAAACATCCTATGCATGTCTTTACTCTGCAAAATAAATGACATTCAGCATCACTTACTTTAATTCCCCCTCCATACCATGGTATAATCCACCCTGGATGGTATGCAGGAAGGAAACGCCCTTTTCCTTTTTACAGAGACTGCCCATGGCTGTGTAACATCAAACTGTGTTTAACACCAACCAGACCTGTATTGTACTGACTGACCTCAGGACACCACATTAAAAGGTTAGTAAAGATTCAGGTAAAGGAAACAAAAAAAAGATTGCTGGGCCCAGCAAAAAAAAGACAGAGAAAGAAAGAAAGATAAAGTGGTGCACTTGATGCCAGAAAGCAAACATGCATTTTAACTTCTACAAAAGTGCAAGCAGCCCTGTCACATATCCCCCACTTTAAGAGGAAAACAGTCAGGATTTTTCTCCAACATACTTTTGTAAGAGACAGGAGTGCTGCAATTTTACTCTCCTATACTGAGAAATAGGGAACCTCCGCTCTGCCACTCTAGAGGTTCCATGTCCAGGCCCTCTATGAGACAAAACCACATTTACTGTTGTCAAATCTAAATACACTAAAGTTCCTGAACATCAATCCTGCTATTTCTCAGCACCTTCCTTCGTAGTTATTTCAGCCCCATATCAGGATAAATGATCTGCATTATGATGCTGACTTCCCGGTCGGTATGATACCGTAAATTTAAATGGTTGCAGGGCTAGATACCATCGGTAACCCGGGCGTTTTTACATTGCATATTGTTTAGCCACGTAAGGGCATGATGATCGGTGACTAGTGAAAATTGCTTCCCCAACAGGTAACATCTCAACACTTCCAATGCCCACTTAATTGCCAGACATTCCTTCTCAACCGTGGCATATCTGGTTTCCCTTGGATATAGCTTACGGCTTATATACAAAACAGGGTGTTCCACCCCTTCAACTTCCTGGCTAAGTACTGCCCCTAGCCCCACCTCTGAAGCATCACAGTGTACAATAAATGGTAACTTGAAGTCTGGACTTTTCAACACTGGTTCACTGCATAAAATATCCTTCAACTGGTAAAATGCAGCATTACACTCTGGAGTCCAGGTCACCAAATTTTGCTCCTTCTTCTTGGTCTTCTTGGTCAGCGAGGCTGCTATGGAGGAAAAGTTAGGGATAAACCTTCGGTAATATCCTACCAATCCAAGAAGAAAGGATCTTACCTCCTTTTTGGTTCTAGGTATCGCTGCTTCCCGAATAGCATTCACTTTGCTATTTTCCGGTCGTACCTCTCCATTTCCTAACATGTATCCCAAATATTTAGTTTGTGTGAAACCCAGGGCACATTTCTTTGGGTTTATGGTTAACCCAGCCTCGGAAATCAACTTAACCACCTCCTCTAGATGGTTTAAGTGACTTTCCCAGTCTGGGCTATAGACCACTACGTCATCTAGATAAGCTGCCACAAACTGTTCCCTCCCTACTAACAACCTATTCATCATTCTTTGAAAGGTCGCTGGGGCCCCATGCAAACCAAAGGGCATGGTCACAAATCGATAGAGCCCCTGGTGGTGGCAAATGCTGTCTTGGGCCTATCTGACTCTTCCACCGGAATCTGCCAACAGCCTTTTGTAAGGTCCAAAGTGCTGATATAATGTGCCTTACCCACTAGATCCAAAAGCTCATCAATGCGGGGCATAGGGTAGACATCAAAACAGGCCACCTCATTTAACTTTCGAAAATCTACACAGAATCGTACTGTTCCATCTTTTTTTGGTACCAACACTATTGGGGAACACCATTCGGAGGTGGGAACCTCAATAACCCCCATTTCCAACATTTGGTGCACTTCTTCTTCCACTATCTTTTTCTGCCTTTCAGGAATACGATAGGGACGGGTATGGATAGGTCTTGCATCCCCAGTCTCTATCCTATGAACTGCTTGTGTAGTGCGTCCTGGCCTTTTCGTAAATACATGTGCATATCGAGTAACTAGGCTCTCTAACATATCCCTTTGCTTTGTTGAAAGTTCCTCCCCAGACGATACTGCGTCTTCCTTACTTTTCAACTGCAATCTCTGATATGCCTCACCTGCCATATCAGGTTCACACTCTCTCAGGACCATCAAAGACAATTTTTCTCTCTCTTTCCAACCTTTTAACAAATTAACATGGTATATAGACTGGTCCCTTCTTCCTGGTATGCTTACTTGGTAGTTCACAGCCCCCTTTCTTTCCACAATGGTATATGGACCTTGCCATCTAGCTACCAGTTTATTCTCTCTATCGGGCAACAAGAGGAGCACTTTATCCCCAGGAAGGAATACCCTATCTCTGGACTTTTTGTCATACCACACTTTCTGGTGTTGTTGAGCCTCCCTCAAATTTTCATTAGCCAGATCCTGCATCCAGATAATCCTTTCCCTCATCTGGGTAATATATCCTACTATATTATCCCTCAAAGGATCCCGCTGCACCCAGGAATCTTTGATTAATGCTAGCAGACCCCGGGGTTGCCTTCCATAAAGTAGCTCAAATAGAGAAAATACTGTTGAGCTTGTGGTACCTCCCTGTATGAGAACAATAAATACAAGGTAACCACTGGTCCCATTTGTTAGGCTGCTCACCTACCACCTTTCTAATCATCCTTTTTAGTGTCCCGTTTAGCCTCTCTACTAAACAATCAGTTTGGGGATGATATGGGGATGTACGTAGGGTCTGGATTCCCAACAACTAATACACCTCCTTCATTAGGTTTGACATGAAATTTGACCCCTGATCTGTGAGGATTTCACGAGGGATTCCTACCCTTGCAAATACCTGAATAAGAGCATTCACTACAATCTTAGCAGTAACACTGGGCAAGGGAATTGCTTCTGGATACCTGGTGGCGTAATCACATAGTACCAGTATATACTGATTACCTTTAGAACTTTTTTGTAAAGGACCCACCACATCCATGGCCACCCGGTCAAAAGCTTCCCCAACTGTTGGTATAGGGATCAATTTCCCCCGATCTATGAGGTTTACTGGGGCCACCTGCTGGCATATAGGACAAGAGGCACAGTATTCTCCCACATCCTTATGTACTTTAGGCCAAAAAAAAATGCATTAATATTCTACATAAGGTCTTGTCTCTGCCCATATGACCCCCCAATGGAACATTATGTGCCAGCCGTAGAATCTCCTTTCGAAATAATTTTGGCACCATGACCTGCTCCACCTGCAAAGAAGACTGAGGATCCTTGCGCACCCTGGTTAATACACCCTGCCGTAATACATATGATGGTATGGGCCCAAACTCGCTCATCTCTTCAGTTACCAACTGCTGAAAAAAAGGGTTTAGTGAGCTGTCCTGCTGTTGCACCTCTACAATATCCTTGCCCCAAACATTATTGACCTCGTCCAAGTCCTGCACCCCTAATTCTCTAGCACAGAGTGCTTTGTCCTTTCTTTTTTGCCTACGGGATTTCCTGTCTCTCCCTTCCCAAAGATCTCTGGGTGAAAAGGAAAAAGCCCCATCCAAAGAAGTTTTCAAAGACATGTCCTTCTCCTTTTCAGCCTGCTTCTTCGCTTGGGCCCTTGTGGTAACTGCTGAACAGTGTGTCAATAGTCCTAACAGACCTGGAAAGTCCCACCCCAGAATCACCATGTAGGGCATATTTTCTACTACTCCTGTCTGTACTACATGTGTAACGGTACCCACGGTGATAGGCAGCGGAATGATTGGACACCGCTTATAATGTCCATGGACACATTGTATGTCCAGAGAGCCCACTGGTATCCCTTTGGAAAAGTGTCCTTTCTTTACCAAAGTACTTTCACTCCCAGTGTCTATGAGGGCCTTCACCATTTTCCCCCTGATGGTCACTTCCATAATGAATCCACCAGCATTGGTGATCATAGTACTTGGCCCATTCTTCCCTTGTTGGCAATATCTGGCTATGTGTCCTGGTTTCTTACAGAGATGGCATATTCGTGTATCCTGTATATGTGAGCTCCGACCTGCCCTCTGTCTAAATGAAGATTCCTGTAATGGTGTATGTGATGAGGGGGGAAGAGGTCTTACCACTGGTCTTCTCTCACGTTCCTGATGAGCTGCCAAATAGTCCTCAGCCAGGTCTATAGCTTTATCCCCAGTTTTGGGTCGATGTTCCTGCACCCACAGTCGCGCACCTGGTGGCAGAATTTCCAGGAACTGCTCAAGGACTAATAGCTCCAAAATCTCCTCTCTTGTCTTCTCGGTCGGCCCAATCCACTTATTCACAAGATCCATCAATTTGGCATAAGTCTACTGCGGTCCTTCTGAATGATTATAGCGGAGGTTGCAGAATCTTTGCCTGAACGTCTCCGGGTTGATGTTCTATCGCCTGTAAATGGCCTCTTTCACCATCTCGTAGTCTTCGGCATCCCCTGGACTTAGAGCACTGTAGGCCATCTGAGCCTTCCCGGTCAGTTTGGGGACAAGCCTCATTACCCATTGTGATCTTGGCCACTGACTTGCTCTGGCCACCCTCTCAAACATGACGAGAAAAGCTTCAATGTCATCCTCAGGGCTCAGTTTATTTAAGCGGATCTCTTTGAGGATGATTGGCTCAGGTGCCGGTGTTATGGTTCCTGCTTGAAGGAGCTTCATCAAGTCCGTCATCTGTTGCGTCTGTCGCTGCTGCATATCATCCATCCGTCTCTCCTGTTGCTCTACTTGTTTGGCCCATCGCCGCTCCTGTTCCTCACAGTGTTTCTCTAGTTCACTCTGCCGTCTCGCTTCCATCTCCTGCCGTCTTTCTTCCATCTCCTGTAGCCGCTGCTCTTGTTTCTCTTCCATCTCCTGTTGCCGCTGCTCTTGTTCTGCCTGTTGGACCACCAGCCACTTCAGAAGGTCCTCCTTTCCTTCCGCTTCAGTCTTAACTGCTTCCACTGTATGGGTCTTGGGCTTGGCTCCAACGTCCCCAGTGTCATCAGTGGCCTCCAATCCCTCGTCATTCTCCATAATTACCTCCACGCCCTGCACCAATCTCCTCTGCTCGATCAGCCCTTGTCTGGTCAGGACACCTGGATATCTTCGTCTGTTAGGGTGAGCTGCGACTTCCTTTGGGTCCTTTTCATCGGGGACCATAGGGTTTAGATGTTGGGTACAGCATCAATTATCCCACCGCTGCCACCATATGTGAAAGGTTGAGTCCCATCCTTTATTTAAAGAAGCAGCAGCATCAGACCCTGGGAAGAATGAAAGAGGCTTTTGCTGTTCTCTGAACCTTCTTTTTATTAGGGATTCCACATTCAGGTGTACAGCAACCAGTTCTCCCAGCGTGATGTCTCAAGCCACAGAGTAGCCAGTAATATCTGCATTAGAAAGTTTGCATCCTTTCACTGAAGTTCCACAGACATCCTCATATCACATAACAGCAACAAGGAGTGCAGAAAAAGAACAACCTTCTATCACACAGCAACAACAAGGAGTGCAGCAGCCCCAGGGAAAGAAACCCCCTCCCTTTTATTACTGGTTAATTTGGACCAAACCAAATTAAGTATACCACACAGGGGAGTTGTCTCCCAAAACTTACACAATTAGCAAACATAATACACTTCACACAACATACAATTTTCTATAGCAAGCCCCAAAACAGTACCTTTTACAAACATCCCATGCATGTCTTTACTCTGCAAAATAAATGACATTCAGCATCACTTACTTTAATTCCCCCTCCATACCATGGTATAATCCACCCTGGATGGTATGCAGGAAGGAAACGCCCTTTTCCTTTTTAACAGAGACTGCCCATGGTTGTGTAACATCAAACTGTGTTTAACACCAACCAGACCTGTATTGTACTGACTGACCTCAGGACACCACATCAAAAGGTTAGTAAAGTTTCAGGTAAAGGAAACAAAAAAAAGATTGCTGGGCCCAGCAAAAAAAAGACAGAGAAAGAAAGAAAGATAAAGTGGTGCACTTGATGCCAGAAAGCAAACATGCATTTTAACTTCTACAAAAGTGCAAGCAGCCCTGTCACATATCCCCCACTTTAAGAGGAAAACAGTCAGGATTTTTCTCCAACATACTTTTGTAAGAGACAGGAGTGCTGCAATTTTACTCTCCTATACTGAGAAATAGGGAACCTCCGCTCTGCCACTCTAGAGGTTCCATGTCCAGGCCCTCTATGAGACAAAACCACATTTACTGTTGTCAAATCTAAATACACTAAAGTTCCTGAACATCAATCCTGCTATTTCTCAGCACCTTCCTTCGTAGTTATTTCAGCCCCATATCAGGATAAATGATCTGCATTATGATGCTGACTTCCCGGTCGGTATGATACCGTAAATTTAAATGGTTGCAGGGCTAGATACCATCGGTAACCCGGGCGTTTTTACATTGCATATTGTTTAGCCACGTAAGGGCATGATGATCGGTGACTAGTGAAAATTGCTTCCCCAACAGGTAACATCTCAACACTTCCAATGCCCACTTAATTGCCAGACATTCCTTCTCAACCGTGGCATATCTGGTTTCCCTTGGATATAGCTTACGGCTTATATACAAAACAGGGTGTTCCACCCCTTCAACTTCCTGGCTAAGTACTGCCCCTAGCCCCACCTCTGAAGCATCACAGTGTACAATAAATGGTAACTTGAAGTCTGGACTTTTCAACACTGGTTCACTGCATAAAATATCCTTCAACTGGTAAAATGCAGCATTACACTCTGGAGTCCAGGTCACCAAATTTTGCTCCTTCTTCTTGGTCTTCTTGGTCAGCGAGGCTGCTATGGAGGAAAAGTTAGGGATAAACCTTCGGTAATATCCTACCAATCCAAGAAGAAAGGATCTTACCTCCTTTTTGGTTCTAGGTATCGCTGCTTCCCGAATAGCATTCACTTTGCTATTTTCCGGTCGTACCTCTCCATTTCCTAACATGTATCCCAAATATTTAGTTTGTGTGAAACCCAGGGCACATTTCTTTGGGTTTATGGTTAACCCAGCCTCGGAAATCAACTTAACCACCTCCTCTAGATGGTTTAAGTGACTTTCCCAGTCTGGGCTATAGACCACTACGTCATCTAGATAAGCTGCCACAAACTGTTCCCTCCCTACTAACAACCTATTCATCATTCTTTGAAAGGTCGCTGGGGCCCCATGCAAACCAAAGGGCATGGTCACAAATCGATAGAGCCCCTGGTGGTGGCAAATGCTGTCTTGGGCCTATCTGACTCTTCCACCGGAATCTGCCAACAGCCTTCTGTAAGGTCCAAAGTGCTGATATAATGTGCCTTACCCACTAGATCCAAAAGCTCATCAATGCGGGGCATAGGGTAGACATCAAAACAGGCCACCTCATTTAACTTTCGAAAATCTACACAGAATCGTACTGTTCCATCTTTTTTTGGTACCAACACTATTGGGGAACACCATTCGGAGGTGGGAACCTCAATAACCCCCATTTCCAACATTTGGTGCACTTCTTCTTCCACTATCTTTTTCTGCCTTTCAGGAATACGATAGGGACGGGTATGGATAGGTCTTGCATCCCCAGTCTCTATCCTATGAACTGCTTGTGTAGTGCGTCCTGGCCTTTTCGTAAATACATGTGCATATCGAGTAACTAGGCTCTCTAACATATCCCTTTGCTTTGTTGAAAGTTCCTCCCCAGACGATACTGCATCTTCCTTACTTTTCAACTGCAATCTCTGATATGCCTCACCTGCCATATCAGGTTCACACTCTCTCAGGACCATCAAAGACAATTTTTCTCTCTCTTTCCAACCTTTTAACAAATTAACATGGTATATAGACTGGTCCCTTCTTCCTGGTATGCTTACTTGGTAGTTCACAGCCCCCTTTCTTTCCACAATGGTATATGGACCTTGCCATCTAGCTACCAGTTTATTCTCTCTATCGGGCAACAAGAGGAGCACTTTATCCCCAGGAAGGAATACCCTATCTCTGGACTTTTTGTCATACCACACTTTCTGGTGTTGTTGAGCCTCCCTCAAATTTTCATTAGCCAGATCCTGCATCCAGATAATCCTTTCCCTCATCTGGGTAATATATCCTACTATATTATCCCTCAAAGGATCCCGCTGCACCCAGGAATCTTTGATTAATGCTAGCAGACCCCGGGGTTGCCTTCCATAAAGTAGCTCAAATAGAGAAAATACTGTTGAGCTTGTGGTACCTCCCTGTATGAGAACAATAAATACAAGGTAACCACTGGTCCCATTTGTTAGGCTGCTCACCTACCACCTTTCTAATCATCCTTTTTAGTGTCCCGTTTAGCCTCTCTACTAAACAATCAGTTTGGGGATGATATGGGGATGTACGTAGGGTCTGGATTCCCAACAACTAATACACCTCCTTCATTAGGTTTGACATGAAATTTGACCCCTGATCTGTGAGGATTTCACGAGGGATTCCTACCCTTGCAAATACCTGAATAAGAGCATTCACTACAATCTTAGCAGTAACACTGGGCAAGGGAATAGCTTCTGGGTACCTGGTGGCGTAATCACATAGTACCAGTATATACTGATTACCTTTAGAACTTTTTTGTAAAGGACCCACCACATCCATGGCCACCCGGTCAAAAGCTTCCCCAACTGTTGGTATAGGGATCAATTTCCCCCGATCTATGAGGTTTACTGGGGCCACCTGCTGGCATATAGGACAAGAGGCACAGTATTCTCCCACATCCTTATGTACTTTAGGCCAAAAAAAAATGCATTAATATTCTACATAAGGTCTTGTCTCTGCCCATATGACCCCCCAATGGAACATTATGTGCCAGCCGTAGAATCTCCTTTCGAAATAATTTTGGCACCATGACCTGCTCCACTTGCAAAGAAGACTGAGGATCCTTGCGCACCCTGGTTAATACACCCTGCCGTAATACATATGATGGTATGGGCCCAAACTCGCTCATCTCTTCAGTTACCAACTGCTGAAAAAAAGGGTTTAGTGAGCTGTCCTGCTGTTGCACCTCTACAATATCCTTGCCCCAAACATTATTGACCTCGTCCAAGTCCTGCACCCCTAATTCTCTAGCACAGAGTGCTTTGTCCTTTCTTTTTTGCCTACGGGATTTCCTGTCTCTCCCTTCCCAAAGATCTCTGGGTGAAAAGGAAAAAGCCCCATCCAAAGAAGTTTTCAAAGACATGTCCTTCTCCTTTTCAGCCTGCTTCTTCGCTTGGGCCCTTGTGGTAACTGCTGAACAGTGTGTCAATAGTCCTAACAGACCTGGAAAGTCCCACCCCAGAATCACCATGTAGGGCATATTTTCTACTACTCCTGTCTGTACTACATGTGTAACGGTACCCACGGTGATAGGCAGCGGAATGATTGGACACCGCTTATAATGTCCATGGACACATTGTATGTCCAGAGAGCCCACTGGTATCCCTTTGGAAAAGTGTCCTTTCTTTACCAAAGTACTTTCACTCCCAGTGTCTATGAGGGCCTTCACCATTTTCCCCCTGATGGTCACTTCCATAATGAATCCACCAGCATTGGTGATCATAGTACTTGGCCCATTCTTCCCTTGTTGGCAATATCTGGCTATGTGTCCTGGTTTCTTACAGAGATGGCATATTCGTGTATCCTGTATATGTGAGCTCCGACCTGCCCTCTGTCTAAATGAAGATTCCTGTAATGGTGTATGTGATGAGGGGGGAAGAGGTCTTACCACTGGTCTTCTCTCACGTTCCTGATGAGCTGCCAAATAGTCCTCAGCCAGGTCTATAGCTTTATCCCCAGTTTTGGGTCGATGTTCCTGCACCCACAGTCGCGCACCTGGTGGCAGAATTTCCAGGAACTGCTCAAGGACTAATAGCTCCAAAATCTCCTCTCTTGTCTTCTCGGTCGGCCCAATCCACTTATTCACAAGATCCATCAATTTGGCATAAGTCTACCGCGGTCCTTCTGAATGATTATAGCGGAGGTTGCAGAATCTTTGCCTGAACGTCTCCGGGTTGATGTTATATCGCCTGTAAATGGCCTCTTTCACCATCTCGTAGTCTTCGGCATCCCCTGGACTTAGAGCACTGTAGGCCATCTGAGCCTTCCCAGTCAGTTTGGGGACAAGCCTCATTACCCATTGTGATCTTGGCCACTGACTTGCTCTGGCCACCCTCTCAAACATGACGAGAAAAGCTTCAATGTCATCCTCAGGGCTCAGTTTATTTAAGCGGATCTCTTTGAGGATGATTGGCTCAGGTGCCGGTGTTATGGTTCCTGCTTGAAGGAGCTTCATCAAGTCCGTCATCTGTTGCGTCTGTCGCTGCTGCATATCATCCATCCGTCTCTCCTGTTGCTCTACTTGTTTGGCCCATCGCCGCTCCTGTTCCTCAAAGTGTTTCTCTAGTTCACTCTGCCGTGTCGCTTCCATCTCCTGCCGTCTTTCTTCCATCTCCTGTAGCCGCTGCTCTTGTTTCTCTTCCATCTCCTGTTGCCGCTGCTCTTGTTCTGCCTGTTGGACCACCAGCCACTTCAGAAGGTCCTCCTTTCCTTCCGCTTCAGTCTTAACTGCTTCCACTGTATGGGTCTTGGGCTTGGCTCCAACGTCCCCAGTGTCATCAGTGGCCTCCAATCCCTCGTCATTCTCCATAATTACCTCCACACCCTGCACCAATCTCCTCTGCTCGATCAGCCCTTGTCTGGTCAGGACACCTGGATATCTTCGTCTGTTAGGGTGAGCTGCGACTTCCTTTGGGTCCTTTTCATCGGGGACCATAGGGTTTAGATGTTGGGTACAGCATCAATTATCCCACCGCTGCCACCATATGTGAAAGGTTGAGTCCCATCCTTTATTTAAAGAAGCAGCAGCATCAGACCCTGGGAAGAATGAAAGAGGCTTTTGCTGTTCTCTGAACCTTCTTTTTATTAGGGATTCCACATTCAGGTGTACAACAACCAGTTCTCCCAGCGTGATGTCTCAAGCCACAGAGTAGCCAGTAATATCTGCATTAGAAAGTTTGCATCCTTTCACTGAAGTTCCACAGACATCCTCATATCACATAACAGCAACAAGGAGTGCAGAAAAAGAACAACCTTCTATCACACAGCAACAACAAGGAGTGCAGCAGCCCCAGGGAAAGAAACCCCCTCCCTTTTATTACTGGTTAATTTGGACCAAACCAAATTAAGTATACCACACAGGGGAGTTGTCTCCCAAAACTTACACAATTAGCAAACATAATACACTTCACACAACATACAATTTTCTATAGCAAGCCCCAAAACAGTACCTTTTACAAACATCCCATGCATGTCTTTACTCTGCAAAATAAATGACATTCAGCATCACTTACTTTAATTCCCCCTCCATACCATGGTATAATCCACCCTGGATGGTATGCAGGAAGGAAACGCCCTTTTCCTTTTTAACAGAGACTGCCCATGGTTGTGTAACATCAAACTGTGTTTAACACCAACCAGACCTGTATTGTACTGACTGACCTCAGGACACCACATCAAAAGGTTAGTAAAGTTTCAGGTAAAGGAAACAAAAAAAAGATTGCTGGGCCCAGCAAAAAAAAAAGACAGAAAAAGAAAGAAAGATAAAGTGGTGCACTTGATGCCAGAAAGCAAACATGCATTTTAACTTCTACAAAAGTGCAAGCAGCCCTGTCACAGCTACCTAAACACAACCATTTTTAGGAAGAAAACATCCACCAAAAGCCTCCTGAAAGCAGTCACACATCACCCGCACCACCAGGTATCCAGTATACCAGTAAAACAGTTCCTGCGGCTACACAGAAACTGTTCTTCTATCACTGAGTTTGAAAAACAAGCTACGGACATGACCTTAAGATTCACCGAGAGAGGTTATAGCAAATCATGTCTTCAAAAAGTGTATAGAAGGGCCAAATACTCAGATCACAACCTAACGCTTTGCTCACCACAAACAAGGCGGGACCCCGGTACTGAGGTGGGAATGGGTATAAACGCCACCCACGGCCACAGGTGTACGTCGGGAGTGCGGATAGTCAGGGAGCCGGGTCAGGATTGGAGAGAGTAGAATGGTCAGGTACTTCCGAGGTCTTAGGTAGGAGTCAGTAGAATGGTCAGTGTCCAATTAGCCGTGGTCAAGGGTTGGAGCCAGTAGGAGCGTAGAGGTCCGTAAGCCATGGTCAGGATTGGAGAGAAGTCAAAGGTCAGAGATAAGCCGGGGTCGGTAAGCCAGAAGTGCGGAGTCCAAAGTATTAGCCGGGTCGGTACACAGGAGGTCAATCTGAAACAAGGAGCTAGGAGACAAGGCAAGGAACCAAGAAGTGGAATAACAGTGCTAACTGGAACTATGCTCAGCCAAAGTGCAAGTGGCACAGCTGAGCATATATAGGTGAGCATAACCAATGAGAAAGGGGGGCGGAGTGGAGTCGTGGCCACCGCGGAGGCACGGATAGGATGGGAGACACAGGAGACAGGTGGGCATGCTGGAGATAGTTGACACGCAGCTTGGGAGCGGTGCACACACATCACGTGTGTGCGCCGTGTGACGCTTATGCGCGCCGCAAGCGGGGGTTGGGGCCATACTCCGCGACGTCCAGAAAGCTCCTGCTTGAGCACGCGTGCTGTAAGAACAGCAGGGTTGCGTGAGACGTTAGGTAAGGAGCGAGTGCGTCGCGGGGGACGAGCTCCCGATTCCTTACACAAACATTTCATTAACTGTCAAACAGAAGGAGTAATTTACCAAATGGTATGTAAATGCGGGAAACAGAATGTCGGTAAGACCAGGCGACAGTTGCGGAGACGAGTACTGGAGCAGGTTGGCTCAGTGAGGAATAAACTGGAGACACCAGTGGCACGTCACAAGAATGACAAACACAGAGGTGATGTGACAATGATGAGCTTCAGAGGCATAGACCACCTGAAAAGTGGCCCAAGGATGCGAGACTGGGATAGGACTCTCCTGCAAAGGGAGACAAAATGGATATACCAACTCAATTCACAGTCCCCTAATGGCCTTAATGAGGGTTTCCAATTGGCCTGTTTCCTCTAGATATGATAATCACACCAGATTACCATATACTATAAGAAGATGTGGTATATATTCTGCTAAATTTACTTACACTCCTCTCTTTATCATATGGGGTTCACCCTAGGACAGAAACTCATATTGAGGGTTAACATTCACTGATACGGCCCTATGTCCCTCCCACCACAGGTGGTGAAGGTATTTAAACTCACCTTCAACAGAAGCGGATCCTCCCCCATCGAAGCGACGGCAAAACATATGTCAGGAGTGTGTGATTGAGCACGTCTTTTATTTACTCGGAAGAAACAGGTGTTTGGAGCAGGAGAAGTAATGATGGCGCACTACAGCGTTACTATTCAGCTCCATGTTCCACAAACTATTTAGTTAACTATATATACCACTAGAAAGTTGTGCCAGACTAATACTGAAATGAGCACCAAGTACACTCTACGTGAACGGACTATACGCTCACTGAAGCAGTGGCCCTACAGGTGTATAATTTCCAAGCTGCAATCCTCAAGAGGCAACCAGTTGTATATACACTATGCGGTGAGCTGATTTCTAGCCCGCTACAGTAGTGGTCAACCCAATCATAGCATATATCTGCCAGTGTTCAATCACAATTACATACTGAGTCCAGAGAGGCAGTGCGTGTTTGGCTTGTACCACAAATATCTGTAAGTAATTATAATTATTTACACTATACAGTGAACCAATGCCCAAGATCACGAATATAGTGGCCGCACTCTATTCTGTGTATGTTTATATACTCCCGTAAGAATAGGAATTAGATCCATGGAAGGAGTTGTATGAGGAGAATTATACTACCTGAAAGAAACGGGCGGTTGGAGCAGGAGAAGTAATGATAGCGCATTACAGCGTTCCTATTCAGCTCCGTGTCCCACAAACTGCTCAGTTAATTAAATACACAACCAGTGAGCTAATTAAATACACAACCACATGTCAACCACCACAAGGTTATAACCGTGGCAGTGGTTTTTCTGTGTACGTACCTGGGTTTTTCCGCGATGACCTAATTCTGGTAACTGCAGTCTGAGTCAGACATCTGGTTTCTACCTATTGGATACGTCACATCTCCTCACTCTATTTCAAGATTATCACTGGTCACCAGATTTCCTGTGGGTCACATTAGACGTTTCTTCACTCTATTCTATCATTTCGCATGCCCACGGCCTACTTGCCACTAGACACTTTTTAGATTTAGACCCTTCACTATCACCATTACACACGACATTTCTACTTGATTGCATTCACTTCCTGCTCACACATAACTATTTTCTTTTTTCTGGCAATTGCTACCTCCAAACACGTGGGACTGCCATGGGCACATGCTTCGCTCCTTCCTATGCTAACCTCTTCATGGGATGGTGGGAGGCGACCCACGTGTTTGGAGATAGCAACCCCTTCAGACACCACATACACTTCTACCGCCGCTTCATTGATGACTTACTGATTATCTGGAGCGGTTCGGTTGAAGAATTACATTTGTTTATCAATTTCATTAACACCAACACGTTTAATTTACACTTCACTTCACACTATCACTCCACTCACGTCAACTACCTAGATTTGAAACTTTATGTAGGGTTGGACCAACGGATTCATACTGACTTTTTCCGCAAGGATAATGCAAAAAATACCCTGCTCCATGCAGACAGTGCACATAGTCACGCTCTCATTAAAGGGATACCCTACGGACAATGTATCCGCCTCCGGAGAAACTGCTCTAACCTAGAAGATTTTCATATTAGATCCACTGAGTTAACTGATCGATTCCTCGCAAGAGGATATACAAAAACTAATCTTCAAGAAGCATATAAAAATGCCCTCCAACAAAATAGAGAGGCCATGATCAATAGGTCTGTAGATAAAGCGACTAATAGATTTACTGACAACAATACCTCCAGAGAGAGAAACATAAATGCAGATACCCCCTACTTTATTACAAAATATAGTAGGCAAGCAGAGGCTATCCGTAACATTGTAAACCAACATTGGTCCATACTAACCATTGATCCTCTCCTCATGAGCATTACCACACTAAACCCAGATTTGTCTTCCAACGATCCCTAACTATAGGTAACATCATAGCCCCTAGTGTTATCCATAAGAACAGATCCACTACTAAAAAAGAGTTCTTTCCAAATCTAAAAGGATGCTTAGCATGTGGACGTTGTAAAATTTGTAGATATGTTGCTAAATCCACTACTTTCACAAATATTGATAATACAAGATCTTACAATATCCCAATGTTTTTGAACTGCAGAACAGAGTTCGTGATATACATGCTAATCTGTGGTTGCCACAAAAAATACATAGGTTTAACCACACGCATGTTTAAATTAAGAATATTAGAACACATAATACTCAAAAAAGACGAAACACATCCTGTATCAAAACATTTTAATATTTGTCAGAATGGTACCTTAACAAATTTTAGATGTTTAGCAATTGAACAGATACCCATACACTACAGGGGCGGTGACAGAATTACCACACTTTACTGCAGAGAGGCCCACTGGATCTTCACCCTTGATACATTAATTCCTAAGGGATTAAATACAGAGTGGGATCTCAAACATTTCCTGTAATATGTCTATTACTTAAAGATGTATTGTATCATGTTCTTGCTTGCTCACATCCGTCCTTTTATTTAACATCCGTGTATTGCATTTTTGTCTACCCCTAGGCGTTTCTATTGTTAGCCTTTGTGATTTAAACTTCAGCTATTTCACAAACAGTTGCTCACTTTATGATTACAATGTTTAATCTTTGTCATCTGATATTTACATCTAACATATTCTCTGTTAACCAATCATTTTTCCCTTTTCTGTATTTATCCCCTCCCTACCTTTTTGTCTCAATAGATTATACCACATCTCAAATATTTTGTCATAGGATTGCACTTTAAAAGATATCATTCATATCTTAGACTTTCTATCCATATTGTCTCTTTTGAATACTTACTGATTCATTTATTAATTGATATACTACCTTGATTATTCATTAGTCATCCTGGTGCATCCACAGACATAATAGTTGAAACAATTAACTATACACCAACCTTGTTCAGCTGTGTGCTAACAAGAAAGGAGGGGCTATATATACCTGACATTCATTCAGTCCCCACTATTCCCCTTGAGAAAGGGCACTAAGGTGCCTGAAACGCGTAGGGTTGTTATGTAGCAGTTTTTTGTTTGTCCTCATTTTCATGTAGTCTTTAATAAACGTTTTTAGTTCTTTATTTTGATAAGCTGTCGGTGTTTTTTTGGGGCTTTTTGCGACTCAACCTTCCAATCATCACCTTGCTTCCTGCCACTGTCTGATTGGAGTGACGCGCTGAGGATCGGAGGTTGCGTGGGTGTTGGCGGCTGTCTATTCTCCTCTGTGTTATCACGTGTCTACTGGGAGAGGAAGATTTTTCCGGACGGACCGGATGCACCATTACGTGTTTCCGGCACTCGGGATCTCCGCGCCACTGATGGGAGACTGCACAGAGGACACCTAGGACGGCTGCGTCCCCTCTGCGGAGAAGACTGCGCTGGAGGAGGGCTACAGAAGGGATCCATAGAGGCGCTGACCCAGGCCTTCTTTACTTCCAGGATCTCAGGTAGCGTTTTCCATTGGAACTCCTCCTACACACACGCAGCTTACAGCGTCTCCCCCATCTACTTCCATCCTTTCCACACCCACGCTTTGGAATTCCCTCGCGGCTTACCTCAGCAGTCCCACTCATTATTTATTTTTATATACTTTTTTGCACCCTCTGTTTATGAGCTGTCAGTAGCCTTCAACTCATCTGGTTTCTACTGCACTGATTATATCTATTGTTGTCCTGCGGGGAACGCTCTGGGGACACGTTATAGTACTATCTGCGACAAGCACATCTCAACTATATACAGCGTGCTGAGATACTTTGCGACCAGCACCTATTAGTACCAGGATATAGTCACTTACTGTAGCTCCTAGTGAACATATTTTAGGAGTAATCAATACCAGCTCAGCATATATTTAAACTGAGGCATGTCCCATTTACTATATGGGGTTTATCCAACTATATGTCTATTAGGTAATCGGGTTTTAAATGATATGTCTACAGTATATCTGATATTGACATATCTAGGACGCTGGTCACGCAGACCATCTGTTCATACATACCTCCAAACAGCCGTCTTCACCAAAGGGACTGTCACACTATATTGATCAACACTTAACTGTAAGGAGGGTATACAATACACCACTGTTCATGTGTGTATGTGCATAGGTTTTATTTACCCCGCTTTATTTTAGTGATTGAGTTTAATAAAATACTGTTTTTACTTACAATCAAACAAAGAATACACAAATTAGGGGTCAGATGTTTTTTTGAAACAATTCTCAGTACTACAAGTACACGACTAGTCCAGTTGTAATACATTAGTTCATTCACGTAGGAGAGTGTATTGTAAGGGGTACTTTGGTGGAGAGGCACCGCAGGTTCTGCGGCCAGCTCTCCACCCTTTTCTCCATCATATTGATTTCATTTACCCTAGTGCACCCCTATTTATGTGTAACGGTATTTCTGGCCCGGCCTGACCCACCCAATCTCACATTGGCCCCTATGGTCTAACCGGTCCCCATTACAGTGTGGTAGTGTCTGGTGGTGCACCTGTTGGCAACAGGACTCCTGAGTCTCCCGCATGATGGTGTGTGGGGAGGACCCGTCCAGACAGGCAGCTGAGGTAGTGTGCTGAGTCCTACCTAGTTCCAGTGCAGCGCCTCCACCTCATCAGGGTCCCTTCGGTCACTTGGGGATGGTCCTGGTGAGGAACTCCTCGGTGGTGCAGCCCCCTGTGCAATCACTTGACTCTTACACACGAGGGTTTCTGTGATCAGCTTCATCTTTATTGATACGGTGGGCTAGCTGCCCTCCACAATGGGGTGTCTCTAGCCCATCATGGTGCCCGTGCTTCCCTTTGAAAGGTATGTCACCTTGATCAGGGATTCCCTATCCCAGCCGGGATATCTGTATTCAGCGCCAGGTCCCTGGACACAGACTCCTACTGCAGCTATTAGAACATAACTGTCTTAACTACTTGAACTTGACAGAAATCTTCCTCCACTTAGAACTCCTTCCAGAACTAACTTTTGACACAGTGCTGTGCCTTATGTACACTCTGGGGGCTGACACACCTCTGACATCACTAACCATTGAGTCAGAGCATGTGACCACTCCCATCCATACACAGGGCACCCCACCAGGGTGTGAGGGCAAACCTCCATAATTACTGCTGGCATGCCCACAACTTACCAGGCCTTACTGTCAGCAGGAGAGATGACTGTAGCCATTTTACATGACCGCTACATTCTCCCCCTGGTGAATCCCATCATCCTCGCGGGGACCTAAATTTGTATACCCTTTTCCAGGAAGCACTGTAACACAAAAACATAATTAGAACATCTTACAAATTTTCATAATGCACACAAAAATGTCTACAGTACACTCCGCCAAGCCCGCCCCGACCAGCAGCCACGAACCCGCGTAATGCATAGTACCTCCTAAAAGTAGTGACTGGGGTCAGGTTTCCTTACCTCCCTTCCACCCATATCCAGGACCGTAACATAGTAATGTCTCGGCAGTCCCCTCTCGGGCCTATAGGTCACCTTATGCTTGTAGATGTTCCTTCCTATGCCCCATATGCGTACTAAATGTTCTATCCGCTCCTCGGCCTTCTTTCCTATCACTGCACTTCCCCTACTGACCAAGTACATCTCAATGGTCTCCCTAAGCCACCTCCCTCTGTTCTCCTCTATTTCATCCATGAGAGGCTCAGGGACGTAAGGGTACTCCAACCCTTGGGATGATTTGTAACGAGCTATTATCGCCCGTTCCGCTCTGCTGACCCTGGTCAGTTCTGCTCTACCTGCCCTCCCAGGTAACACCCATGACAGGGGCTCATCAGGATCCACAGGATCTGACAGTATGTCGGGACTCATGGGTTCTATCTCGCTATGTTCAATTTGAATCCATCGTTCCTGCAGCTCTCTGTCCCTCTGCTCAGGGGTGAACTCTCCTACTGCCCACCAGTAGTCTACCACGTCCTCCCTCCGGATGAGAAACCGAGTAGGGTCCATCTATGCAGAATACCCTTCAAAGAGTGGGGCCCACCAACGGTGCTCTCTGAACTTGTGTGACTCCCCTGAATCGCTTTCATCCCCCTGGGAAAATACCCCCGATGTCCGTGCCGATCGCGGTACAGACCACCTTGATGATCCCGGGGCCTTTTTCACCGGGTTGGGAGCCACAGGGGGCAGCCACCGGCCTACCGCGGCCACTCTCAACTCTCCCCCCCCCGAGAAGTGCCTTCCGTAGCGCAACTGCGCTGTCTCCCCCCAGTCCGTTTCACCTCCTCTTCCGAGGATATGTCCACCGATTCTAAGCTAGGCGGGGATCCCGTGGAACCGGTGACAGGGGCAGGGGTTTTATCTAGGACGTGGGATGGGACATAAGGGCAAGCGATTGGACCCCACGGGGTTACTACCCGTTCTCGGCTGTCCGTAGACTGGTCCAATGAGGATATCTCACCCTCTTCAGTCCTCGGATCGCCCATCCAACTCCTGGGCCTTTGAGGTGATCGGGGACCTTCCCCCGATCGCCGAAGCGTCGCTGCGTCTTTCCCAGCGGTTCCGCCGTCGGCACCGGAAGTGATGCCGTCCCCGGAACCGGAAACGCCGCCATCTTGTGTTGGACCCCCATTCGGGATCTCTTCCTCGATGACGACATCCGGAAGCTCCGCCGTCGTCTTCACCGGAAGTGATGCCGTCTCTCCACGTGCGCCTCGGGCCTGGCACGGCCCTTCCTCCGCTGCGCTGTCGGCCGGGACAAGGTAAGTGATGGGGCTACTTCTCTTACCAGTCCGCAGGGGCGTTGGCGTCTCTCTCCCGTCGCCGCCAGGTCCTGGGACGGCGGGACTCCGTCTCTCGGCTCGCCGATCTGCGGGGGACGACCTGTTCTCCAGACTGCCACTCACCCCACGGGGTGTCGTCCGTCCTTGGTCCCTCTTGGGTCCCGATTTCGCCAACACTAGCTCACGGAGATCCTCGTCGGAGTAATCTCCCTTCCCTGATCTCGGGGTCACCGAGCGTGGCGAAAGTCTTTTCTCTGCGCGGTCGGGGAGTGACCCGACCGTCTCGGTTGCTACTGACCCAGCCGACTTGGTCGACTCCAGTCCCCTTTCTCCGGGACTCGCACGGCTGATCCACAGTGCGCCAGGGGACTCGGCGGAGCGCCTAGCCGTATCCCCCGGGGGGTCAGCAGGTTGAATAGGTATAAATGTGGGCATGGGCCACAAATATAATGTCCTGCAATGTGGGCAACGTGCCGCTGTGTTGACAGTGCCTCCGGGCAGCCCGCATTGTAGGCAGAGCCCGACCACCGTCTCGGTATTTGCCACCCTTACTACCAGTAGCCCGCCGGGTACCGAGTAGGGCTGGGTGGAGACCATCGTGCCCACAGTGGAGGAGCAGGCCATTCTTTTCACAGGAGCCACTTCCTGTATAGGTCTCTTCAGGTCAGTGGTTCCTCGCAACTGACTGGTAGAAGTTGCTGGATCCGCCACTCCCTGCTTCGGCTCCTCCTTCCACTGGCATAGCTGGAACCCGCCCCCAGGGGTTGCAATTATGGGCGGGTCCCACAGGGGAATAGCATGCCCCTTAATTAAAGCCGCGCCTTTCTCAGTCCTGGTGGGCGCGGTCTGCGTTTTCGCGCCAGTTTCCTCATCAGAGTGGGATTCCTGGGCCGCGGCTAGTTCCCGCCTTCTCCTAGCTGCTGCTTTTCGTGCAAAATATCCCTCCTTTTTGCACGTTACCTCCGCGGCCGGAACTACTTCTTGTAGTGGCGCCGTCTGGATATCAGTCCCTGGGCCCAGTGGGTGCATTCCCACAGGCCATAATTGAAAGTCACTCCCCCTGGTGGAAATCAGGGGAGGGTCCCATAGACTAAGCGGTTGACTCAGCACAGGGGCCGAGTGAGTCACTGTCCATGAAGGCGCAGCCGTAGCTTTCGCGCCATGCCCCCCATCAGGGCGGGGCTCTGCTGTTCGCGCCATTCCCGGCCAGCTCTTTGCAAGTTCTGTATCAGCCATTTTCTCTGCGACTGGCCCATGCGGTCTCCCTAGCAAGCGGGAACCGCCATTTTGGTTGGCTTTTAAGCCCGAAATGTCAGTTTGTTTGCTCTCCTCGCGGGGTTCCCCCCCAGTTATCACAATGTCCTCACACTCTTCAAGGGTGGCCCCTCGGTGTCCCAGACAGGACAAAAACGGGGCAGCCACAGCCTTCGCTCCACTCCAGAGCAGACTAGTTAACGACAGCTCAGCGACAGTTTGCTCTTCAGTGGGGCGCACGCCACGGGTGCCTTCCCCCTCAGCCTCTGGTCGCCATTTTGGATTCTCTGCACCGCTCGGATCCTCCATTTCTTGGGTTGCTATGCTCTCGTACCAATTGTCGTACATGGGGCTCCACTCTGCGGGGCAGCCACCACACCGGTACAATAAAGATTTGCTTCAGATGCACCACCACATGTGTACCTGATCTAGGCTGGACTCATGTTGCACTACCTCAGGCTAGGCTCACTCTCTCAGTGTCTGCTGTAACTCCTTCCTCCCAGTCTGTGCTCCCTATGGTAAGTGTCTGGAATGGGCTAGAGTACTCTGGCTCTGCCATGCAGTACTTGGGGCGTCTACCTCTCTTGGTCAGCCTAGCGCAGACCCTCTCCAGGATTCCTGACCACGTTAACAGGCTATCCCTTCTGGCGTCCTACCAACTAGCACTACCTCAAGGTGACTCGGTCAGCTATAGCCCGGCTCCAGACCCCTCACTCCTTTCAGGCCCCTAGGTCGTCCCTGCGAACTGACAATACCCCGTCAGCCCCCTGACCACCCCTAGGTCCGTCCCTACGCAGCACAGAGTGGCAGCAGACTCTCTCCCTGTTTCCCAGTGTGCCTAGCTAAAGCCTGTCCTGAGGACAGATCTGATCTCAGCAGCTCGCCTCCAAATGTAACGGTATTTCTGGCCCGGCCTGACCCACCCAATCTCACATTGGCCCCTGTGGTCTAACCGGTCCCCATTACAGTGTGGTAGTGTCTGGTGGTGCACCTGTTGGCAACAGGACTCCTGAGTCTCCCGCATGATGGTGTGTGGGGAGGACCCGTCCAGACAGGCAGCTGAGGTAGTGTGCTGAGTCCTACCTAGTTCCAGTGCAGCGCCTCCACCTCATCAGGGTTTCTTCGGTCACTTGGGGATGGTCCTGGTGAGGAACTCCTCGGTGGTGCAGCCCCCTGTGCAATCACTTGACTCTTACACACGAGGGTTTCTGTGATCAGCTTCATCTTTATTGATACGGTGGGCTAGCTGCCCTCCACAATGGGGTGTCTCTAGCCCATCATGGTGCCCGTGCTTCCCTTTGAAAGGTATGTCACCTTGATCAGGGATTCCCTATCCCAGCCGGGATATCTGTATTCTGCGCCAGGTCCCTGGACACAGACTCCTACTGCAGCTATTAGAACATAACTGTCTTAACTACTTGAACTTGAACTTGACAGAAATCTTCCTCCACTTGGAACTCCTTCCAGAACTAACTTTTGACACAGTGCTGTGCCTTATGTACACTCTGGGGGCTGACACACCTCTGACATCACTAACCATGGAGTCAGAGCATGTGACCACTCCCGTCCATACACAGGGCACCCCACCAGGGTGTGAGGGCAAACCTCCATAATTACTGCTGGCATGCCCACAACTTACCAGGCCTTACTGTCAGCAGGAGAGATGACTGTAGCCATTTTACATGACCGCTACATATGGTAATAGGCAGAGCGGGTGTGTTCATAGTTCACACTCATATTGTTTTGCTCAATGAATGATCCTGGTAAACAGGTGTAAATAACCTGGTGAATGCTGTTGACAAATTAATACAACTAAAATATGAAGTGCAACTCCTCAAAGAAGGTTAAGAAGACCATGAAAATAGAGAAAGAAGACAAAATATCAGAATTAGAAACATACCTGAGAAGGTCTCTGCGGAAGATCTCCACTCATTTCTTGTCAGACTCTTCTCTACGATCGACCCAACCTGAACATGATGTTTTTAATAATAATAATAATAATTGTTTTTGTACGTGCTTTTTCAGAGCTCAACTCACTGAAATGTTTGGCAGAGTGGTCCACCATTCCATCGATAAGCAACTCTTCCTCCTTCTTCTTCTTGATGAAGTGTGGCATCCTACAGTAATACTACTTGGCTGGGCAGAGGGACGAGGTGTCACTTTCTGAGGCTTAGCAATGAATGCTGCTATGTGATCTAATGACCAGAATTTAACTGCTATTTATATTTAGTATAATAGTAATGTAATAATAATGTAATAGCATGTTCTTGTATAGCACTGCTAGTTTTATGTAGCGCTTTACAGAGACATTTTGCAGACACAGTCCCTACCCTGTAGAGCTTATATAATCTATGGCTTTTGGTGCCTGAGGCACAGGGAGATAAATTGACTCGCCCAAGGCCACAAGGAGCCGACACTGGGAAGTGAACCAGGTTCCCCTGTCAATGTCCAGAGTCAGTGTCTTTACTCACTGAGCCACTCCTTCTCCCCCTTTATTTTAAATTGATTGTTTATTACATTACACACATGCGCGTTAAAGCATGTTAACGTGCCTGCGTGCTACTATATATATCGTGCACATGTGGTATTACATGTAAACGCGCATATACGGCCTTCTTCTGTAATGGGCATGTGCAATATACTTGGCATTGCACATTGGTGTAACTTTGGTTAAGAGCATACTGTATGTGCCGTAGTATATGTGAACAAGTAGCTGCGCTAACATGTTTAACGCACATATATGCATGTTCACGTACTGTTTATCCTATATTAATGAGATGTATAACGGCCATTGTTGTCGCATAAAATTAGCTTTGCGGAGTCACGTTAACCCCGGGGGAACAAAAAGTCTGTTTGCAATTTTGATAAGTATGTTATAAGCCCTGAGTTAGCGGAGTTCGGAGAATCTTATATAAGAATATTACACACAGGGTCCTCAGTGCCTATTCTGTATCAGTCTGCGTTCATTTGTCCTTATTTTGTATTTCATTCTTTTTGTGTATGTATGTTGTTCCTCCATTGTACCGCCGTGTGGAATAGGTTGGGGCTTTATAAATAGATAACAATATAAGATGTTTTTGAAGTGAAACTTCTTTGCTGGCACTTACAGGGTTTTGATGGGGAAAATGTAATTAGTTGTCACACAAACACGTGACGTCATGATGCAGGAACGGCCGCGGGCCTCGGCGCATGCGCAGAAGGGTCCTCGGGCCTTGGCGCATGCGGATCCTCGGGCCTCCGGAGTGCATGCGCAGATTTTTCTGATAAGATTCTTGTAGTTTGCTTGGAAAACTGCTCTGTGCTCCCTGGCGGAGTGGATAAAGTGCAAATAAACAGCAAGAGTTGACATGTGGACACTGTACTTGCGGCTTTTAAAAACAGAAAAATAAAAAGAAGATTGGTTAATTTGCTTTGAAGCTGTATGTCCCTTTTTTTTTTTTTTTTAAATATCCATGAACCGGATTTGATTTGTGGTTCTCCGAACTCCAGTTATTCCTGGTTCCTGGAAGATTTATAGTTTTGTTGTGCCTGTGTGTAACAGAAAAAAAAAGACAAATACCTTATGGCTGCTGGGTCACCAATGGACATTCACGGCGTCCTCATCCGATTATGTTGCATATTACAGTATATATTGGCTGCCAGCGCAAGTCTGACCCTTGGCACGTAGAATAGGTGGACAAAACTGTCAGACTACAGACTACAACTACAGGGTTCCTGGAGGTTCAGGCTTAGTGGATCGAGTACGAGCAGGGCCTGCTTGTTGGCAGCCCCGTGTTTAGAGGCCCAGGGTTCTGCCATATAACATTTAAACTGAGTGCCGAGGGAGAGCACGAGGCATCTGTAAATGCCTCATACCTTGTTTCCGGAGCTGGTATCTCCTCCTGTAATGATGTGACGATGCGTGCCATGACAACGCGACGTCATGAAGTCACATACCGAGAAGTCACCATGACAACCTGACATCACATGGCGACACGTCGCCTTGACAACGTGTTGTCACATGGCACCGAGTCGCTATGACAAGGCAACGTAGCAAGAAGAGATGCCGCTCTGGGGAAGGAAAAAGCCTCCGCCAAAACCCTACTGCACCGTGACCCACAAAACTCCCAGCCGGCCCTGACTATGAAGGACACCCCAGTCCGTTATAAAAAGAAATACCACTAGCTTAAAAAAAACAAACAATGCAAAATGTTGGTTTAAAGGGCATAACAGAGCTCTCTTGCAAAATAGGTAATGTTGGGGGAAGAGAGGGTACTATGTAGAGTTGCCAAGTGGCTTCTCCAGAAATACTTGACACAATGGTGAAAGGTGCGACGCACTCGAGACACACACACACACACACACCTCTTCACTCTAAGCCGGTCAGGTCACTATGTCCAGAGAGATAATACCGGACACATATCTGTCCAGTATTACCTCTCATTTTTTACTGGATAGTGTCAAAATACAGGACAATCCAGTTCAATACTGGACTCCTGGGAACCTGTATGGTGGACAGGGGGTATTTTATGTGTAGGCGGAGAGAGGGTACTATGTGTGTGGGAGGAGGGGGGAATTATGTGTCTGGGGAGAAAGAGGTGGGGGTTTGGGGGGAAAGGTGGGGGTGTGGGAGAGAGAGGAGGGGGTGTGGGAGAGGGGAGTGAGAGATGGAGGGGAAAGATAGAGGGGGCGGGGGGGCTCGAAAGGCCACCGACACTGAGGGTGGAGGGCAGTGGAAACTGTAGGCCTGGGCCCTGGCTATGGGGCAGTAAGTGAGAAAGGTTTTAAGCGGGAGAGAGAGGGCTTTAGATACAAAAGAGGTACACAGACTACTACTGTAACGGTGTTTCCCCCACCCGGTGGAAGATGTGGCCATTACTGGTCGTGTGGTGCATGATACCTGTTGGTAACAGGAGGGCTGAGTCATCTGCCGGTGGTAATGGGGACACAGGACTAGATTCTCGGGGGTCATACCTCACATATCTCTTTAGCAGGGCAACGCCTCCATCTGCCGTAGGCTCCAGGGACTGAAGGTGATCTCCCACGGTAGAAACTATTACCTCTCCCCCCCCCCCCCAGTAAGGTCACGCACCAGGCAGGAGGTATATGCAAACAGGAACAGTTTATTACTCTTAAGTACAGTTACAGGAACAAGGCAGGTTCTGCCTAATGCAGTCTCACAGCTATCACTGAATGATGGTGCCTGGACCGTCACTACAGACCAAGGGCACCCGCAGCCATCCTAGCTCTTCCCCACCTCCCTAGCAGAGGCATAAGTATGGTCCACACTCACTCTCCCCCAAAGGGAAGAGGACTCAGAAGGCCCAATCTCAGCCTTTCCACTGTGTGACCTGCCTTCCTCAGTGGGGAAGGACATCACCACTGAATTTGGGTGGTACCTGACCTTAAGTACGGCCAGGAGGAGGGCAACAGGTCTGACTCATGATTGGTCATGCCCATGCCTGATGTCACCGCCTCCCGCTGTCACTCAAGTGCAGTACCAAGGAGGGGGAAAACCCCATATAAACTACTGGCAACCTGATTGTACCAGGGTTTACTGCCAGGCCAAGGGCAGAATGTAGCCATCAGGTGATCTGGCTACACTACTATATAATAGGGTGATCAGACGTACTGGTTTTTCTGGGATTGTGTCCAGGTCTCACGACGACTTTATAAAAAGTTTGAAAACGTCACGGTTTTTCGCACCGATCGCGTCACGGTTCTTAACTGGGAAAAAGTGGTCCCCCTACTATATCTTAATAGTCAAAAGTTTCCCTGCTTTGTCAGAAAAAAAAAATCTTAATGTAAGTCAATAAATCAATAATATGCCCCTTCAATCTCTCTTCTATTTGCAGTATATGGTTCAAAGTTGCCCTCACCAATGCGACGGGTAGCACCGTCTTTGCCAGTATCCAAGATGGCCGCCGGGCGCGTCACGTCGTACGTCTTGTCTTTTCTGCGCGTTGCCGGGAACTCTATCGTGCTGTTGCCAAGGCTCCAGCCAGCTCGGTGGGAGAAGCCTCCGCTCTGCGACGTCACAGCGCTTCCGGATTCCCAGCGTCCCCCCGGACAGCTCCGTGCCCCCCACTGTTACTTTCTCTCCCCCCCGGTCATTTATATATGTGCCGCCCGCTTCCAAATGCAGCCCTACGTGTGCGGGACGGGTTGCGGGTGCGCGGTGGAGAGGTGAGCGCCTGCCTGCCGCGCGTTACCTGCGGCGTCACTTCGCGGGCGCGGAAGGGGTTAATTTGTTTGCTCTGTTGCAGACACAGGGTTAATATTCCCCTTATTCGTGCATGTGTTGGGGGGGGGGGGAGCTGTAAAGTGCCATGTGCATGCTGAGGGTACTGAAGGAGTTAATGTCACCTGCATTTATGTTGAGGTACTAGATGGGTTAATAATTATCATTTGCCTATTTTGAGGCACTGGAAGGGTTAATATGTCTAATTATCTTGAGGTATTGGGGGGGGGGGGGGGGTTGTCATTATCTGCATATTATTTCGAGGCTCTGGCATGTAAGAGGTTAATCTTTGTGGTATGTGTCATTGTAATGTCAGTGACATGAATGTAATTTGTCTGTTTAACTCTTGGCTGGGGCTGTCTATTCAGCTGCAATAGTGCCGATTGGGGCGCTGTCGCAAGGGAAAAGTCCCAATTGAAGCTATCAGGATTTTAAGGAACTGTCGATGTGAAAAGAAAAATAATTAATAAACCTGGCCAGCACCTTGTGTGAAAGTAAAATGCAAGTAGAAGAGGGTGGTGGGGCTTTTATATCCTAGTGTGTTAGTGCATTAATATCAACCTCTTATTAATAATCATTTCATATAGCGCTTTTATCCCAGTGGGACTCACAGCGCGTCACTATTACAGTATAGCGTGCGGTACGCAGCACATAGGATTGTTACTGACACCATTCCTGCCCAGGTGAGCTTACAATCTATGTTTTTGGTGCCTGAGGCACAGGGAGATAAAGTGACAAGGTCACAAGGAGCTGACACCGGGAATTGAACCAGGTTCCCGTTCTTCAAACTCTGTCATTGTTTTCAGTCCGTGTCTTTAATCACTGAGCCGCTCCTGCTTCCTTTGTCGTTTCTGACAAGTCAGCTCCTTCATTAAAGTTTAAAATGAGGGTATAGCAAGGCTGTAGGCCTTTACATTTCCAGGATGTTGATATACATCCGATCTACCCTAACTGATCACAGCATGTTCGGTTTGATACAAAGATTGGTAAACTATCCTGGTTTTACTCTGAGGCTCATGTGGGTAACCCATTCAAGTGCTAAAATACTGCGCGGAAACTCCCATTGACTTGGATCATATGTTAATAAATAACACCCTCAAGTTAATGGTCCAGGTGGCAAAGCAAATAGAAGACCTGTTATTCTAGGGGGTACTCCAAATAAAGCTGGAGATGCAAACACCTACAAATTTAGTTTTTTAGGGTATTGCGAGCCGGGGGGGGGGTTGGAGCTCGATCTGATGTTTTCTACCGAAAAGATAAAAGCACACTTGGTGATTAAAGAGCTGGTATTAGAAATGTAATGAATAAAGAAACGATGACTTGGGAGGGGGGGGGGGGCAACATCTCTCATTGTAACTGAAATGTTGGTTATCACATTGGAGTAAAATCCACTTAATTCCTTGATGACGTAATTAGCAAAACAGAACTAGGTGAGCTCAGCGCTAACAAAATGAATCAGTAACATTTACCTTTAGCAGTGCTGCTAGGCAAAGAGAATTGGCTGTACTTTTATGGAAAACAAATGCATAAAACCCTGTGCTACTTTCCAAATTGTCTTGTCATTTATTTGACCCAAGCCATGCTGAAAAGCAGTGTTATGCAGCAGGCATAAGCTTGTAGGGGTCATGTTTAAAATGGATTTGAAGCAAAAGGGGACAGTGGGCTCATTTGCATGTAATTTCCCAGAATCCCTGACTGCAGTGGAACACTGTGTGCTAAGAGATAATGGGGAAAGGCAGGGTTGCAGACCTGTCTGAGACGTGATATAATTTATTAGTGAAATGTAACATTTTTGATCCAAATTTTTTTATCAAAGGAGTCGTGGTTGCATCTTTTGATTAAAAAAAATTAGAATGATCTAGCACTCACCCTGTCGGTTATAATTTAGCTAGAGGTGCTATGATCTTGCATCTGTACCACATGATGCATATAACTATACAAAAAACAAACTGGATCAGCACTAAAATAATGAAGTTTAAAAAAAAATTAAGGACACGTTTTGCCAGGTTTCTTCTTTAATGTATAAAAAAAGAAAACCGCAATACAGAAAAAAATCAGCAGATACACACAATGTGCACAATAGAGCAACGATTCAAGGCCTCCTTTTATTTATTTACATTTTGAGTGCCAATCCAGTTTGAATTTTGGATAGAAAAAAAAAATGATTTAAGCCTGTTAACCGCATCAAAGTAAACTCCATTTAAGAAGGTACCTGCACTAAAATACATATTTCATATTGTCTTGTGGAGTAAATATGTTCACTATTAAAAGAGCCGGTAGCAGGCTGGGACTGACAACAAGGACACGTGAGCTTTCTGAAAGTGTCTATAGAGATAAATGAATGAAGCATTTTTCTATGTGCGATGAAGTGCAATTAAAACTGGCAAAAATGCCAAGCATTATGAAGGAAAAATGTGAGTGCACAGGTTCGAAAGTGGAAAGTAATTGCAAGCCAATTTAGAAAACAGCACTGTGTTTTTGTATTTGTTTTCCTTTGTTTTATTTATTTATAAAAATATTTTACCAGGAAGTAATACATTGCAAGTTATCTGTTTTCTAGTATGTCCTGGGCACAGTTATGTAGTAATACAAAATCCCCAATGTAATACAAGTAATACAATGTTTGCACTCTACTTATTTAGACCAAGAGTAGGTATAGTTAAATCAGCAAATTGATTACTCATAAAAAAATCACATGGCAGAGTGATATAATTTGGTACACAAAGAGACTGGTCAAAAATCCTAATTTTTCAAAAACAATAAAATGAATTTACTGTTTAACGGGCAAAACAATAAATAGTTCATGCAGCTCGGACTCAATGAGCAGAACTTACTCCCTCTGTAGTGAAGTTCACTTCTATGATGAAATTTGCCAATAATCATGTCATTCCGTCTGAACAATATGCTCCCGAACAGGATATACTGTAATGTGGATTATCTTGTTCAGGGATAATCTTGAATTAATGAATTGTGGTAAATAGGATTTGATTATACACCAGTAGGTTCTCTCTGGATACCTATTTTCCCTAATACCCGTGGCTCATATCTCACCACAAGTGTTTTTAGATTTCACTTTGTAAATATTTAGCACACTGCTTATTGATTAATAATAAAATGTTATTGTTTTTGATACATTTGAGGATTTTTGACCACTCTCTTTGTGTACCAAATTATATCACTCTGCCCATGTGATTTTTTTTTTTTTTTTTTAATTTTTTTTTTTGAGTAATCAATTTGCTGATTTAACTATACCTACTCTTGGTCTAATTAAGTGGAATGCAAACATTGGGGATACTTGGCTTCTGGTTTTCTTTAACCGGAATTTGTTGGTTGAAGTATAGTGATACAGTTTGTATTTACAAAATATTTCTAAAACAATATGTACGTCCCCAAATCAGACCATTATCAGTCCTAATGCGTTGGTTCATAATCGTGCTGTAAATAAAACCAGCGTATTGTTTTACTATTTCTGAGTCCTGTGGCCTGAGATTAGTAACTTCTCATGGTAACAACATTTTCACTGAGAAAATGTGCCATTTAGTATTGGGGTTGGCATTGGGAAGAGAATGGGACACTAACCCTTGCCAATTGCATGTAGGGCGGAATTCTCCGATTCAATTGCACTTGTGTGCGGCTATGTACAGTACCAACCTTATTTTTTCTCACTGTGCACCTGAAGTGTTGGTTAAATACCATGGCGCACAGGAATGGAATGCACTTGGCGCATGTATGTATTGTTTTCATAGTATGACTACACATTAATAATATTTACCAACACTTATTACACACAAAATATACCACTCTGTTATTTTAATTTGTATCAATCAGGTATTGAGCATGCCGCAACAAGTCAATTTATTTCAAACAATGAGTTGTACATTATTATGAAATGTTTGTACTACTTTTTGTCACAAATCTGGAAGCACAATACACATTCAGATGTTATCTTAGTACATAAGCCCATATGTGCAGTGTGCTAGAACAAGACAATTCTCAGGAATGTAAAATATTGTGGGAGGTAGCAGTTAAAATCTGAGTGTTATTTTTCCACGTATAACTCGCATTCAAACCCGCTAATATACATTTTGTTTCAAGGAATCCCTTCTAGCTGATTAAACGTGCTGACAGAAATATAATATAGAGAAATGTAACAGTTTAACACCTATTAACGTTGCCATTATAGTGTCCTTCCTTCATTTTAACTACATTAATAAAAATTAAATATGAATTAATATTGTTCAGGTATGTTCAGTATGGATATACATTATTTTAGTCATCCATTATATACCATATTAGTTCACACAAACATCACTTTAATCACTAAAAAGCATAATATAGTTTGATGTGTTTCAGACATTTATATGATCTCGTGTGTGGTGTAACTTTTTGTAATGAAAATGTTAATAAAAGATAGGCGTGTGGGGTAACCTTGCCCGACCACTGTGATAGTAAATGAAGGAGGGCGCATCCTAGGATGGGTGGAACATAAGGACATTAGCCTGTGCTGGCACAGGAGTAGACAAAAATCCCTGTATATGCATACACCTCACAAAGGATATGATTCAGATATCAAAAGTAGACTTTATTAATAACAGGGTTAAAATAAAGAGACAATTCTAGACCAACAGCTATTATCTCATAAAATCGCCCTAGTGCGCGGACAGTATACAGTACAGTTGCAAAGTGCGGGGATTGGTTTCAGGCCAGGAGAATCCTGCTTGTGCTTCAACACAGCATAGACAAACAAAAGTCTTCAAAGTGAAGGGCTCCTATATAACAATACTGTCACAGTGAAGAAATGCTGTACAATAGCCCGACACCGAAGTTAAATATAAATAGAATAGCCAACACTGCCTTTTAAGTTAAACGTATCTCTGTGTAATATGCCTCTTTCCAGGGTTCGTGGCCAGTATTGAGTCCTTAGTGGACTATAAGTAGGCCTTTTTCTTTAGTGAATACAGAAAAGAGGTGGGGGGAGGTATATCTATGATAGTTTATCAAAAGGTACAAATCTCTCTCCAAGTGTCTAGATTCGTCAGCCCACTGCTCTATTTGGATACAAATTCAATCCTATAGTTAGTAGTGTTAAGAGTGCTCGGGTGTCAGAGAGGGGGAGATATCTGGCAACAGGTCTAGAATGAATGGCCAGATTAGCTCTGTGGGCCACGAGGAATCTGATTGGTAGTCATTGAAATGTGCGTTGGGTGATAGCGTGAAGCGTGACGTCACACGACGAGGCAGGGAGAATCGGCTCCGGTCGGGGAAGGCGGTATATAGTTTACATATCCTAGCACGCACTACTACCTTGGCTGTTATATTCAGCTGTTCCACTAAATTCCCACTATGAGTCTCCGCACCAAATTAGTAACGCAGAACTAATCTGACCATTCACTCATCTGTAGCCAGATATCTCCCCCTCGCTAGACCCCAGCACTCTTAACGCTACTAACTATAGGATTATATTTGTATTCAAATAGAGCAGAGGGGTAATGAGTCTGGACACTTGGAGAGAGATTTATACCTTTTAAAATAATATCATAGATATATACCCCCCACCTATTTTCTGGATCCGGATAGCGATATGTAAAATGGCGATAAGGTGCCACTAAAAATGTAACGCACTTCTGTCGATCTACCCCACAGGGCTTTATTCTATAGCGTGTGATAGCGCTGATTGAGTTCAGTTAAGCGCATGCAGTGGTGCACGAACTAGAAATAGCACTTTATAGAATAAGGCACATAGTTCTGAAATATCTCTGGGTTTTACCATAAGTCTCATGGTAGGGGAGAAGGTTACTATCATTAACTGCAAATAGTTAGGGCTGGCAACTCCCCTAGCAAGGAGAAGACCGTTTTAAAAAGCATATTGAACGGGTCCCATTGTTTTTTTGCTGTGACCTTTAATAGGATTTGCCTTATTTCACATGCAGTCTCTAGTGCTTGCAGTAAACATAATGTATTTTTTTCATGTATGGCAGCTTTGCCTGTACAGTATATGCTGTACATATAGGTAATACGTCAAATGAATCCCTTTATTAGAAGGCAGGGATGGGCGAACTTTGAAGCACATGAGCAATTTGCAGGTGACATTAGTCATGTGATCTTTGTTTTTGTACAAATGTTTGCCAAATGAAAATTCGATGAAAATGGCAAACTTTGACATTTTTGTCAGATTTGCAACGGAAATTGTGAATTTATTTGAAAAGCAGAATAGTGAAAATGTGTCTAAATTCTAATTTGGCTGCAATTCATGCAAAATATTTCACAAACTGAAAAGGGCAAAGTTAGCACTAGAAGAGATTTAACATCTGAATTATTTAGTACCTTTGTAATAGGATAATAAAGTGAAATAAAGCTTTCCATCATATAGTCCTGCTACAAAAGCTTGGGCCTTAAATGATCCATTCCACTGAATCTGTCATGTTTTGAAATGTGGTAGTCTCTGCAAATGGCCACAAAAGCCACATAACTATCAACATTGCCAGTGAATGGTAATGGAACCCCTACATTCATCCAGTATGACACGATCCTCTGCATATTTGCTCACTAATCTGAACATGGCAATATGTTGTACTGTTACCACAAGGCTACAAAGATTACCTATTGCTCTTGTATTGATAACTATGTATATTGTTGTCCAGTGCAACTTAAAAAGTGGTGTTCTCTTAATTTGACGATATATTTTCAGTAGGAACGAGGCCAATTATTTATCTTTCTCTCTCTCCCCCCCCCCCCCCCCCATTTGTTTCCAAGATCCGATAGCAGAAGCTGGTACCGAGCCTTCTGTTGATGGAGTTGTGCGGACATGATGTCCACATGGGAGACTAAGTTCTTTCCGTGATGGGCTGTGGGACAAGTAAAGTGCTTCCGGAGCCTCCAAAGAACATCCAGCTGGACTTGGTCAAAAAGGTGGAACCTTACCTGGGCTCAAAAACCGACCAGTACAAGCACTTCATTACAGACCATGGCTTGAAAGCAGGATCCCCATCTCCTCCATACCCAAGTGGATACCCGCATTGCCATACAGAAACTGCAGACCCTCGGAGACACAAAGTAGCCAAGTACAGGGCTAAGTTTGATCAGCGGGTGACTGCAAAGTATGACATCAAGGCTCTTATTGGGCGAGGAAGTTTTAGCCGGGTTGTACGAGTGGAACACAAGGCCTCCAAGCAACCATATGCTATTAAAATGATTGAGACCAAGTATAGAGAGGGGAGGGAAGTGTGTGAATCGGAGCTTAGTGTACTGAGGCGAGTTCGTCACACCCACATCATCCAACTCATTGAAGTATTTGAGACACAGGAGAGGGTTTATATGGTGATGGAACTAGCAACAGGTGGAGAACTTTTTGACCGCATAATCGCTAAGGGTTCTTTCACTGAGAGAGATGCCACCCGTGTTTTGCAGATGGTTCTGGAGGGGGTGAAGTACTTGCATACTCTGGGCATCACTCACAGAGACCTAAAACCTGAAAATCTGCTGTATTATCACCCAGGGACAGACTCCAAAATTATGATCACTGATTTCGGGCTTGCGAGTGCGCGAAAGAAAGGGGGTGACTGCTTAATGAAAACCACCTGCGGGACACCAGAGTACATTGCACCAGAAATCCTGGTGAGGAAGCCCTATACAAACTCTGTGGACATGTGGGCGCTAGGTGTGATATCTTACATACTTCTGAGTGGGACTATGCCCTTTGAGGATGATAACAGGACCAGACTGTACCGGCAAATTTTAAAGGGGAAATACAGCTACTCTGGAGAGGTAAGTTATTGTTGGGTGTGTTTTCACTTTTATATGCCAGATAGAACTGAATCTTTGTCTTTTAAGCTGTATTCTGTGAGGCTACTTCCCAGTGCTGGAGAAAAGATACACAATTTAAATGAATGGGGCTAACATCTTCTATCGCATGGGGAAGTGGCTTAATGTTTTGAACAAGAACCTGTGCTTTAAATCTCAGGTTAAAAACACTACTTGACTATACTGTAGTATTATTGTATGGTGAAAAATGGAGTCCTAAGATAACAGACACTGTTATCAACTGGGGCAGCAAAAATTATGCATTTACCATATTCCACTTACATTAAAGGTACAGCACCACTCAGGACCCAAGGGGACTAAGGCTAGTACAGCTCAACCCCCTTATAACGCTGTGCTTGGGGTCTGAAGAATCACATTGCGTTATAAGCGGATCGCGTTAGAAATAATGTACAATTGTATGCATTGTGCAATAAAGTATTTAAGACACCAATAATCGTGTTGTAAAGTATTCATAAATACGAAAATTGGGAGCCACGCTTGGATCGTGTTATAAGCGGGTTCGCGTTGTAACGGATCACGTTATAACAGGGTTGAGCTGTAATATGTATAATGGGTTATTGATTAACAAAACATTATTTTGGAAACCTCTTCCTTGGATTTATTTGCAAAATTAGCAACCTGAATTTAGGGTGGCTTGAATTACTGCCCTTAATCTGCCTCATCTCTACCTTTTTCTGTATCCTTTAATCTGATTTATTCTCTCTTTGGGTAGAGCAAACAAGACCAATTGTCATCTTCTCCTTTTCCATCTGTAAATAAACATAAGAAAGGCATCAGTCACCAATATTCAACCCATTAAACAAATCACTGCAGAGAAGAAGCTATATTTGACTGGTCTTTCTTCCCATAAGAGGAGCCTCACACCCAGATCCTTCAAACAGAGACACTGGCGAATGCACTAAACATGTCATCCCATTCACGTGTCAAAATACCCATTGAAATGTTCGACTACTCTGCAATTCGTGGAGCAGTTGAACCTCGTATTATTTAACACATTGGTACAATTAAATAGCTGCCCCGTGTTGCTAATTTGTTCTGAGCATCCTGTTTTGACCGCCTACCATTCTACAACATTGTAAAGGCTGTCTGCCTTGTTTCCGGCCAGGAGGGAGACGTGGTGTCACTGCCTGTGTGTGTGTTTTCTGTGACTCCCTGCCCTCTCTGACTGTCACTTTCTCCTCGGACAGTCTCTCTCTCCTTTGTTGTTCTGTGACCATGTCCTGTTGTAAGGGTGCATGCATCAGCAACTGAGCACAGTGGTAAGGGGTGCCCTGAGCAGAGAAGTTGAAAACCACTGTACTATAGAGTAGCTGTAAGCACACTAGATTGCAAAAACATAGCTTACTTCCACTGGTCAATTATGAACTTCACAAGGACCCTCTGTCTTTATGATGATCATGCTAAATGTTCTCCTATTTAGGACTCACATCAATACTACCCCTTAGGAATGGAACAGTTAAACCAGAGCCTGGAGACAGAATGTCCATGGCACTCTTGTGCTGCAGACTTCTAAACACTGTGTTAAGTCTCATGTTGCACATTTAAGCTCATTAACATGGCAAAACCAACTCCGGACAAACCTATACCTACATCAAGTATATATTGTGTGCCAATCTGCGGGATATGAAATTCCCATCAATTTGTTTAAACTGCAGGACCGCACTAAGACCATGATGGTCTGCAACATCACTGGGTTTTTTTTGCTTTGGAGCATGTAAATTAATTTAATAAAGCCTTTCTTTTTCTTCTGGAATCCGCAGCTTCTGTATGTATGTACTGTATAAGCACTGATCAGACACATCAGAGATTTGATAAGTAACATGTTTTGTACACTGCAAATAGCTGATGTATTCCAGATTTAAAATTCTACTCCTGGTGCCTGTGCTGTGAGCAGTGACCTGTCGATCACCACTGCAACCAGCAACAGCGCTCGCAGTGACATCAAAGCTGAATCTGGCATGCTGGGACCGGCAGTGGTGGGGATTGACAGGTCAAGTCACCACCGCAATGCTTGGTGAGAAGAGCGGGGGGGGGGGGGGCCCATCCGAGAGCAAGAGACTTTGGCCGCACGAGGGCTTGGAGTGGATCTAGTTAGAGCCCTCCTGTACTCTGCTAGCCCCTGTTCTCAATGCACACTATGGTAGGGGGAAGGAGGTGTCACTCTGTATATTGCTCTGTGTGTGTCTGTTACACACTGACACACACAGGGCCGCCAACAGGAGGGGAGCAGGGGAGCCAGAACGCCCCCCCCCCCTCAAAAACATTTACCAACTGTGGGCTCCTAAGTATTGTATATTTCCTCTTTCTTATAAGAGCACAAACCCTTCATTTGCATTTTTTATTTTAGTATTATCTCTTGCATATGATGCTTGACTGCTTTACTGTTTTTTTACCAGTGGGAGACAGAAATCTTGGAGAATTGCTTGTAAACCAATTAGCATTATTCATATTTATAACCTATACCCCAGAAAAATGGGTGGAGACAATAATACGATGACATCAAGATACAGTAGGCAAGGAGACCACTGCTCCATTGAGCTTACAATCTAAAACCCTGTGGGGCCTATAATTTTTTTTCAGCCATTGGCTGTCATAGCATCAATGTCCTTCTTTTTATTTATTTTTTATCTTCTCAAAAGTGCCATTTGTGGTGTTGAATATTTTCTAAAGTGTTAGAAAAGTTGAGGCAGAGCACAGCTCAAAGGAGACAGGATCCTGATCAGTACAACAATCTCTTTTTATTCTTCCATGGATAAAAAGGAGGCACAGAAACACCTACGTGTTTCGTACCACGTGGGTAAGGTAATCGCTCTCCTAAATACTCTCTAGTGATCCGGGTATCCCGCGCTATCACGTCAGAGGACGTATGTATGTCAAGCCCATGGCGCGGAGTAGCCGACCGCGAGATTGTCATGGAAACCCCAGGTACATAACTAACACACGCATATATTTAAGGCAGTGACTGAACATTAATCTTATTTACATAGTTACATAGTAGATGAGGTTGAAAAAAGACATACGTCCATCAAGTTCAACCTATGCTAAATTTAGATAACAGATACTTTTATCCTTTATATATACTTACTTATTGATCCAGAGGAAGAAAACAAATAAACTGATGAATCAGACTGCTCACCTATGTAAAGGGTCCTAAAAAGGCAGGTGCAAAGGGTAAGAGTTAACAAAACAAAAAACCCAAAGAGATAGGGTCATAAAGCACCCCTAGATTATGCTCTCATTGCCTTGTAAGTAAGAGATGGCTAAAATTAGCCTCTGGCTTAATTAACTGCTAGATAGGTACATAGCAATCAGAGGTGATGGGTTAAAATCAAAAATAATAAAGTTTTATTACATCATAATAATAGTACACTCAAATATTTAAAATCGTAATATAGAATCCTCGTAGTGGAGTCCAAAGATCCCTACGTAAGTATGTATAGTATTGTTGTTCCTTAATAGGTATAGGGTCCTTTAAAGCTGCAGACATGCACAGGATACTAGCACCATGAGAAAGACCTGTATAGTAGCAACAACAAAAATCACTCTATTAGCGCTGTTGTAATCAAACGTATGGTGGTGAATAGTTAATGCCAGGGATAGCATGAATGAAGGGGTTAAATACATAAGCATCATACATTCACAGCTCTGTGTAACATAATTGCAACACAAAGTGAGTAGGTTAATCAAATTAAGGCAGGAGTGAGCAAACTTTTTAGGCCGAGCCCCCCTTTTAATCCATGAAATTTCTCGGCCCCCCCCCTGTCTGATCAAAATCACATAAAAAAAAAAACCTTTATTAAACGGTATACAATGTAAATACAAATATGTCTAAGGCCGCGCGTATAGTGCCCGAGACGGCGACGTTAGCAAAAGTTGTATTTCGCTTCGCGGCGGCGGTGCGGGCGACCTGGCCATTGATTGGTTCAGGGGCTGTCACATGAGGCGACAGCCCCTGAAAAATCAAATATTGCCGGCTTCAAAAAATCGCATCGCCACGTCACGCTTACTATAAGCACACGCGGCAGCGACAATGCATTTTTCGGATGACGTCGCGTCGCCGGCACTATAAGCGCAGCTTAAATACTTACATACTTCAACAGCTCGCTCTTGCAAAATTAGACTGCGTCTACGCTGCCGCTGAGAGCGGTGACATCACCAAATCTCCAAGCATGAGCACAGGGTGTCCTGCATAATTTTGCAAGCACGAGTGGGGAAGTGTTTACACTTTTTTTACCTTAATTCTGTACATTCATAGTATGAGTGATAAAGTGGCAGCCTACCCTTTCACTTGCAGAGGATCGCAGCGAAGCAGGTTGCCAGCGGAGGAGAGCAGCAACACAGCGTTATTGTAGGGCAGACACCGGAGGGAGGGGCGTTTGACATCACAGGGCTCGCGCGTGCTCCTCCCCCGTACCTCCGAATTATGTGACCTCCACCTGCACTATTCTGTTCGGCCGCGCGCGCACATCTTTTTCGCCTGCGCAGCCATTTTTTGCCGCACGCGCCCCGTCTAAATAATCTTGTGCCTTGGGGGGGAGAAAGGGGAGCGGGGGGGGGAGAAAGGGGAGCGGGGGGGGGGAGAAAGGGGAGCGGGGGGGGGAGAAAGGGGAGCGGGGGGGGGAGAAAGGGGAGCGGGGGGGGGAGAAAGGGGAGCGGGGGGGGGGAGAAAGGGGAGCGGGGGGGGGGAGAAAGGGGAGCGGGGGGGGGGAGAAAGGGGAGCGGGGGGGGGAGAAAGGGGAGCGGGGGGGGAAGAAAGGGGAGCGGGGGGGGGGGAGAAAGGGGAGCGGGGGGGGAGAAAGGGGAGCGGGCGGGGGGGGGAAAGGGGAGTGGGGGGTGGGGAAAGGGGAGTGGGGGGGGGGTGGAGAGCAGTGGGCATATGTATTGTCATAATTTATGTATGGGCATTTCCCCCCCCCTCCTCCGTGCGTCCGTCCCCCTGCTGGTTCGGCTGGTGGCCCCCCCCCCCGTTCCCCGTGACTCCCCCCCCCGTTCCCCGTGACTCCCCCCCCCGTTCCCCGTGACTCCCCCCCCACCCGTTCCCTGTGACTCCCCCCCCACCCGTTCCCTGTGACTCCCCCCCCACCCGTTCCCTGTGACTCCCCCCCCACCCGTTCCCTGTGACTCGCGCTCCCCCCCCGGCGCCCGCTTGGTCCCCCGATGTGCCGTCCTGCTGAGTGAGGCGTGCAGGCGGCTGCAGGAAGCGCCCTGTGTGGGCCTAAGACTCGCGCTACCCCCCCCCCCCCCGGCGCCCGCTCGATGTGGCGTCTGGCTGAGCGGCGGTAGGAAGCGCCCTGTGTGTGTGGGCCTGAGGCTGAGGCGGGACGCGCAGTGGGCCTGAGGCTGAGGCGGCATGCGCTGTGGGCCTGAGGCTGAGGCGGGACGCGCAGTGGGCCTGAGGCTGAGGCTGAGGCGGGACGCACAGTGACTTACCTGAGCGGGTGGTAGCGCCGGGGAGGTAAGGGAGCGGCTGGGGTAGGAGGGCCGCGCTTCCCGTCTGGAGCCAGTGCAGGACGGCGCACGTGAGGGGGGAGAGAGGGGGGCGGACAGAGGGTGTGTGTGTGTGTGTGTGTATAGAGCTGCTGTGTTGTGTGTGTGTGTGTGTGTGTGTGTGTGTGTGTGTGTGTATAGAGCTGCTGTGTTGTGTGTGTGTGTGTGTGTGTGTATAGAGCTGCTGTGTTGTTTGTGTGTGTGTGTGTGTATAGAGCTGCTGTGTTGTGTGTGTGTGTGTGTGTGTGTGTGTGTATAGAGCTGCTGTGTTGTGTGTGTGTGTGTGTGTGTGTGTGTGTATAGAGCTGCTGTGTTGTGTGTGTGTGTGTGTGTGTGTGTATAGAGCTGCTGTGTTTGTGTGTGTGTGTATAGAGCTGCTGTGTTTGTGTGTGTGTGTATAGAGCTGCTGTGTTGTGTGTGTGTGTGTGTGTATAGAGCTGCTGTGTTGTGTGTGTGTGTGTGTGTATAGAGCTGCTGTGTTGTGTGTGTGTGTGTGTGTGTGTGTGTGTGGGCCGTCACTCCGCCTCAGGCCAATGAGAGGTGTGCGGGGGCGGGCGACCCAAGGGACCAATGAGATTTCCCCTAGGGACACCGGACATCCAGGCAGGCAAACATACAGTGCTTTCACTAATATAGTATAAGATATATATATATATATATATATATATATATATATATATATATATATATATATATATATATATATATATATATACACATATACATATACATACACACACACACATACACACATATACATACATACATACATACATACACACACACACAAACATATATACACACACACACACAAACATATATATATACACACACACACACACACACATATACATACATACATACATACACACACACACACATATATACACACACACACATATATATACACACACACACACACATACACACACACACACACACACACACACACACTACCTGGGGGAGGGAGTAACTAAACCTGCTCCGGTCCCCCCATGTGCTGCAGAAAACGGGCGGGTAACAGACAGGAGGAGGGGGGCTTGTCTGTGTGCAGGGAAGGCCCCGCAGCAAGGCCCCGCCCCCTCTGCAGGCAGACACAGCATAGAAGCAGCAGCAGCAGCAGCAGCAGTCTCTGCACGGAGCTTCTGGCCCCGCCCCCTCTGACACAGACAGCAGGGAAGCAGCCAGTGCACGGAGCTTCTGGCCGCCGTGCCCAGCTCTGCCCGCCCCCAGGTTTCCCCGCACTCAGCCCGCGCCCCCCCAAGGGGGCGCGCCCCCCAGTTTGAGCACCGCTGAATTAAGGTGCTCTAAACCCTGATACAAAAGTATCCACTCTAAATGCTATATTGTCTCCCTGATGTCTCAACTGAACTGGAACGCTCAGATGTGTATGGCAGTGAATAAAGCTATCAGTATAGCCTGCTATATTAGCACAGTCATTGTTTAACTGCTACCACCAAGATCTCCAGTCATGATTACATTCCAGACCGCAAATAACTAGGACACACAACCGTTTAGATAGACAAAGACATAACTATTCAGGACATAGATATCATGCCCATTATGCCCATATACAAGCCGTGTTTCGTGTGAGTCGTGTAGTAGCAGTCTGCGGCTCCCTCCGTGACGTCACAGAAGCGACGTCCTACTTCACCAACACATGTTTCGCGTGTATGACACGCTTCATCAGGGGGAGGAGAGCTGTGAATGTATGATGCTTATGTATTTAACCCCTTCATTTATGCTATCCCTGGCATTAACTATTCACCACCATACGTTTGATTACAACAGCGCTAATAGTGATTTTTGTTGTTGCTACTATACAGGTCTTTTTCATGGTGTTGGTATCCTGTGCATGTCTGCAGCTTTAAAGGACCCTATACCTATTAAGGAACAACAATACTATACATACTTACATAGGGTTCTTTGGATTCCACTACGAGGATTCTAGATTACGATTTTAAATATTTGAGTGTACTATTATTATGATGTATTAAAACTTTATTATTTTTGGTTTTAGCCCATCACCTCTGATTGCTATAAACCTATCTAGCAGTTAATTAAGCCAGAGGCTAATTTTAGCCATCTCGTACTTACTAGGCAATGAGTGCATAATCTAGGGGTGCCTTATGACCCTATCTCTTTGGGTTTTTTGTTTTGTTGATCCAGAGGAAGGCAAACAAAAAAACCCAGAGTCATATCATCCAATGATATCTCATAAGGGGAAAAATAAATTCCTTCCTGACTCCAAGAATTAGCAATCGGATTAATCCCTGGATCAACATCCTTCCCATGTATACTTATTTGGTACAGTATATCCCTGTATACCTTTCCCATCTAAAAAGATGTCCAACCTTTTTTTTGAACAAATCTATTGTATCTGCCATCACAGTCTCCATGGATAATGAATTCCACATTTTTTTTGGTATAGCAAGCAACATTACTCCACCATATGAAGTACTAAGTATAAATATAAAAATATGAATGACACAAGACATTAAAAAAAAACACATGATATTAATTGGTAAATCAATATTGCTCTCAACCATTAAAACTTATTTCATTAATGAGAAAAGTATGTATGTATGTATGTATGTATGCCCTATTTATCTCCACATATGTACTGTAGGTAAAGTCATTGTCATTGAGAAAATATATGAAATGTGCACAAAGAATATAATATATACATGTAGCCCCCTTTCCCCGGTGTCAGGGTGACTGTGTGCTGCTAATACCTGCGCGGCAAACAGGAGGCCAGATCCTCCGCCACTGGGAGCCTGGGGTATGTGTAATGAATATACTAACAGGGCCTCCACCTAGGAAGTATCCTCACACAGTGGGAAAGCCCCTCCCAAGTCAATACAGCCAGCAATTGCACAAGGGTATATGTAACAGTATTTACTGAACAGTAACTTATACCAGGAACAATGCAACATAGCATATAACAATACAGTATATAGATATACCAACCCGTGGAATATCCCCCCACAGTACTTGGGTTCAGGGGCTCCAGTGTCCCAGTGTCCAGTCCACAATAGCCAATCCCACCCCAAGTGTGTGACAGCGCTGCCCATGTGAATTGTTGGTGCACTTGTAGATATACCTGCCCGGGCGCTCCAGCCACTAACAAACAACCGATCCGTCTGTCCACGAAGAACCGCCTCCACCTGGACTGGTATCCGGTTGGATGGTCCCACCTTAGGATAGTCTCTGGGTTGATGGCCTTCGGAACATATGTGCTGACTAACACTAATTTGCTAAGGGGAGCGTCCCTGTCTAAGGGGGGCTTCCCTACAGCACACAAGCTATTCGTGATGGGGTCTAGCTGGGACCTAAGGGGATGTTCTGTCCGTGTCCAGCGGAGCACTTCTCCCTGGACCTTACCTATCCCCTTGCTGTCCTGCTTCCGCCTGACTAACTGCCCTGTCAGCGCGAGCTCCCTCGCACCAAACTGCCTCTCTCCCCTCACCACAAATGCAGCAGCCCTATTGGCTTTACTGGACCACCTGACCGATACAGAGGCTCATGGGACATGTAGTCCCTGCTGGTAGCATTCTCCGATTGGCTGCCGTTCGCGAGAATACACTGAGCATGCGCGGTCTTCTTTAATGGCCACCGCACTGGGGAACCTATCTGCGCATGCGCAACCCATCTGCGCCTGCGCACGCAAGGTGAACATGGCGGCTCCCTGCACACGGGAGCCGACGTGGAACTCTGGCAACCCAGTCGCCACTGCCTCAACCTCCCTGCAGCTCCTTTATATATATATATATATATATATATATATATATATATATATATATATATATATATATATATATATATATATATATATATATATATATATATATATATATATATATATATAAATCAATCTCTACAAAAACTCGAATCTTCTCTACAGGGAGCATATTTTGATAGCATATACATGGAACAGAAATAATATCCACAGTTGTCCCAAATGACAACTACAACCAATAAGTTCATTTAGGTAAGTAGTCTAGATACCCTCTCGCTCCCAATTAAGTAAATGGGTATCAGTTTTACACTCTCTTGGTGTCCTTTTGTAGGTAGATATTTCTAATTAAACAAGTTTCTGATTCAACAAACTTAATTTCAGAAAAGTACCGGGATTCCAGTGAATATTGAGGCCCATTGGAGACCGGGTTTTTTAAATAAAAATCCAATACGCTTCTCTACGGTCTAGGAGATTAAGTCTATCTCCTCCTCCCCTTTTTGACTGTAACCTTTTCAATCGCCAAAAAGGAGATGTTTTTGAAATCACCCATTCTGCATCTTGTAAAGTGCCTAGATAAATGGTGCTGCATATCCCCATTTTTAATAAGTCTAAGGTGCTCCATTATGTGTAATTTGAGGGCTCTGGTTGTTCTCCCCAGATAACGTTTGCCACATCTATACGACAACACATATATAACATTCAGTGTTGCAATTAATAAACATATTGACCTTAAACGTTTTCTTGGAAGAATGAGAATAAAAATGGGTGGTTGGCCTTATGTGGGGACAAATCTTGCAGCACCCACATCTAAAGGATCCTTTGGTTGAGAAAGTGGAGGATCTACTTGGAGACCAACACACAACTGGGGGAGATGTAGTTGGCAGTAGTTTTAGCTTTTCTAAACACATTTGGGACCCAAATGAACATATTTTCGTAAGTTTGAATCCATGCTTGTGACGGTGAAAGGGTCCCCAGGCCACCAATTAAAGCATTATGCCCAGCTGGGTGGCCCCTGAGTCATAAAAGGTGACACTGGAGTGTCAGTTCTGCAGTCCAGAGCTGGCTGCAGTCCTGATAATGTATAATACAGTGTGTGTGAAATGTGCCCCTGAGCTATATTGGGGAGTTGTGAGTGTCAGCTCTTCAACCCAATTGTGGTATATAACTGTTGTATAATAAAGATGTACAGGCATACCCCGCATTAACGTACGCAATGGGACCGGAGCATGTATGTAAAGTGAAAATGTACTTAAAGTGAAGCACTACCTTTTTCCCACTTATCAATGCATGTACTGTACTGCAATCGTCATATACGTGCATAACTGATGTGAATAACGCATTTGTAACAGTCTCTAGTCTCCCCGCTTGCGCACAGCTTCAGTACAGGTAGGGAGCCGGTATTGCTGTTTAGGACGTGCTGACAGGCGCATGCGCGAGCTGCCGTTTGCCTATTGGGCGATATGTCCTTACTCGCGAGTGTACTTAAAGTGAGTGTCCTTAAACCGGGGTATGCCTGTATGTGGTTTTACTGTTCCAGGAGTGCCAGCCAGCGGGGTTGTGCAGGGTGTGAGTTTCAGGGGTGACTTTACGGTTAAATGTTGTCTGGGTGTGTTTGGGTAGATGGGGGGCCACTGTTGTGGGTTACCCCGACACTTGTATTCGGAAATCCCCCAAGATTCCTGAGGACATGAGTAACACGGACCACTGGACAAAATCCTCCCTAAAACGCAGTTTGCAGCTCACCGCCAAATCCCCCTGCTTCAGCACAAACCAGGACAGTAAAACCGGGGAGGGAACTGAATTACATTAAAGGTTCTTGGAATATGCCCAAACTCCAGACCCCAGTGTGGGGTTCAGTATATCTCTCACCAGGGATAAGGTGAAGAGTAATAGGGGTTTTAAGTTAAAATGTAGAATGTCAGCTCTGCAAACCAGCAAGGGTGGTGATACTGCAAATGTATTAAAAATGCCTGTGTCTCTCCCCCCAGGGATAAGGGGGCGAGAGTAATTCTATGTATCAGCTGTATAAGTCACGTAACAGGGTTCGCCTGAGTCATAGTGGGCAAATGTATTATAAAAAATTGATGCATTAAAGCATCTGTTTTGACATTATAGACAGAAGGGGATTCTTCTTCATTCTGTCCAGAACAGGAGATGACATGTAGGGTGTGTAATACTGGGCTTTGAAATGCATGGCAGAATATCTCAGAAAGTAAGCATGCATAATTTAGACTTCTGAGCAGTCCTGCTGATTCGGTTCCCCTGTGTCTGGAAACCGCTCGCAGCTCAAGGGAATTAGCCAAGTGGAGTGTTAGGTGGGAGGGGGAGAGCTAAACAGATTTCCCTGACATATGTCCAGCTGTCAGGAGAAAGGGCAGACAAGGTGGCGCCAGGTGAGGGAGGTGTGGTCTGGTATGCTAAGCGGGGAAGGACCAGGTTTGCACATGCTCAGTGGCTATACTGTAGCCCTCCGCCAGGTTTTGTAGAGCCTGGCAAAACCTTGTTATAGGTGGAAGGTTTAGTTCCCACGCAGTGATTCGCTGCAGACTGAAAAGATAGGACATGTGAAAGTTTTAAAAGTTTGTGCAGCAGTCAGGGATCTGTTCCATCTAAGAATTCCAGCTTGTAAGAAGTTCCATCTGATTCATCTAAGCTACAGCAGGGGGGTAACAGAGACTGTTTCATTGTAACTAAATATTTGTATCCAGCTTCCAGTATTCGTAAGGACTAAGGATTTGCTAACTAATCCTGCATTGGGAAAACGAAAAGTTTACTTCTGGCGGAGATACAGGCGTTGCCACTAGCAGCACCCCTAGCCAAGGACTATTACACAGCTCTTTTTGCGCATCAACCCCACGTCTGGGAATTGATGGCTAGAGACTTGATTTCTGAGGATTTCGTTCTGTGGACATTTTATTTAGTTTTGCCCCATCCCAGTAAGTGTGTTATTTGTGTTAATTTTGTAATTCAAGCTGTGTGTTCTTTATGTGAATAAATACAATTTATTTTATTTCATGCTTTATTCAATCAAAGGACCCAGATGGTAAAGCGTTAATAAGCTTGGTCTACCGTGACAATGCGTAACAAGCCTCAATGCTTATATATTATCTATTTTAGGTGATTCCTGTCTCTGTTGTATTATGAAATAAAGAGGTACCCCTTTCCTTACCAGACCCCTTGGATTGTATCCTTGCTTCCTACTGCCATGATATTTACTTTTTATTTTATTTTCTCTGTCCGTCTCTGGTGATGAGGCGTCTGAGGACAGAAGATCTGTCCATGGACAAAAGATCATCAAAGACGGTCTGTAACTCTTCCTTCTCATAGCCTCTTTCCAAAAAACGTTCAGTCAGACTTTTGGATTAATGGAGGAAATTCTTAAGGGTGAAACAATTCCTCCTCAATCTCATAAATTTTAATCGCGAAGAAAGAGCAGCCATCAAGTTTTTACCTGTGTATGTGCAAGTCCCGACCTCCAAAATCCCCACCCCTGTGTATGTGCAGGTCCCCACCTCCCCACCCCGGTGTATATGCCGGTCCGCCCAGTCCAAGTCTTCTCTGTGTCTATGCTGGCCCATCTGAAATATAAAAAGCAATAGAAAATGGTCTAGTATGGAAAAGCTACAAGGAAGAAGAGGGGATTACAAGAACTGCACTCATAATGCCATTTTTTAATTAAAATTCATAGAAAATTCATTATAGCGGGATAATAGAGCACAAGCATACATAATTTAATTTAAGGTGTTATTAACTAAAAATACCACTTATGAGCATAGCGGTCTGTGAGTAGGGTTACTGGCTCTGCACTTCTTTAATCCAGGTAGTGCTGAGAAAGCTGTTTACTGTGGCAGGTTAAAATGGATAAGGCCCCGGACATAGTAAGTGTGCGTGCGCGACAGAGAGTGTGACGTCATGCATGCTTAGCTCTCCTGCGATTGTTGGCCTGTAGTGTAGGAGACGGAGTGCACGATGGGGGGGGCGTGTTGGGGGGTGTGGCGGTGAGGTCATGTGAGCGGTTCGCCCTCATTGGCTGAACCACGCACGTGACCGTCCGTTGCGCCCAAAAAAAATATCACATTTATTTGTCCAAGTTTCTGCAGCGTCTTCTCCTACGTGCGCACACACTATGGCCGTGAGCATTGACTGTAGCTATTTTGTATTGAACACGAGCGATGTTGCTCACGCCATCTTCCCTACTATGGCCGCAGCCTTAGAAGCAAAAAGTTACACCGTGCTCATTTGCATGTCATTACCCAGAATCCCTGGCTGCAGTGAAAACATTGTATGCTGAGAGATAATGTGGAAGGCAGGTCTGTGGAACTGCCCGAGACATGAATGTGCTCACAAGTGTTATCCTTATTTGCTGTACACTGTATGGTGGGAAGGTACTCTCCGTAAATTAATTAATTAATACTTAATCACTCTCAATCTCTACAAGATAATCAATATTCAGGTTGATCTTGCAAAATGGCATTGTGCATAAAGTGCTGTAAATAGCTGTGTACAAATACATGTATAATCCCCCACACACCATGTCCATCAAAACTGTGCGCATCCTATCCCCAGCCCAGAGGATTATTTAGACGTCCTCTCTCAATGTCCATAAACATGTATAGTACTGTCTAATGTTAGAACTTAAAAAACCTCAGGCAACAAGGGGAAACATCCCAATCCACACTGTCAGGGGACATAAACACTCGGCCAAAATCAGCAAGCATAGTTCCCAATACAACCGTAGGCCTCTACTTTCACTGCTGGACACACAGCCACGCCCAATGCGCGTTTCATTAGATATTGCTACTCCGGAGGCCGACAGCCAATGCTGCTACTGTAGGTGTATATACGCAGGGTGTCCCGGGGACACGGATGTACAGCATTAGTTCCATAGATGTCAAAAAGAATACAATACAGTTAGGGATGAAGTTGAGCACCCCTGTTCTACATTACCGCTAGTAATAGCAATGGTGCTTCTTTTTTCAAGTCCGGGCGCAGTACCCAAATAAACGCAGAAGTGCAGGCTTACAATTTCAGCCGTATTTAACAGTACACAATCATTTGCAGGTCTGTGGGTATCTTCGTAAATGTGGGTATCTGGGTGTGTCGGTGCGTTTAAACAGCAGTTCCCTGCCCCCCCCCCCCCCCTCTTTTTATTCATTTATACATGTATAGGAAGCATGACTTCTCCGAAGCGAAACCATATTCTTTCAACTCCGGGGCCACCCTTGTTCCCGGAGAAGGTGCCGCCGGTACGTCATGGAGGTTTAAATCCCCTGTGTCATGCAGGCCAGTAGCCTCGTGGCTTCCTTTTGGCCTATTGACATGGGAGATTTAAAGTTCCCTTTTCCCCCCCCCCCTCTGGAGGAGATGATACCGGCGACACTTTCCCCGGTAAGTATATCAGGAACGCGAGGGGTTCCAGCAGCACAAATAACATCGTTTAGCTGCATAGACCCCTCCTATCTATACACACAGAAAAGCGGGGTGGACCTCCAAAAAATTGGGGTAACTATAGTGTGTGTGTGTGTGTGTGTGTGTGTGTGTGTGTGTGTGTGTGTGTGTGTATTTGGCAGCGAAGGAGCATCGGGTTGTGGTAGTGGTGGTCTGTTGCTAAATGGCAGAGAGCAACATTGAAAAACTGTGCTTTCAAAATACTAGCCCCGTCTGACTCGCATAAATGTTGCTGTCTTTAAAGCAGAGGTGGGCAACCTATTTTTCAATGTGCTCACAGGTGTGGCGAATGAGAAGTGAAAATCGCCACACCATGTAAAAATTGAGAAATTAGGTTGCTCAATTGAACATTTTTTTTAATTATTATTATAACTTGTAGTTTTTATTGGTTTTCAAAACACAGTAAAGATGCATCAAACATCCATTGTTAAAAAGAAAAAATGTGCACAAGCGCTAAAGACTAAAACACCAGTGTGACAATTGCAAAATATATATATATAAAGGCTGCCTAGTAATACTGTCAGTACTGACAGAGAAAGTGAAAGTGAAAACAAAGAAAAACCTGGCGCCAAAAGTTCATTGGATAATCCTGTACTCCTCAGGGGATCAGCATACTTGCTTGACAGGCCATATAGGGGAAAAAACACAAACAGACACAGATCATAGTGCAACACTGTAGGGTTAAAACAGGTCTACACTAATACACACACTGCACATATAACATAGAGACTCCTAGTGACTATAAAAACTTTTTATTAAATAAAAAGAACTATGCCATAAAATGGTTTGGACAAATGAGAACACCGCTGGTCATCCAGATATGAAAAATCAGAGCCCTACTTACAAGCAGCAAGGCAAATACAGGCAATGCAACAAAGAGTCTTCCGGCTGCTGCTGATGTCTTTGCAGAGATGTGATTCCTGCTGCACCGTGACTCTCGTGCTGACTCTCCCTCCAGGGGTTAACAGGAACAGTGGCAGTGTTGGAGGCCTGCTTGTGGGGCTCACAGCTCTCCTCCACGTGAGGCTGCTCTCCTCACTTCCTCCTCCGGTTACACAGGCTGTCTCAGCGTGCCTGCACGCGAGTGTGCACGTGCCCTTAAAGGGACAGTACAAGCGTCCTGTATGCCAAGAACTAACGGCTGCAATGGGGCTCAAATGTGACCAAGTGTCCCAAAAAGTCCAATACCAAGCTCAAAGTGACTGTGTCACCTGCCCTACGCGTTTCGTGGATGTTACTCCACTTCCTCAGGGGCTACAAAGACTGACACTGAATGACATGTACATATACACTAACCAATTAAAAATTAATTGCCCAATTAGGCTGTATAGCCTGCATGTCATTAATATCAAATCACTACGTCTCTAACAACATAATACACATACAATACATTAAACAACATTAAAAACATTCAGATATCAACTGATAACCATATATCCCAAAATTGAGGCCAGATGTAATATCATAATAGGCATTGATATATACCAAAATGCCAAATTGTGGCCAAAGGATAAACAAACCTGCTTAAGCCACTTAGTATGCTACTGCTGGTACAGAGTCAAATGGATAAGGTGTCATCCATTAAGTAATGGTTGCATTTAACTAATGTTTGTTTGAGCCATTTCATCTACCTAAAAAGGAGCCCAATTCAAAATCAATATTGAGCCCATATGGGGATAGAGTCTTAAGTTCATAGATCCAAAAGGCCTCCCTCCTATTGATGTGTTGAATGTTATTACCACCTCTGCAATTAGGCGTACACAATTCAATAGGTTGACAGATAAGGCCCTTTGGATTTTTGCCATGATGTACCAAAAAGTGGTGGGACACACTGTGTGATGTTAAACCCTTTTTGATGTTGTAGATATGTTCATATATACGTCTTTGAAACGTACGACCAGTGCGACCCACATATTGCAGGTCACAAGGACACTGCAACATATAAATGACAAACTCTGACTTACATGAAATATGTGACATGATTTTGTAGTTTTTGGCGGTGACATTAGATTTGAATTCTGTGCTACAACAGCTGTACTTACAGGCTATACATTTACTACATGGTTTAAACCCATTTTTAACCTGATTGATGTTCATTTTTATTTCACCTTGGTTTAAAGGGTAACTAGGTGCCAGTTTGTTCCTAAAGTTACCAGCTTTCTTAAAAACAATAGATGGCTGTGGTGTTAGTATCTGTGACAAAGCTGCATCCTGTAACAATATAGGCCAATGTTTGGCAAAAATATTCCTTATTTTGGGGGCCATAGCATTATATTGTGTTATAAAGGAAATATTATTTTTCCCTTGGCTGTCCCCTTTGTCCTTATATTCCAGGAGTTTGTTCCTGTCCATATCTTGAACTAAAGAGATAGTATTCTCTAGTTCGTCTAAGGGATAGTTCCGATCTAGAAACTTATTTTTGAGTTCACCCGCCTGCTCTACAAAAGATTCCAACCTGGAGCAGTTGCGCCTAAGTCGGATGAATTGTTTTTTCGGAATATTCCTAATCCATTGCGGATTGTGATGGCTGTTGGCCATAACATAATTGTTGGCCTGTACAGGCTTAAAAAATGTTTGTGTATGAATGTGGTCATCAACAATACTAATATTTAAATCCAAAAAGTTAATGGTGGTTTTATCATATTGGCATATTAGTTTCAAATTTCTGTTATTGTCATTAAGGTACAAAATGAATTGATCTAATAAATCCAGTTCCCCATCCCAAATAAAAATAACGTCATCTATATAGCGCCGCCATAGCACGAAGCTTGCACCAAATGGGCAGTTGTTCCAAATGGCCTCCTTCTCCCATTGCCCCATAAAAAGGTTTGCATAACTTGGGGCAAACCTCGTGCCCATGGCGGTACCACATATCTGCAAATAATACTGTAAAATATAACAAAAATAATTGTGTGTTAATATAAATCTAATCCCATCCATCAAGAAGGCCTTAAGGGCAGAGGATAAGGTGTTGTCTTCCTCGAACTCCCTTCGGATGGCCTCACATCCCTGTTGATGGTCTATTATTGTATACAGGGATGTGACATCACCTGTTACCCATACATAACTAGACCTCCAATCAATCTCACGCAAGATTTGCAAGACTTGTGTAGTGTCCTTCAAATGTGAATCTAACTTCGCTACTAGTGGCTGTGAATAATAATCTATAAATTGAGATAAATTGGACGTGAGTGATTGTATTCCTGAAATAATAGGACGACCGGGGGGGGGGGTGTAAGATCTTTATGAATCTTAGGGATAAAGTAAAATAGAGGTATACGTGGGTGCAAATTATTCAAAAAGTCAAACTCATCCTGCGTGATAGCTTGATTGGCAAGTCCCGTATCTAAAAGGGTAACTAATTCAGAGTGATAGATGTCCGTTGGGTCACTAGCAAGGGGGAGGTAAGTAGTAGTGTCACCAAGAAGTCTTCTTGATTCTTGGACATAATAATTACTGTCCATCACTACTACTCCCCCACCCTTGTCGGCTGGTTTGATAACAATCAAATCGTTACTGGCCAGTGACTTTACAGCCAGTTTTTCCTCTTGATTGAGGTTGTCGTGTTTGATTTTAAAGGTACGACTTGATTGTTCCAGATCTCTAGAAACCATCTCTACGAAGGTGTTCACAAAGTGGCCTTGGACAAATTTGGGATTAAAAGTGGACTGTTTTTTAAATGGAGTAGATTTATATACATTACTCACTCCTACAGATTCAATCTGGTTACTGATGGCATCTTTGGCGAAATACTTTTTTAAGGCCAACTTTCTGGCAAACTTCTGCACATCAATAAACAGATTGAAGCTGTTGAGCCCACATACAGGGGCGAATGTAAGGCCCTTACCCAAGACTCTTTTTTCCATATTGTTTAGGGAATATTTGCTAATGTTAAATATATTTTGATACATTTCTCTGCTGTCAGATTTTACGTTGCATCTCTTATTCCTACCTCCTCTTCTCCCCCTGAATCGTTTTTTCTTTTCTTGTGGATGTTCACATGAAGCATTGAATCTAAAGGAGGTTTTAAAACTTTTGTGATTTTCACCTCTGGAAATATATGATCCCTCTCCTTCCTCCACTCTAAAAAAGAGAAGGCTGGTTTGTTACTCTGGGAGGGGAGAGGTTGATATATACTTCCTTCTGCCTCTACTTCAATCTCATCTGTAGAGAGAACCTCAAACTGATTGTGGGTGGGGATAGGTTCCAACTGTGGTGTTATATCAGTGTTCTTCTTGATGGTATGGTTGGGTTTGCTTTGCAGAATGAACTGCTGTGTGTTATGAATGGGTAATGGGGAATTTGATATGGGAAGACTGGAGACTGTGGCATGAATACTAGGGCTGTTAACTGGAGCCTTTATATGATTTGACTCCTTTTTTTTGGTATAATTGTTATTGGAACGATAGTTTTTCTTAAAAGGTTTTCCCTTCGGATCTTTAATATCCTGTTTCCAATTTCTATAACACCCTGTGTCATAATCCACCTTGTCACGTAAAAATTTGGTCTGTTTATTACTTACTAACTCTAGTTCCATTTTGTCAAGTCTTTTTTTGACTACTGGTTCCAGAGCCAGTAATTCATTATTGTCCTTAAATTGTTCCAATTTGACTTGAAGAGCAATAATTTGCTCATCCAATTCTGAAAGGGACTTCTTACGTTGTTGTACCAACAATTGCATTAATTTAAATGAGCATTCATCTAGGGCTTTATTCCAATCCCTCATGAATACTTAATTTTTAGAGTCTGTGGTAGGAGGCTTGAATATCCTTAGGCCACGTGGTATGCGGTTAAATTCACCGTATTTACTAAGTGCTATGACTTCCCATAGTTTTTTTGTTTCTAAGGTAAGCAGTCTTTCCAACTCATTAATGAGTGGATGAAAGTCTGCTGAAGGAGATTCCAGTACAGGAATTCCATCTTGGTTGCTGAAAATTTGGTCTATATTAAAACCCCTCTGTGAGCGTGAATGAAATAATGTATTCATAATATCTAAAGCTGCTACACAAATATGTACAATAAGCAAAAATGTGAAAAAGAAAAAATGTGCACAAGCGCTAAAGACTAAAACACCAGTGTGACAATTGCAAAATATATATATATAAAGGCTGCCCAGTAATACTGTCAGTACTGATGTTTTTAATGTTGTTTAATGTATTGTATGTGTATTATGTTGTTAGAGACGTAGTGATTTGATATTAATGACATGCAGGCTATACAGCCTAATTGGGCAATTAATTTTTAATTGGTTAGTGTATATGTACATGTCATTCAGTGTCAGTCTTTCTAGCCCCTGAGGAAGTGGAGTAACATCCACGAAACGCGTAGGGCAGGTGACACAGTCACTTTGAGCTTGGTATTGGACTTTTTGGGACACTTGGTCACATTTGAGCCCCATTGCAGCCGTTAGTTCTTGGCATACAGGACGCTTGTACTGTCCCTTTAAGGGCACGTGCACACTCGCGTGCAGGCACGCTGAGACAGCCTGTGTAACTGGAGGAGGAAGTGAGGAGAGCAGCCTCACGTGGAGGAGAGCTGTGAGCCCCACAAGCAGGCCTCCAACACTGCCACTGTTCCTGTTAACCCCTGGAGGGAGAGTCAGCACGAGAGTCACGGTGCAGCAGGAATCACATCTCTGCAAAGACATCAGCAGCAGCCGGAAGACTCTTTGTTGCATTGCCTGTATTTGCCTTGCTGCTTGTAAGTAGGGCTCTGATTTTTCATATCTGGATGACCAGCGGTGTTCTCATTTGTCCAAACCATTTTATGGCATAGTTCTTTTTATTTAATAAATAGTTTTTATAGTCACTAGGAGTCTCTATGTTATATGTGCAGTGTGTGTATTAGTGTAGACCTGTTTTAACCCTACAGTGTTGCACTATGATCTGTGTCTGTTTGTGTTTTTTCCCCTATATGGCCTGTCAAGCAAGTGTGCTGATCCCCTGAGGAGTACAGGATTATCCAATTAACTTTTGGCGCCAGGTTTTTCTTTGTTTTCACTAAACATCCATTGTTGTTACTTGACTTATTCACATCTTTAGATAGTGAAATAGTGAATATAAAGGCGCGAACAACTTAAATGTGAAATTAAAAATAGTGAATGTGTAGAACTAATATAATTTACATATAAATAAAAATAGTGACAATCAAAAAGATATATATGTGTAAATCTAATTACCCAGCTCAAACCCTCTGGTGGGACCTGTTTCACGGGTTCCAAGATGTAAGGTAATTCTCAAACAATCCAGGGGGAGCATGTAAGGGAAGAGAAGACAAGAGAACACACAATATAAGTGTAGATGTTTAGGAAAATTGAGATATGGCACATAGTAATTTCTTGGCTCGTATGTCCAGCCTCCTCAGAAGATGTAGATGAATAAAAAGCAGTTGCAAGAAGGGCTGCTACCAGTATGGAGTGAGTGTAGTCAGGATCCCCCCTCAAAGGCACAATCAGCGGTGTGATGAGTTATGCGAGAGATGAGATAAAGCTACAAAGCGCGATCAGGCTGATAGATAAATTCTTTATGTAAAAAGTATATTAAATGCGCACTTACAATGTGCAGATTTAAATCAAGCATATGTCACTTAATGGGTGGGTTTGTCTGTCATTGAGAAATTTGGCATAATTGGGCCGCTTTGTAATACGATAACAAAAGAGGTACCGCTAAACCCCCTTCTGTAGCTTGTTTTAGAAGAGTCTGTTTTTTGATTCTCGCTTTCTTGCCTCCCCAAATTAATTTGGAGATCACCGACTGAAGGTCGAGTATTTCTTTCAGTTTCAGTGGCACTGGGAGCGTTTGGAATAGATATAATATGCGAGGGAGGAGATTCATCTTTACACTATATATTTTGCCAATCCCGGAGATGTTGAACTTTGACCAGCGCCTAATGTCTTCCCTCAGGGACCGAAATAACGTGGGATAATTTGCTTTGAAGATCGAATTATAATCTTTTGTTATGTATACACCTAGATATTTGATAGCGTTTTGTTGCCAATTGAAATTGAAATTAAGGGAGATGAGCTTTTCCATTGTTTTCGGTAAATTTATATTTAAGGCTTCTGATTTTGATCTTAAATCCAGAGATTTTATTACATTTTCCTAGCAAGTTGAAGAGATTAGGCAGTGAAGTGAAGGGTTTGGATAGCACCATGAGGACATCATCTGCATATACGGCTATTTTGTGAGTTTGATTATTAATTTTAAGCCCTGTGATAGGGTTACTACGAATTTGGGCCGCTAGTGGTTCCATACACAGGGCGAAGAGTAGGGACGAGAGGGGGCAACCCTGTCTTGTACCGCTCTTAATCTTAAAGAGATCTGGGGGAAGCCCTGATGTGTCACCCTAGCTGCTGGTCCTGAGTAAAGGGCTAGAATAGCAGATATTATCCTCTCACCGAATCCAAATGCTCCAAGTGTAGCTTTTAAGTATGCCCAGTCGATCCTATCGAACGCTTTTTTTGCATCTAGACTTAACATCATAACTTGTACCTTCTTTTTATTGGCTATTTCTATCAGATCAATGATTCGCCGAGTGTTGTCTGCTGCTTGTCTGTCTTTTATGAACCCGACTTGATCTGGGTGTATAAGTCTAGGTAGGATCTGACTTCATCTATTGGCGATCAATTTAGAGTAAATTTTGATATCCGTGTTAATGAGCGAAATTGGCCTATAACTTTTGCAGTCAAGAGGGTCTTTTCCTTGTGTTGTGGATTAATGATATAGACGCCTGGAGCATATGGTCCGGGAAAGAGGTTCCCGCCAGTACTGTGTTAAACATTTGGAGCATGTATGGGGCAAGTAATTCTTTATATTTTTTATAATTATAAGCCTGAAAAACAATCTGGACCTGGGGCTTTAGATGTTTTCAGGTTTTTGATCACTAGAGTGATCTCCTCTAAGGTAAACTCCCCCTCCAACACCTCTCTCTCCCCATCCGTCAACTTTTCTAGATTAGAGCTTGATAGAACATTTTTCAAAGCTCTTGTAGTTTTGGGGTTCTGCGCCACTTTCTCACCGTTGTACAAATGTTCGTAGTATAGTTTCAATTCTTCTACTATTAATTTAGGATTTGCGGAGATGGCTCCTGATTTTCGTCTAATAGCTTGAATACTATAATTTGGAAGTTTGTTTCTTAATTTGTTTGCTTATAAAGTATCTGGCTTGTTTGCCTTTTCAAATAAATTCCTTTTTGACCAATTCAAGGAGTTTTCAGCCTGGGAGGTTAACAATAGATTCAATTCAATTCTGCTATCTCTTATTTTTTTTTTTTTTAGAGTACAGGCTTACCCCGGTTAAGGACACTCACTTTAAGTAAACTCGTGAGTAAGAAAATATCGCCCAATAGGCAAACGCCAGCTCGCGCATGCGCCTCTAAGTACGTCCTGAACGGCAATACCGGCTCCCTACCTGTACTGAAGCTGTGCGCAAGCGTGGAGACTATAGAGCGTATTACAAATGCCTTATTTACATCAGTTATGCACGTATATGACGATTGCAGTACAGTACATGCATCGATAAGTGGAGAAAAAAGTAGTGCTTCACTTTAAGTACATTTTCGCTTTACATACATGCTCTGGTCCCATTGCATACGTTAATGTGGAGTATGCCTGTAATTGGGTTGTTATCCTGTTTGTTTTCCCAATAGGTCTTTTAACTTGGACTGAAGCATTAGGATTTTCGCCTCTTTCTTCGAGAAGCTAAACTCATCAGTATTTCTCTTAGTGTGGCTTTGTGCGCCTCCCACAGGGATAGATGAGTCTACCAATCCTACATTTAGCTTAAAGTATTGGTCTATTTCTTTAGATATTAATTGGGCGATTTCTGGGATTTTCAATAGGGATTCCTTTAATTTCCCATTTGCTCCTGGTCTGTCTAGGTTTAATTGGGTGCACCGTAGCTCTATAGGTGCGTGATCTGACCATGAAATATCATAGATCCCAGTATGGGAGATCTTCGGGACCAGTCTGCTTGATGCAAAGAAGTAGTCGATTCTACTAAATGACTCATGGGGGTGTGAAAAAAACATATAGTCTCTGTCAAAGGGGTGCAGTTCTCTCCAGATATCTATTAGATTATTTTCTTTTAAACCTAATCTTAATGTAGATGGAGTACCTTTACTATATTTTTGAGGGGGGCCTGAGCTATCTAAATTCGGGTTTAGGACCGTGTTAAAATCTCCTGCTACTATTATTTGTCCTTTCGACACTTTCTTCAGCTTGTTGAAAACCACAGTAAAGAAGGAGGGATCATACTCACATGAGGCTTATATAGAAGATAATGTTATCGTCTGTCCATTTATTGACCCTAATAATATCGGGTATCTATCTTCTTTATCTTTAATTGCAGACTCTAGCTTAAATGGGCATCTGTTGTGAAAGAAAATTGCCACCCCATTCTTTTTTTTTGGAGGAAGATGACAGATAATGCTGCCTGAAATGTTTGTCAAGATATTTTGGAGTATTACTAATGCTAAAGTGTGTTTCTTGTATTAATACAATGTCGGCGTGTCTCCTATGGTAATCTGCGAATGCTATTCGTCTTTTCCCAATGCTATTTAACCCCTTTGCATCGTGGGAAATTATTGTCAACCCCATCTTAATTTACTCATGAGGTCAGCATTCTCTATTGTGGAGAGTTCAGTGTGTAATGCTTTTAAATTTTACCTTAACCTCTTCATTCCAGATAGCAGAGATATCCAAGTTGCGGCGACTAGAGTAGAACGGTTTCACACGACCAACTGCGTGGAAGAAGGGGGGGAAGGAAAGAACAGGTGGGAAAGGTGTAACTTTAGAGATCCTTTCGTGGTCATAGCACCTCGGATCTCTTGCCTCTGGGAAATAACTGGGAGTCAGTGCATCATCTGCTGGTGCCCATCTAACCGGACGTACTCGGTCCCCATCTTCCCAAGGGACTTTATTGAATGACCTGTAAATACCCAGGGCATTCCTTTTAGGACACATAGCGATGGCCAGGGGTGCGAGATCCCCACCCCCGGCTCTATTTATTTTATAAAGCTAATAGGCATCAATCATAAATGTAACTTCTTAACTTTTACAAACAAATGTAACTTCTAGAGACACTGCTGTATATTACTGCATTCTGTGGAGAATAACATAGAAATACTTGTAAATATTCAAAGCGGACTGTGAATGATTGTGTTTGACTGTGAATAACTATATAGAACTATATAACTATAAAACTATCAATTATTGAACATGGGACTTCATTAACTTGGACACCCTGGGTTGGGACCAAGTCCTTGATGCTTTCACATCTGTTTTTTTGCTTGTCCCAATATATTGTTATGCAGCTCGGAGCCTCCACTTTCCCCATCCCTCCTCCCGTCCCCCGCCCTCCCCCTTCTTCAGCACAAACATAGCTCCGGCTCGAGTGTCCGCATAGGTCTACAGCTCTACCGGCAAGATGGCTGTCAGATCCCGGCCCCTTGTCCATCCACCTGCGTGCCTGCACCGCTCTACAGATATCACGGTGCGTAAGAGGGTGAGCGGCCTCTAAATATCTCACATTCTTTTATCCTCCTACCTCTCCGTTATGAGGGTCCAGTCACTCTTTATGGCCTTATTTTAGGGTCGTATAGGACCAGCTAGTTCTCTACCTGTTCCTATCTGTTTCTGGGATCCCCCTTATTCCCCTATTCCCCCTTCTTATGTATCTAGCCATTTTAGGGAGGGTATATGTAGGAGGGGGGTGTCGCTTCACCTTCCGCGATCCCTTGCTCCGTCTTTGGGTGCTGTGTCTGGGCTTCTCTTGCCTCTTTATTCTCCGGTGTGCTTCTTCTTGGTAGGAAACCAAGATGGCCGCCGTCTCAGGATACAACTTTGAACTTTTGAACTGTTGCAACTTTATTCACGCAACTTGCGGACAAACGAACATTCCGGTGGCAGTGCGCTTTTAAGACCTGATTGATCCTTAATTGGAATCAATTAAGGGACTTATCCTTCTGCTTTCACGCCAAAGCCTTCACTTTGCTCCAGTTCGGCTCGGGAAAAGACGTCTCAGCAGCCTCCAGGTCAGTAGAATCACATTTTAGTCCCAATTTTTTCAGGAACGGCTCTGTATCCTCTGGACACCTCAGGGTGATGGCTGATCCATTCTTCAGCACTAATAGTCCGAATGGAAATACCCAGCGGTACATGATTCCGTTGTCTCTTAGCATCTTGGTCACCGGCAGGAGATTTCTCCGTTTGGTTAGCGTGGTTGGAGAGAGGTCCTGAAAAATCAAGAGTTTGATCCCCTCAAATTCAACAGATCCTAAAGCTCTGGAAATTGGACACACCGCTTCTTTTATTTTAACATAGTGAAGTCTCACTATTATATCCCTCGGGTGGTCCCCTGCTTGAGGCTTGGACTTGAGAGCCCTGTGACACCTGTCCAGATGCAGATCTGAGTCAGGCCTGTTGGGGATCAAGCTCGTCAGCCACCTCGTTATGAAATCTTCAGGGTCTGTTATCTCTTCGGGAACTCCTCTCACCCTGATATTATTGCGCTGATCTTTGTTTTCTGCGTACTCCTGTTTGTAGGAGATGTCGTTTATTTGAACTTGTAAATGAGCAGTGGTCTTTTCATTCTTGCGTAGCGCTTTAACTGTGGAATCAAGCCCCTTCTTCAGGTCGTCGGTTCTGACCCCTATACTATTGATATCGCGCCTCAGGTCAGACCGTTCTTTGTGAAGGCAGGCTTTGATATCATTGCAAAACTCCCTTAAATCTTTTCAGGTGACCGAATCATTATCTCTGGCCTCCATCTGGGATTCCGATAATGCTTCCTCTTCTGAGTCAGATCCCGCTTGTGGCGCGGGTGCCTCCGCTCTCTCTCTTCGCGCCAAATCTGCTTTGTTGAAATATTTTGTGAGAACGGCTGTGGATCGCCGCGATTTTGGTCTTGTTTGCATCCTTATATTTTCCTCTCTTTAATAAGGTGCATTGAGGTTCGATCTTGTTTGTTTTTATGTTAGATTGATGTGCTACTTGAGCCGTGGGGTGTGGAGCTCACACTTTATGCGTCCATTCCCCTAGCCCTTGTGCATGTGCCTCTCCCAATGGAACATTTTAAAACGACACACACTGTTCGTCTGCTTCATTCACCTCAGCACTATCACCTGCTGCTGCTTCCCTCAGAAGTGTATGTACAGAGCTCCGAGGCATTGTGGAATCAGGTTGTATTCTTCTTTTCATTTGTGTTATTTTGGAGTGAAACTGTGGGGGATTGTGTGTTTTGTAGAGGTTTAAAGGTTGTTTTTGGGATTTTAAAAAACATTTTTGGTTTTTCACCCAGGGACTGCAGTGGTTTTTCAACCCAGCACAAGCTGCACTTTGGCTGGCTGGAAACTGTAGCTTTCAACCCCTCTCCCCTCCCCAAACACTGGTTGTTTTACTGGTTGTTTTCCTTCTAATTTCACTTTTTTTTCTTAAGCCTGATTCCTCTTTTCTCACCTGCAATTAAGAGCTCTGTGTCTTTTCTTTAAAGACTTAGAAATTGTGTGGCTTATTGCAACAGAGAGAGAGTAATAAGGGGAAAGAGAGAAGAACTACAGCAGGGTTTAAAAGCTGTCTTTTTTTCCCCTCCCTTTGCAGAGAGGTTAATTGGTTCTTAAAAGGACAGTTCCTCTTTGCACCTTTCTCTCTAAACATTACCTCCTCCCCTGACTAAAAGGCTTAATATTAACATGCCTAAAGGAGGTAGGAGTAGTGTGGCAACGGGGACCACACCCGGATACAGGACACCAAAAACTGTGGCCCCTAGGAGCAACACTCTTAGTCAAAGCCCTAGGCCTGGTCCTTCCAGTGCCCTGGCCACGCCTCCCCCAGCGCCTGTTAGCAGCGTGGCCCCTGCGGCCCCCTTTCAAACATGGGCACAGATAACAGCTGCAGGCGTCAACCCAAGCAACAACAATGCTGGGGCCACGCCCGGTGTGAGCAGGAAGCTTGGGGTGAGATGCCCAATGTCACCTGGCCTGAACATGGAGATCTATGTAAGGGCTGTGGCAGACGTTGTGGGTCCCTTTGCTGTGGTGGTGGCGGCCAGCAAGATGTATGGGAGGGGCATTTTCTTCCTCCGTACGCTGGCTGCCACCCACACCCTGGTGCAGAAAGGCATCAATGTAGGGGGGATCTACATCCCTATAGAACCCATGGAGGGGTTAGGCACAAAGGTCATCCTTTCAAATGTGCCCCCCTTCATCCCAGACAGCCTCTTGCGGCCGCACCTGCAAACCCTGGGAGACATTAAGTCTCCTATAACAAAATTGCCTTTGGGCTTCAGGGATAGGGCGCTGAGGCATGTGCTCTCATTTAGGCGGCAGGTACAACTGCTGCTGCCGGGGAGCACAGAATCTGTGGAGGGTTCCTTTAGGGTGCCCTACGAGGGCATTCAATATATTTTTTTCTATGGCACGGAGGGGGTTAGGTGTTATCTGTGCAAGGAGCTGGGGCACACTCGTAGGAGTTGCCCCAAAGGGAATAGGAATCCCACCTCAGCTCCAGCACCCGCCCCTCCCTCTGCCAAGACACCCGGTACCGCTGTGCCTACCACAGCGGGGCCCTCGAGCGCCCAGGTTCCCCCTGGGACCGTAGGAGATGTCGCTGCCCCATCTCGGGCGGTGACATCTGCACCTCTCCCAAAAGAACAGAGGGAGAAGGTAAAGCCCTCGAGGGCCCAGGTCCCCCCTGGGACTGCAGAAGATGTCGCTGCCCCATCTCGGGCGGCGACATCTGCACCTCTCCCTAAAGATCAGAGAGAGAATGTAAAAGCCACCCCACAACAGTCACCCTCTGTTGTCGCTGTCCCCCCCCCAAGAACAGCTTACCCCCATTGTAAGCACCGTGCAGGGGAGCAGGAGGAAGCTCCTGCTGGGGAGGCAGCGGCACCCTGTCCTGGGGAATCAATCCCCAGGAAGAGCAAATTTAAAAATAAAAACAAGAGGTCGTTTGAGGAGGTCGAGAAGGGTGAAACAGATGACGTTCACCCGCGGATGTCTTCAAAAGGGAACGCAACATCGTTTCCGCATGAGGTGGCTCCATCCGGCCCACTGGTTGAGATTAATCAGTGTGAGCCGGATCCCATAAATGAACAGCCCCCCCCCCCTCGAAGATCTGGAGGGAATGCAAGAGGAGGTACCCGACGTCTCTGGGGTGGAAGGCCAAAGTGCTCAACAGCATGAGGCCTTACCCCTAGAGATAGACGTTGGGGAGCCTCCCAACGCCCCTCTGGGTTGGAGAGCATCCCCCGGAGACTTGTGTTTCGGTGAATTTACCCCACCGAACACAAAAAAGATACCTGTCTTCGGGGACCCGGGGGTCGACCGGGATCACCTTCTGGTTGTACCACCTTCGGGTGACGCACATAGGGATAAAAGGCCCCAGTTTGCGTCACCAGAGGAAGGAGATGGGTTAGGGCTGACCCCCGTGGGTGGGGGTTTGGAGGGTGTTTTGGTGAGCACTTCCGATTACATCTGGGAGTTGTCTGACCTGAACCCTCTTAGTGCGGAGTTTTGGGCGGGCACGATTGGTGAGGGCCCTCCCACGGATGGTGAGGGCCCTCCCGCGATGGTGAGGGCCCTCCCGCTGATGGTGAGGGCCCTCCCGCTGATGGTGAGGGCCCTCCCGCTGATGGTGAGGGCCCTCCCGCGGATGGTGAGGGCCCTCCCGCGGATGGTGAGGGCCCTCCCGCGGATGGTGAGGGCCCTCCCGCGGATGGTGAGGGCCCTCCCGCGGATGGTGAGGGCCCTCCCGCGGATGGTGAGGGCCCTCCCGCGGATGGTGAGGGCCCTCCCGCGGATGGTGAGGGCCCTCCCGCGGATGGTGAGGGCCCTCCCGCGGATGGTGGGTGCCCTCCCGCAGGTGATGCGAACACCCGTGGCATGCCATTCATCTGTATGGCGCTTGAGGAAAATAGTAGGGCATTGTGTGCTTCTGTGGCCCCCGAGGATTCTCGGGAGACCACTGCCTCTGCCATGTCGCCACCAGCTGCCCCTGAACATCCCGACTCGGGGATGGAGGTGGCGAGCACAGTGGACCCCCTCGTGGAAACACAGAGGAGGGGATCCAATCTAGGGCTGAGAGAGGCCCCCGCAGAGAAGGGGTCTTGAATTCTCCAGCCAAGAGGAGCCTGGGGAGTTGGGGCTCAGATGGGAGTCCTATGGCACCATGGAGTCGGTGGACTCCTCGATCCCCGTTATCCCTGCCCGGGAGCTAGATAGTTTCCTGGATGATACCCTCTGTAGACACGGACATACGAAGGTGCAGTTGGCCCTTGAGAGGTGGAAGGATGCTTCGGTCATTCTCCACTCTCTCAGAGTATATATCAAGGCTAACCACAAGGCCAAACTTTCCGGGACTATCGAACATGTTCGGGTCCTAAAGTTTAACAAAGTGTTGCTAGAGCACGTAAAGGCTTCTCGGGGTATAGCACCCTGAGCGCCTATGGGAAGCAAGACTCTTGATTACCAATGGCTTTGAGCATCGGTACGCTAAACGTAAATGGATGTAAGGACGGGTTTCGCAGGTTCCAGGTACTCTCCTTTTTACAAAAGGGAAAGTATTCTGTGAGTTTCCTGCAGGAAACCCATACCACTCCAGAGGCTGAAGCCAGCTGGCATCTGGAGTGGCGAGGCAAGGTCTTTTTCAGCCACCTCACTTCGACATCTTGTGGGGTGGTGACCCTGTTCTCCGAATCCTTTCAACCTGAGCTGCTGTTTGCCAAAACTGTTGTTCCAGGTCGCCTGTTGCATCTCAAGGTCCGGCACGAGGACTGCACGTTTAATTTCTTGAACGTGTATGCTCCTGCCACCGGACCCCTGAGAAGGCAGTTCTTCATCAGATTGTCCGAATACCTGGGGACAGTCGACGCAGACGAGCACGTGGTGCTCGGGGGTGATTTTAACTGCACCCTCGAGGCTCTGAGGGACCGGAGTGGTCCGGAGCCACACCCGAGTTCTGCATCGGCCTTGCGGGAGGTCATCACCCGCTACTCCTTGGTAGACGTCTGGCGAGAACAACATCCCGGGGTATCCACTGATTTCACCTATGTTAGAGTGTTTAGAGGTGGACGGATATCCTGGTCCCGGATCGATAGGCTGTACATATCCAGCCACAGCCTATCGCGAGCTCAGTCCAGTACCATTAGGCTAGCGCCGTTTTCGGACCACAATTGTGTGTCCGTGACGGTGGCGCTAATACCAGCAGCGCCCTCGGCAGCCTATTGGCATTTCAACAATACGTTGTTGGAGGACAAGGGGTTTGCGACGTCAGTCCGAGACTTTTGGATGGCCTGGAGAGGTTGCAGGTCAGACTTTGCCACGTTAGAGCAGTGGTGGGACATGGGCAAGATTCATCTGCGCCTCGTTTGTCAAGAGCACACTAAAAGTGCCAGCAGGCGGCGCGATGCTGAGATCGAGACCCTTAGGGAAGAGGTGCTCGGTCTCGAGAGGCGGCTGTCTGTGGCAGGAGACCAATTCCTGCAGTGTGCGTACGTGGAGAGGAAGTGCGCTCTCCGGGACTTGGAAGATCGGAGAGCTCGGGGGATGTATGTGCGATCCCGCATCCACTTCCTTCGGGAAGAGGGTCGCGGGTCGCGCCTCTTCTACGCGCTGGAGAAAGAGGGGAAACCGTAAACATATCACCTGCTTGCTAGCAGAGGACGGTACCCCTCTGACTGACCCGGAGAGCATCCGGGACAGAACCCGGAGGTTTTACGTAGATCTTTTCTCTCCGGAGTCCATCCAGCCGGATGCGTGCAGGGTCTTATGGGAGGGGCTTCCCACGGTCAGCGAGGGTGGAAGAGAGCGGCTTGAGTTACCTTTGACCCTAGCCGAGCTCTCTGAAGCTCTTAATCTCATGTCCCACCGAAAAGCGCCGGTGCTAGACGGGCTGATTGTGGAGTTCTTCCGTTTTTTTTGGGAGATGCTGGGACCTGATTTCACTGAGGTCCTGGCCGAAGCCCTGGAGACTGGTGAGATGACCCTTTCATGTCGGCGGGCAATACTGTCTCTGCTGCCGAAGAAGGGGGATCTCCGCCAGATCTCTAACTGGCGACCGGTCTCACTGCTCAGCACGGATTATAAGATCGTAGCCAAAGCGCTCTCGCTGAGGCTCTAGTCCGTGCTGGCAGAGGTGATTCATCCCGACCAGTCCTATGCTGTCCCGGGCCGGAGCATTCATGACAACATTTTTCTGGTCCGGGACCTGCTACACCACACGCAGAGGACTGGTCTGTCACTCGCCCTCCTGTCCCTAGATCAGGAGAAGGCGTTTGACAGGGTGGATCACCGTTACCTCATGCAGACCTTGCAGGAGTTTGGCTTTGGCCCACAATTTGTGGGCTTTCTCCGGATGCTGTACGCCTCTGCAGAGTGTCTGGTTAAAATTAATTGGTCCCTGACGGCACCTTTTGTGTTTGGTCGGGGAGTATGTCAGGGGTGTCCCCTGTCTGGGCAACTATACGCGCTGGCCATCAAGCCCTTCCTCTGCCTACTGAGGAGGAGGAGGCTCACCGGGCTGGTGCTGCGGGAGCCCAGCATGCGGGTAGTCCTGTCGGCTTATGCCGATGACGTGCTCCTCGTGGCCCAGGACCTAGATGATCTGGAGCGGGCACAAGCGTGCCAAGAGGTCTACACCGCGGCCTCTTCTGCTCGGATCAACTGGTCCAAGTGCTCCGGCATTTTGGTGGGTCCCTTACAGGTGGACTCTTTGCCCCCCACGTTTCGTAATGTCTCGTGGGGGAGCGATACTCTCAAATATCTGGGAGTCTACCTGTCTGCTGCGGAGAACCCAGCCCCAGAAAACTTCAGTGATCTTGAGGAACCAGTCATTGCTCGTCTGGTGTCTTGGGTGTATCTGTCGAGAATGCTTTCCCTCAGGGGAAGAACCCTGGTGATCAACCAGCTGGTGGCCAGTCAGCTTTGGCACCGGCTGATAGCCATGGGTCCGCCCCCCGAATTTATCAACAAGATCCAGAGGAGATTGATGGATTTTCTCTGGATGGGGAAGCATTGGGTCTTCTTGGGGGTTGCGTGCCTTCCTTTGGAGGAGGGTGGACAGGGAGTGGTGTGTGTCCGCTCCCAGTTACACACTTTCCGCCTCCAATACCTGCAGAGATACCTATTCGCGGATCCGTCTCCGCAGTGGTGCTAGCTGGCGACCAGTTTCTTTCGCCAGCTGCGCAGTATGAGGTATGACCGGCAACTGTTTATCATCAGGCCCGAGGGTTTAGGAAGAAACCTCTCGGAGCTGCCGGCATACTACCGGGACTTATTAAAGGCTTGGAAACTGGTCTCCGCGACCAGGAAGGAACAGGCGGTGGGGGTTGATTTCCTCGCCGAGCCCCTGCTGTATAATCCGGCAGTGGGGGCTCGGATGTTGGATTCATCCTCTATTTGCCGCCGGCTAATCCTGGCGCAAGTGACCAGAGTCGGGGATCTCCTGGACTATGAGCGGCAAGACTGTGTAAGCGCAGAGGTGCTTGCGCCCCGTATGGGTATGGTTACTGCCCGTGTCCCTCGCCGTTTGATCCGGGAGATTAAAGATGCAATCCACCCCGACTCATGCACCTTCATCGAGGGGGTTTTGCAGACCGGAGAGCCTTGTCAACCTATCAACTTCAGCTCTCCGGATCTTTGCGTGGAACCCAAACCACGGCAACCCCCTGAGGCTCCTATCTCCCCCAGCCTCAGCAGGTTGGGGGATATGTCCCCGGCATGTTTTCGCGGCATGCCGTGGAAAGTCCTGTATTCTCTGGTGCTCCATATAGTGCACTACCTCGCCCTTGTCACCCGCCCAGATACCACCTGGAGGCGGGTATTTCTTGGGAACGAGGGCGAGAGACCCCGGTGGAGAGAGCTCTACTCAGCTTTGGTTCCCCGTCCCGCCGGGGATTTGATTTGGAGGGTCCTCCACGGTGCACTGAGCACAGGAGAGTACTTGGCACACTTCACGGACTCCCCCGCCGCCTGTCCCTTCTGTGGCGAGCGGGAGTCCGTATTCCACATTTATCTGAGCTGCGCCAGACTGCAGCCCCTCTTATCCACCTTGAGGAGCCTTCTTCTGCAGTTCTGGCTGGGTTTTTCCCCGCATCTTTTTATTTTTGGGTGCCCAGTGTCCCGAGACAATAAGGGACCTCCTAGGGATCTCCTAGTCAACCTGCTCCTGGCAGTGGCTAAGGTAGCCATTTACAAGACCAGGAAGGAGTGTTTGGAGAGGGGGGTCCCAAAGAACATCGTGGCAGTATTCCGGGTGCTGGTGCACTCCCATATTCGGGCAGAGTTCACGTACGCCGAGTCCGCTGGGATGGTTTCGGAGTTTGCCTCCCAGTGGGCGTTAGGCGGGGTGCTCTGCTCGATATCCCCCATCATGGGTTCTTTTGAGTTAACCCTTTTTTTTTTAAGTGCATTTTTTACAGTGCACTTGTTGGTTCCCTTTATATATTTGTTTGACTGGTTTTTCTTTGTTCTACTTGGCAACAAGTAGAATTGCTGTTTAACTGAATTGGCCGGCTTTGCCGGCCAATCAGTATTAAACCAGATCAAAATAGGCTGCTTCCCTCACCTCTTCACTATCACCTGCTGCTGCTTCACTTCGTTTTCGAATCACCCACTTATCCATCTCTCTGGGAGAAATTGGAAATTTTTTACTAAAAAGTAACAGTTCAAGGTCGGGTCTAGAGTCCAACTGAAGGCAGAGGGGAGTATTGGATGGCTGTGTTGCATCAATTACTCATTCAGAAAGCGGAAATGGAACCAGCACACGCCGTCAGGAAAACGTTTATTTTACTGTATTTACTGTATACTATATTGGGGGAATCCTTGATGAAGAAGGATTTAGGAGTGCTTGTAGACACCAGGCTTAGCAATAGTGCCCAAAGTCATGCAGTAGCTGCAAAGGCAAACAAGATTTTATCTTGCATCAAACGGGCAATGGATGGAAGGCAAGTAAACATAATGATGCCCCTTTACAAAGCATTAGTAAGACCACACCTTGAATATGTGTACAATAGTACAATTTTGGGCACCAATCCTAAGAAAATACATTATGGAACTAGAGAGAGTGCAGAGAAGAGCCACCAAATTAATAAAGGGGATGGGCAATCTAACTTATGAGGAGAGGCTAGCTAAATTAGATTTATTTACATTAGAAAAGAGGCATCTAAGAGGGGATATGATAACTATATACAAATATATTCGAGGACAGTACAAGGAGTTTTCAAAAAACTATTCATCCCACGGGCAGTACAAAAGACTCAGGACCATCCCTTAAGGTTGGAGGAAAGGAGATTTCACCAGCAACAAAGGAAAGGGTTCTTTACAGTAAGGGCAGTTAAAATGTGGAATTCATTACCCATGGAGATTGTGATGGCAGATACAATAGATTTGTTCACAAAAAGGTTGGACATCTTTTTAGATGGGAAAGGTATACAGGGATATACCAAATAAGTATACATGGGAAGGATGTTGATCCAGGGATTCATCCGATTGCCAATTCTTGGAGTCAGGAAGGAATTTATTTTTCCCCTTATGAGATATCATTGGATGATATGACTCTGGGGTTTTTTGTTTGCCTTCCTCTGGATCAATAAGTAAGTATAGATATAAGATAAAGTATCTGTTGTCTAAATTTAGCATAGGTTGAACTTGATGCACCTACGTCTTTTTTCAACCTCATCTACTATGTAACTGTGCGAGCTGGCAAACTCAAATTCACCACACTTTCATGGCCAATTCGCCACTTGTGGCGATTGGCGACAGGGTTGCCCACCTCCGCTTTAGAGCATCCAGTGTTATCCCAGGTGGTTTTACATCTCCACATGCTTGTTATGTGCTGTAAATGCATTTGCCTGGTTGTGTTTCTCAGACTCCTGCATATTCTAAAGGGCTTATACAATTGTTCGTTAAGCAAGTCAGCCCAGTTTCCTGTTTTTGTTGCCAAGGTTACAGTCCTACATATCGTAGAAGCCACTGTTCCAACATCCTGGGTCGATGTGCCTTGTTAAGTAAATAAAGCATACGGCTACCAAATGGACAAGCCGCTGCAGAACACAAATGTATCTGTTTGCTGTTTCATTATTTATTTTTAAAAGTAACTTAATATAAGGAGAATGGTAGAACTTACTGTACAATAGCAAAGTGCTTTATGTGGGTTGGGCAACGAGGTTGAGTGGACCAAAGGATTCAATATGAATTGAAGCCATCTTCTTTTTTGGAAGAGGTTTCAGCTCCATTCATGTTAATGGAACTGAAATCTTCCAGGACATATTGAAGAGGGACCAGAGTGAGTAATTGCTTTTAAAGGGGCAATCCCTTCCAAGGCGCAAAGTTTTCACATCTGGGCTTTACATGTGCAATCTCATGTTGAACAGTTTAAACGTGGTAAGGGGATTAATTAACTCTGCTAATGACATTAAGCAAGAGCGAGTAGCCAAACTTGAAAAAACTATAAAAATTTAAAAAAAAACTGTATTTTTTTTCTAAACCAAAAATGATAGTCAACCTAATACAGAGGTGGGCAACCTATTTTTCAATGTAGTCACAGGTGTGGCGAATGAGAAGTGAAAATCGCCATACCATGTAAAAATCGAGAAATTAGGTTGCTCTATCGAACATTTAAAACACATATTGTTCGTCTGCTTCACTCACCTGTGCACTATCACCTGCTGCTGCTGCGTCACTCACCTCAGCACTGTCACCTGCTGCTGCTGCTGCGTCACTCACCTGTGCATTATCACCTGCTGCTGCTGCGTCACTCACCTCAGCACTGTCACCTGCTGCTGCTGCTGCGTCACTCACCTCAGCACTGTCACCTGCTGCTGCTTCCCTCACCTCAGCACTATCACCTGCTGCTGGTTCACTTCGTTGACTCCTTCAGAAAGCGTAAACCAGCACACGCCATCAGGAAAACGTTTATTTTACTGTGGGAGCTGGCAAACTCATTCGCCAAACTTTCATAGCCAATTCGCCACTTGTGGTGATTGGCGACAGGGTTGTCCACCTCGGACCTAATATAACCCCTTTAACTTGTCCCGATTTATTGGTTCATATTGGCTTTAGAATGCACATTACTTTTAAAGGCCTGTGCACATTAATATTGCTATATAAATTATCCTGAGATGAAGAGGGTGCTCTGATGTAGTTGGCTATAGCAGAACTTAATTCAGAGGTGCTCGTGTCAAGGAAGCAATCTGTACTCCATTTTTCTTGCAGTCATGTTCATTTAATTAGGAAACTTTCTTTTCCCACTGCTAATTAAAAAAAAATGCTTTCCTAGTCTGCAAACACAAATCAGTGTATGGATCTTGTAAAAGTGATGGATGTTTTTCCTTATTGGGTACCATTTACTTTGCATTTAATTAAAGCTTTTTTTCTTATTCTAGTGTTTAAGTGCAGCAAAGAGCCTTTTAAAATACTGCTAATTTCTGCTCACTATAAAAGGTTAGGAACACAAATAATATAGCCTGGTTGAAGAGGGAAGCAAACACTAGAAGGCTCAGCAAAGGGAATTATTTGAACTGTGGTCCCTGGGCTGCCAATAATCTCTGAAAGTACTTCAGAATTCATGTAAGGCTACTCTGTGCGTGTTCGACATTGAGGGCTGATTTTTATATAGTGTGTGTGTGTGTGTGTGTGTCCGTGTCCGTGTCCCCCCCCCCTTGAGAAAGGTTCCACTCCAGAACCGAAACGTCGGATTGGGCGGCCTGTTCATTTTGTATTAATGCCTAATACAGACTTTTTTTTTGCCTTTACTCATCTGAGTGCAGTCTTCCTTTACCGGACGTGAGAATGGTAATGTTGTTCTATTATTATTATTATTAGAAACTGGCACCTGTTGATGTTTTTGAGCACATTGAGTGCAAGCTGAAATTTGTTTATATATATATATATATTAATGAGCTAGTTGGTTTGTGTGTATGAATGGAAAAGTTAGAGAAACCCAGGTCGAGATGATTGCTTCTCAGCCCCGCCCTGCGGGTGGTGCTGTAGAGAGCAAAGGACGCATATGTAAAGTATGCCAGTCCTTCCTAGGACCAAAGTGAACTGACATGTTGAATGGGTTAATTATAGGGGCTTGACACTTTTAATGGCTCCATAGTAACCACATATAATACTTTGGCATTTTTTGTACAGGAGGGCCCCGGGCATGCTATGTGTGCAGTCTCAGTACATAGATATTAATTCTAGCGCGGTCGTGGAAGGGGGGAGTTGGACAACTAGCTCCCTTCCTCCTAGTAGGCTTATTTTGTATTGTATGAATGTTGAAAGGGTTAATTTATGTAGACTAGTGAGCCCATTGCTATACTAGCACCTCTCTACTATTATACCCACGGTGACTATATCACTTCATACTTACATGTGCTTACGTTTGAGCATGTGCGTCATCATTAATATAGTTTACAACTGTAGTGTGGTCGTGGGAAGGTGGAGTTGGTTTAGAAGCTCCCTTCCCCTCAGTAGGCTCAATTTCTATTTTTTGGGGGGCTACCTAGCCCAGTCATCACCCCCTCCAGAGGTATTGGCTTTGCTATTTTGCAGTGCTTCATATTTTTGAAGCCCTTTGTGCACCGGGAGTTTTTAATACCCTATTTTTTTTAGTGTTATGGTACTATTAAATGTTTTTATTATATATACATCATATCATTTACTACTAGTGTTTGTTCTTGGGTCCGAGCTTCTATTTGGTTACACTATTACTTCCTACTTATTCTAGTGATATTGAGCACTGTTATGTAGGGGGCTTTTTCACTGGACCACTGGTCCATCTGGGTCTTGTCTGCCAGTTTCTTTTTGTTTCTGTTTTGCCCTTTCTTCTACTTCACCGTTCACTTTATTTACTGTTCCTTATTATTAACTGGAGTGCTGGTGTCCTATTTGTTGTTTTGACAATTAAATTAACCTCAAAAATATAAAAGGATACAACACAACGCCAATCCAAAATATTGTGTCTAGATATTGTAGAAAAATAGTGGCCAATATAATATTGAAGTATAGACAATTGAAGCGATTGAAAAATTCAACGCCTATGGCCGCGATTATAATGCCGACAAGGGCATGCACCGTCGGAACAAATACCTTTATTACAATGAAGGTACACATAATGCGCACGAAGGCGCGACCGCGTTTTGGAAATACAATTCCAAGCGACGTCCGCGTCAGATGAAGCGGTTCAGCTAATGAGGCCTAACCACTCACATATCGCCACGCTTCCCCATCGCCGGAGCATTGGCCAAAAGCAGAGTTCACATTCACGCGAGCTACGTGCACGCGTTCCATCGCGCGCACGGTGATTATAATCTCAGCCTAACATTTCTTCCCTAGCGCCTGTATTGCGGTGCAGCGGTGACTTGATTTGTCCGTCATCGCTGCGACCCGATCCTGCAGCGGCGCCTGATCCTGCTTCGGGAGTGTTGTGACTGACCAGGGAGAGAATCGGAGAACGGAAGGCAGGGCCAGAGCTGTGCGAGGGTTGAGGGCGGCAGCGAGGGCTCGGGGAGATCTCCGTGCTGCTATATCTGTGTGCACATAGTGGCACGCCACTGTCAGTGTGTCACAGATGCACACTGACGCACAAACATGCTCTGACATATAGAGCCACTGTTGCCAGAAATGGCCCCTGCCACTCACCACGCCACAAAAGTTTGGCTGGCTCCTAGGTTTTTAAAGTTTTTGTCCACCCTGGGAATAGTATATAATGTAGCTAGCTGGTACAGTAATCAGTGCTGTTAATCTTCCTTAGGGGTTGGTTATGTTGCAAGTCAGAGTAGCTGCAGTGTGTCTGAAAGTGGAGACCACATGATGTATTCTCTGCTACTTTTTATTTTTTTTTCACTTTATTGCTTCATTGCAAGATTGTAGTGTCCAAATTATTGATCTGTGGGCTGTTCACAGCCCTGATGTGTAGACTTGCATGTGGTGCGGGGTGAGACCACCCACGTATACACTCTGACTTCCATCTGCTGCCATGCTGAGCACACACTCGTACTCAGCATAATGATCCAGTACGCGTCTTAAGTGTCATTTTAAAACCCAATATTTTAGTTGTTGTTTATAATAAATACAGTTTTTAATATTACCACAATTCATCAGAGCGTGAGCTTGAGTGCTTATTTTGGGTTGCTTTCTCCTCCTATGATTATATCGCTACCTACCCATTAGCACCGCTCACTACTTATCTAGCATTAGCAGGGGCTCCCTATCACTGTTACAATTTTAGGTGACCAAGCGCCTGGGGATTTTTATTTTTATATATATATATATATATATATATATATATATATATCACACACCCCAGGTTGGGATCCCACACACACTGTGACAGCCACTGATGTGAGGGGGTAGCGTAAACTCCCCCTCCCCCCCATCGAATGCCTAAGGCTGCGTTCATAGAGCCTCAGCCCACGCTGACGCTGAGGGTCGCCTGCCCGATCAGGAGTTATCCCATGGACTGGCGAGCCAGCGTGCGCGATCGGGGGGGACGGGGAAGTGACGTCGCTGGGCCAATAGCCCACGACGCACCAACATCAATGTCACGGTGACGTTGACGGTTCTTTGCTGTGATTGGAGGTTTTCAGCCCACAATGCGCTGAGAAACAGGCTCTGCTGTCAGCTGAAAATCCCAACGCCTCAGCACACCTGCGGAAGCTCACGTGAGCCCCCTCTAGAGACATTCTCATTGAGGATGCAGGTGCTCAGTACGGAGCGTCCGCGCGGCTTCCCCTGCTATGGACGTAGCCTTAGGCTGCGCTTATAGCGCCAGCGACACGACCGATGACCTCCGCCATTGCAAAAGTTGTAATTGCAGGTATGAATACATCGCTGGCTACAAGGGGAGTGACGTCAGCAAGGGGGGACGGCAGAGGGGCGGAGAAAAGAGACAACAACAAGGCCAAACGGAGTGTGGTGTTTTTTCTATGGAAAATGTTATTGGGGGTTAGCCTGGCTAGTACACTGCATGTAAACACTGCATATTTTATCTGTCAGTTAATTTTTTTTATCAGAGCATACAGTAGTATACAATTTTTTTGTATGCATGCTTCTCAATTCTCAAATACTATCACTCTGGCACTTGTAATGCATAGGGAAAAACCAAAAACTTTCAAACCTAATTGTTTAGGAAATGGGAAAATCCACCCTTCGAATGGCAGGAGCATAATACACATTCTATCACATTAGAAACTGCACAGAATTGCTGGATATTTTTTGCAGACTTCCTTTTCATTTGCTGTATATGGATTTACGTTTTATTAGTGTGACCCCAAAAATGATCTCTTTTTCACAGATATTGCATTGTTAGTGCCATTAAAGAACAGTGTATGTGGGGGAGAGAAAGGCAAGGACAGAGGAGAGAGAGAAGAGGGTAATGAAACAAAAGCACAATGGCAGCACAGGGGAGAAAATGGTACAAGACAAGCGAGTTGTCACACACAGACACACAGACACACAGACAGACACAAACACACACAGGTGCATTGGGTGGAATTGAAGCGATATGATTGGCTTATTGGCAGTCACATGGGGAGACCGTCTCCTCATTAATCAATTCTACTGACTACCAAGATTTTGGTAACACTGTCGCTCCGTCGCGTCCACTATAAGCGCCGGCGACAATGCATTTGTTCTCTAAGCGCAGCCTTACAAAACTATGGCTCTTAAAAATTCTGGTGGTTCTTGAGTATTTTAGATTTTTGTTCACATCTATAATAAATGTCACCAGCATTAAATCACTTTGATCCCAGGAGAAACAAGTTACAAGCTACAGTTTAAATGCAAACGTGACTATTTTCAGAAGAAAATCTTTATTGAAAAAGAGAAAAAAATGACTTTAAAAGGGAAGTTCAACATAGTGGGTCAAATTATTATCATTATTATTATTATTCCTTGGAAAGAGGCAACCTTCCTTGAGGGGACTGTATGAGTTCAACTCAAATAACGTTAGTATCCTGCCCCCTTAGCATATCCTGCCCTTTAAAAAAAAAAAATATACAGTAATATATATATATATATATATATATATATATTCATTCAGCTCAACCCTGTTATAACGCGATCCGTTACAACACGAATCCGCTTATAACGCGATGCAAGCGTGGCTCCCAATTTTCGTATTTATGAATACTTTACACACACAATTATTGGTATCTTAAATACTTTATTGTACAATGCATACAATTGTACATTATTTCTAACGTGATCCGCTTATAGCGCAATGTGATTCTTTGGACCCCAAGCACAGCGTTATAAGGGGGTTGAGCTGTATGTGTGTGTAATATATATATTACACAAAAAAAGGAACGCTGGGTGCACACAAACATATGAACATATATATAGTATACTTATCTGTAAATCCGGGTGCTCGCAGCTGGACAAGGAACACCAACCAGTCCCAAATAAGTAAAACAAAAGGAAATCTGCAGCACTCACATGTAGAAAAAAGGTTTAATCAAAAAACAGGACAGTCATACAGTCTCCAAAACAGAGCAACGTACGTTTCAGACTACATTTGAGTGCTGCAGATTTCCTTTTGTTATAGATACCTTGTATCTTCTATTTTTATATTCATTTAATGGTATTCATTGTTGTTTTTTTTTTTTTGTTTTTTTTTCTATATATTTTTTATTATATATATTTTTTAGTAGTTGATATTTTCATTGTGTTATATACTCCCCAAACTTTTTTATGGTTCACTAGATCTTCACACATATTACCTAATTTATTTGGTCAGTTTAGCTGTCACTTCTTGTTCCCCTTCTTTTGTTTGTGTGTGTGTGTGTGTGTGTGTGTGTGTGTGTGTGTGTGTGTGTGTGTGTGTGTGTGTGTGTGTGTGTGTGTGTGTGTGTGTGTGTGTGTGTGTGTGTGTGTGTGTATATGAAGAAGTCATCATAGATGACGAAACGCGTAGGGCGTGGCTAAAGCAGAGGAGGCACTATTCCCACTGAGAGCACTATTGCGGATTGAGAGGAACGCAGATTGTGAGAGGCTCAGCGAAACAGAACAGTGGATACATCTCTGGCTCCCTTGGTGGTACAGCAGCTAGTAGCAGGCAAGCGAGGGCTCGGTTTCCTGGAGGGACTTCCGTTTTGCGGGACACCAGACCGGGTGAACGTCACTTCCGGTAGAAGGAGACCACGCACGAGAGGACACCATTGCTGGCTCGAACGCTACCACTGGCATATGAGGGCCTATCTCATAACTGCATTTTAAAACCGTTATACTTGTGAGTGGGCATTTGTCTGTTTTTAATGTTCCATAAAATCATTGTTATACTTTAATGCACTAGGTGTGGGCCTGTTTTTTTCTCTTTTCTTTCATATATATATATATATATATATATATATATATATATATATATATATATATATATATATATATATATATATATATATATATATATATATATATTGATGCCTAGCTTCTAATGATACATTTTCCTAATGCGCTGGGCCCTGGGGAGAGCGCAATTTTAACCTGAATATTTACTTAATATTTTAAATGCTTATATTTCCTGAATGGTGCATCACATTTTATAGATGCTGTACATACAGCATTGGAGGTTTAAAAAAAAAATACTTCTCCTTTTTTTTCTTAATAAAAGTGTCTCCCAGCTGCATTTAACCTATTAAACACGCCACTGTCCTTGGTTCACCTGCGTCCTAGGTACGATTGCCCCTTTAAATCAAATGATGCTACATTATGTACCAGTTTCTATAATACTAGTGCGAGGGCAGAAGGGCACAATAGTCATTTATATAATCCACAGGGTTTGTAAATACGCTGCCATCTGGCAAAGAGAATCTCCACTAAAACTGCTCTGCTATTTAAAATTAAAATCTATAGCTTAGCAGACATTGCATAAAACATGGTCTAGTTACTACACAAGGGGCCCGACTGCAGCTCGGGTTATAAAACCGGGGAAGGATAATCACAAAATATTTTATTCCCCCAGGGAGAGCAAAATATCTTTTAATTTTTTTTTTTTTTATGTTTGTTTTGCTTTTTCAACATTGTTTAATTTGATCTTTATATAAGTTAAGGATTTATTTCCTCCAGCATGGTCAAATGTTAATTAGATTAAAAATTAAATGATCAGTTAATCGAACATTGAGTTTTTGCTTTCAGTGGAAAGTCTCCTTTTTTTGCTTGTCTCAGTGTCCGCTTTGGAGAATGGCGGGTTATACATTAAGCTTCTCATCTTGTGAGCAGGGGCACCACTGCCCCCGCTCACCCCCTCGTCGCTTGAACGCATACACACTCGCGCTTGTTTTCACAAGGACACACTCTCTTATTACACACTCCACATTGACCCTCACACAGGCCTGGATTTTGACTTTCTGAGGCCCTAAGCTATATCAAGTTTAAGAGGCCCCAAAAATTAGAAATCTATGTATTATTCTGACTGAAGGGAACATTGAAATATAAACATGAAACTGAAATGAATGAAAGCATTATACTTGCATTGTTCTATACAAAGATGATGGTGTAAAGCTAAAATGAACAGTGTCTGCACATCACATTCATTTTAATTAAAACATCTCTTTTGTGTTTTTTGGAGAGCAAAGTCATTAATTTCTTCACACATCATACTCTCTTTTACTCAACACACACCACATGTATCCCCCCTTCTCACACCGCACACTCACCCTCTAACTTAATCATCAAACCACATACAATTCTTACTTGCTTAACACACCTTTGCCCCCCTCATCCACCTCACAAGACGCACTGGCCTCTCTTACCCTCCCCACACAGCCATCACCCTCTCTGCCCCACATCAAGCCTTCCCTCTTGCCTCCGACCTTGCCACACACCTGAAACATAACTTTTCAGCGGGCATGCCCTGTAGATGAAGAGGCTTCTTCTCTCTCTCCTCTGTTCTGGGCTGAGAGAGGAGAGGCAGATGGCAGCTTCTGTCTCCAGGCAGCGCAGGATGCATCCGCTGAGCAGCCAGCTGAGTTTTTCCACTGTGGCCGGCGGCTGCGTGTCCCTGCGGCGAGGTCACTTGTTGCTAAAGCCGGCGGTCACTTGATCGCGGAGAAACAGGCGGAACCAAATGTCCTAGACCACTTCTTGAGATACTTACCGGAGAATATACCACTGATGCAGTACTGATATTCAGATACATGGAGGTTTAAATCCCCTGCGTCCACCGGCTTCCTTTTGGCGCATGTGACGTGAGATTTTTAACCTCCTGTTTTGTTTCCCCTGGAGGTCAGGACCAGACGGCACTTTCTTCGGTAAGTATCCTGGGAAGCTCGGGTCCCCGGACCTGAAACTAATATGGTTAATTTCTGGAGACACGCTGCTTCCTGTACATATTGAAAAAGGGGGTAAGACACATTTTTATGTAGTGGGCACTGATCCTTCAATTAGGAACATGGTACTGGTAATGTTTCCAGTAATCTTACCAATATCGGTTATTTTTGGCAGAATTTTAACTTGCAAAGCTGCATTTCACACCTGACCTACTAATGGATATGGTTGGGTTTTAGAAGATGATATACAGTATGTGGGCATGATGTCCAAAGATTTTATAATTCTAGTCCTTGACTGAGGCGTCTATGCTGAAGCAGGGATATCCATAAAACCTGACCTGTTGGTGGCCCTTGGGGACTGGAGTTGGCCGCCCCTGATTTTAGATTCTTAGAAACAAAAAATAAATGAAAACTAATTACCCAGGGAGGACCAAGGAGAGAAAAGGGCAATGATTTGTTTAATGGGTTAAAGCTTGACGATTGGGGGCTTTTCCACTGCAGTCCCACCTGCTGAAAGAGGATTAGGACAATGGGGTGAGACTGAGTAATCGCAGTAAAACCCATCCTAAATATGTTGGTGTTTAAAAATATTCCCAGGACACATTTTCAAAAAGTATGTAGAAAAAACTCCCTCTTGCATCATCTTTTTCTTTTAACGTAGTAATCGTCCAGTTTCAACCTATTAAACAAATCGCTGCCTTGAGACTGGTCCTTGAACGACACAATCTACAGCATCTTAGGCCTAATGTGTACTAATGGCGGTGACATATTTAAGGGGATTCATCTTGGGGGAGCATGCCTTACTTACCACAGTCTGACACCTATATGTATTTTAACGTTTTGATTGCCTGAGGAACGATGCCACAGCTCCTCTAGCACATTGCAATCACATGGTTACATAATGTAGTAAATGTAGTTGAAAAAAGAAAACGTGGGCATCGTATTGAATCTTTGTTTGATTTAGACGACAGATACTTATCCTAAATTTGTATTTGCAGAATATTGGTCCAGAGGAAGGCAAACCACAAACCCCAGTGTTTATATCATCCAATGAAGTCTCATAGGGGAATAAATAAATTCCTTCCTGACTCCAAGAATTGGCAATCAGATTACTCCCTGGATCAACATCCTTCCCATGTTTACTTATTTGGTATAGCCCTGTATACCTTTCCTTTCTAAAAAAAAAAAAAAAAAAAAAATGTCCAACCTTTTCTTAATGACATCTATTGTATCTGTCATCACAGTCTCCATGGGTTATGAGTTCCACATTTTAACTGCCCTTACTGTAAATAACCTTTTTTTTTCTTTATATGGGTGAAATCTCTTTTTCTCCCATCTTAAAGAAGGACTGAGTCCTTTATACTGCCCTTGTGCTGAATAGTTCTTTTGAAAGTTCCTATTGACCATGAATATATTTGTATATAGTTATCATATCTCCTCTTGGACGTCTCTTTTCTAATGTATACAAATCTAATTTAGCAAGCATTCTCTCAAGTCAGATTTCCATCCTTTATGAATTTTGTGGCTCTTCTCTTTACTTTATCTAGTTTCATAATGTGTTTATTTAAAGTTTGGTCTTACTAAGGATTTCTACAATGGCAAAATTCCCTTCCATCTATACCCTGTTTTATGCAAGATAAATTTGCCTTTTGCAGCTACTGCATAACATTATCACTATTGCTAAGCCTGCTGTCTACCGGCACACCTAAATCCTTCTCCATCAAGGATTCCCCTAATTTATCCCCATTTAATTTGTAAGTCGCCTGTTTATTCGTGCATCCCAAATGCATAACCTTACATTTATCTGTATTAAACCTCATCTGCCATTTACCTGCCCAAGTTTCCAGTCCCTCCATTTCCTTCTGAAGAGAAATTACATCCTGCTCTAATTCTACTACCTTACACAATTTAGTGTCATCATAAGTTTTAATATGTCATACTAGGGTTATTTGTGCACCCACAGTTTACCTTTTTATAATATACTTGCTGATATACCCGGCGTTGCCGGGGATGTAATGTTTCCCGCTCCCCTCTCCCCTACCCCCCTCCCTCTCTCTCTCTTCCCCTGTCTCCCCCCTCTCTGTTTGTCTCCCGTTCACACCAATCCATTCCCCCCCACCCTTTACAGCTCCCCCACCCTTTACAGCTTAATGCAGTGTCTGTGCGGCAGTGTGTGTGTGCGCATGTCAGGCAGTCTGTGGGCACGTCAGGCAGTGTGTGTGCGTCAGTGTCTCTATTTGTGCGTCAGTCAGTGTGTGTGTGTGTGTGTGTGTGTGTGCGCGCGTCAGGCAGTCAGTTTGTGTGTGCGCCAGTCAGTCAGTGTGTGTGTGTGTCAGCCAGTCAGTGTGTGTGTGTGCGCGTCAGCCAGTCAGTGTGTGTGTGTGTGCGTCAGTCAGTGTGTGTGCGCGCTTCAGTGTGTATGTGTGCGCGTCAGTGTGTGTGTGTGTCAGGCAGTCAGTTCGTGTGTGTGTGGCAGTCAGTCTGGTGTTGCCCTCCCCCTCTCTTGACTGTCTCCGCCTCCCCCCCCTTCTCTTGACTGTCTCCTCCCCCCCCTCTCTTGACTGTCTCCCCCCCCCCTCTCTCTTGTCTCCCCTGTCTCTTGACTGTCTTCTTCCCCACCTCACCCCCCCACCCCCCCGGCGCTAATATGGGGCACGCGGTGTGAGGAGAAGATCCGTTTGTGCGGGCGGAAGGCGGCGTCGGCGTTAGTGCGGCGGGCAGGAGGCGGCGTGACTGCGGAGGAGCCGAGGAGCAGGTGCCGATGCCCGTTAGCAGTGCCTGCGCTGTGACCGGGGGGGGGTGTAGGGAGGAGAGAGGTAAGGCGGCAACGCCGAGGAGCGGGCGGCAATGCCCGTTAGCGGTGCCTGCGCTGTTACCGGGGGGGGAGGTATAGGGAGGAGAGAGGTGAGGCGGCAGCGCCGAGTAGCGAGGGTAGCGGTGTGAGGGGGGGGGGGAGAGAGAGTAAGGAGCGGGGGAGAAAGTGAGGGTGAGATCAGCCAAAGTTGTGGTCCTGCCAAGTTAGCTTCCAACTCCAAGTGAGGCCAAGAGGTGCACGCAATGTGAGGGGGGTACGTCCTGCTGTGACACTCAGGCCAATGAGCTGTGGCCGTCCGTGGGCCAATCACACAGTGGGAACAAATACACACACAAACATTATTTCAGTCTTATATATATAGATCATGTGTTCCTACCAATTGGGCTAAAATATACTAGTGACGTGTTTACATTTAGAACCTAAGTCTGTGTGATAAAGGAGTCTTTTGGTTGCATCTTTTGATCAAAACATGATTCACGCCTGCCAACCTCGTCAAGGAAGACTCCGTTTAGCAGGTACTGTCACAGGAGACCAGGCCATTTCCACCTTTTTACCAGGATCATGCATTGAGCAAAGCAAGTTAATGAAATAAATTGTACATTTATTCACAAGAAAAGGCAAACACACAATGTTACACAAACTACAGCAAAAAAACACACTTGGGAATTGGGGTTGAAAAACTATACTTTCCTAGGTGTAGGGGCTTATCAATCCAAAGCTTACCCTAAAAAGTCTTGGAACTGAAATCAACCTGCAGTTCCAAACGCCACAGCTCCCCTCTCTCTAAAGGGCTGGAATTCACTTGGTGCTTAGAATCTTAGAAAAGTTGGAGGGAACTTTGAGAGACCTTGGAGGACACTAGAAAACACTAATGTGCACAAGGGGTTATAATACCTCTGACTTTCATTCAAAAAATACTATAGCCCAATCCAAAGCGTGAGAAATTTATCCGCCACCAATCAGAGACAAGCTGGTAGACACGACAGGGTTACCTGGAAATCTGAATGAACCAAGGGGCATGGGTTATTTGGCACCTCTGACCCTGGTTTCCTCAATGCCACCCGCGGTGACGGGCTCCTGCCAGTCTGGTGGGATCAATGGAAATGCAAAGGGCGTCCAATGATCTCAGGATGGGGATACTGGTCCTTCCCTCCTGTCCAAATGGTCTTGACACCTCAGACACATCCTCTGTGGCTTTCATCTCCACCGTATGAGTAGACACAGTGGCACCCAATTTGGTAGCCCACTGGCTCACTCATAACACTGGCTCTGAAAGTCCCACCTCATCTCTGTGCACAAGCAGATATGTTTTAAAACACACTGTTCCATACAATATACACTTTTTACAAATATCCTAAGTCTTTTGGTTGTGGGAAATATAATAAGAAGCTGCACGTTATTTCTTACTAGCCATATTCCCCACACTCTATACAATAACCTTAGGACTGGACTTTTAAAAGTCCCCTCACAACCTAGTAGATGATTGGTGTACCCCCAGACCCATATACCGGTTCTGGGTGACCTGGGCATTTACTGGGTGTCACCATCAACCTAGGGACCTCTTGACTGTTTCAGGGACACCTCACATCCCTATGCCCCAATTATCTTTGTGGGCTGTGCTGAAGCAGGGACCCCTTTGTGGCGAGTCGCACAAGTGTTTTCAAGGGGAGATATTACCGAGACTGTGTCTACATGCATCCAGGCATCCAACCTGTCTCCTGGGTACATTTTTAGGGGAACCAGCAACTCTGGGCCCTGACTAGATAGACACAATCTGACAACACTTTCTCCGCAAACAGCTCCCCCCCCCCCCCCCCCCTGAAACTCATACCACAGCAAGCCCTGCTTGCTGGCATCCCTGGAAAGGTAAAAACACAAAAATTATTTGTTGTCGCATAATTACAGGTAATGCTTTTACAACAGTGGAGTCCAAGAGCTGACACTCCTGAACCCCAAAACATGGATCAGAGGTAACCAAACTGGCTTAACCTTTATTAGTGAGCCTGGCTACCTCTTCACCGTCACAGGTACCTACACTGAATACAAGTCATTTCGTATTGTCCTATGCAGTAAACCTTGTGAAGTATGTGAAAATTCCCTGAAGTGGTTAAATAAATGACGCATGTGCTTATTTGTGGAGTTAAAAGCTGACCAAAGCCAGTATCAGAGTTCCCTTATTATAAAGGGGAACTGTGGGTGCACATATACCCTAGTGTGAAATATTAATACTTACACATATCTCTTCTGTCTGTCAGCCATAAACACTCACCTGCTCTTCAGTGGAGGGTGAAGTGTAGACTGACAAAGAGGTGTATTATACCTTTATGCTAATTGGAGAACTGGTAAGAGCTCTATCCTGAAGGGAGGAGCCATACACCTCCAAGGAACTGTTTAGTAAAACAAACCAGGTGAGACAAAAACTGTGTACACATACACACACACACACACACACACACACACACACACACACACACACACACACACACACACACACATATATACACACACACACATACTCATAAGGAGTGGGCGGAGGGTAATGAAAAGAAGGAAAGCAACCAAATATTTACTTTTAGCACACTTAAATGTGTTTAGGGAATGGTGCTGTTGTTTTGTGAGCTATATGGAATTTCACCTTTAAATTGGTAGATTGATTAAACATTTGGCCCATACTTTTCAAGAATATTTTCTGCCACATAACAACCTCTAGCGGGCTTGCGGACACTTTACAACCCTGTCTTATGGCAGCAGACTGCTTAGTTACTATCGGCCTCCATATATATAAAATGTACCTTTATTTTTTGGATCCTGCAGCCCTGGCCGAGCGTTTCGAACCTGGCAAAGGACTTTATTGACCGCCTGCTGATGGTGGACCCAGGAGAGCGGATGACCGCAACACAAACCCTGAAGCATCCCTGGGTAGTGAGCATGGCAGCCTCCTCATCTATGAAGAACCTACACCGCTCCATCTCACAAAACCTCCTGAAAAGAGCATCTTCTCGCTGCCAGAGCACCAAGTCTGCACAATCCACCCGTTCCAGTCGCTCCACCAAATCCAACAAGTCACGTCGAGTAAGAGAACGAGAACTGCGAGAGCTGAATCTGCGTTACCAGCAGCATTACAATGGTTGAGGGTAGCACACTAGAGACCTCAGGAGTGTTTCTCCAAATTAAATCTAATACTTCTCTTCTCACAGTGCAGAAGAGCTACCGAGTGTAGATCAGCAGACTTGCTACTGCTAAGCTCAGAGAATGTATTGGTGCTGTCAACCATCAGCTCAGACTCCACTTCCATACATCGAAATGTAGGCCAAAGAGTTGTCTCACTTGTTAACCCCTCTCTTAAAAATAGGAGGATGTAGTCCGTCTTGCTTCTCCCCTTTTCATCTAAACAACTCTACAGGTTCAATAGCAGAATACCATTGCAAGATGTAGATACAAGGTTTAGTAAATCATATTGGTGATGAGACCCTTTTCTGGATACCTGAACCAAAATGTTACCATGTCTGTGATGTAATGTTCCAACGAATATTTAAAACAGGGAGGACACGTCAGGAATAACTGGGTCAATAAACTGAGCTTCCAAGACCAGAGTGTTACGTAAAGATGTATACATTAGTGTTTAATTGAGGTATAGCAGTTATTTCTAGTGAAGAAGTCATAGTGAGCTTCACATCTGCTGTTCTCTAACAGAGCAGGCACGCGTAATGTGAAAATCTGGACATTTTATTTATAAATTGTACCACTTCTGCTTTGTTTTATATTATATGACTAGCATTATTATTATTTTTAATTATGACTGATCAAAATTTTAAGTTTAAAAAGTTTAAGCCACAAAATATATTTTGGAAAGATATTTGGTTTATCTTGACGTGCTATCTATGTCATAGGACATAGACGGTATTTCAAGATAAAAGTAGCCCCACAGACTCATAGCTTCTGTTTACTCATCTACCACATTGGTAGAAGATTACTAGAGGATCCACAAAATCACTTTAATGTGTAACAGATTAGTCGCATCTATTTGATACATATACACAACTCCAAAGTGATAAATATGTGCATCTCATCTTATATAGTGTTAAATGTGAAGGCCTGAAATGTATTTGTCCAACTATGTATCTGTTTATAGGACTATTTGTTCCTAGATACATCATTTAAAGCTCTCAACGCTTACCTTGCTTAATGTAAGCGTGAGCATTAAACTCTTGATACTCGCACAACTTTTGAGTAGTTATATGAAAAAAAGAAATGCATATATAGCTATGTATATTTACTTCAAGATCATTTTTATAGGTGAGACGGTCAATTATGGTAGCAACATTGAAATTAATTTTAGCACTAGAGACCTACTGTGAGGATGTCCTACTGCAAGAGAACATACTGAGGATAATGATGATATGCCAAAATACACTGGGACAGGGGTGGCCAACGCTAGTCCTCAAGGGCCACCAACAGGCCAGGTATAAGGGATATCCCTGCTTCAGCACAAGTGGCTCAGTCATTCTGAGCTCCTAAAGCAGGGATGTCTCTAATACCTGGCCTAGTGATGGCCCTTGCGGGCTGGAGTTGGCCACTCCTGATCTAGTATCTTCTCATTTGTGACATACTGCGGTATATTAATGTTGGTGAGCGCATTAGACTACTTAAGAGGACCTCAAAGACTATATTACCACACTTTGAAATTGGTAGGTCGTGCTTGTAGAGCCTGAATTAATTTTTTTAGATGTCAAAATGTGGAAATTTCAAACACAACATAATTAAGGGAATAAGGATACCGGATTTTCATGAACTTTTGTGCAGCTATGGCAGAAAGGCCTGGATTTATTAAACTGTTAAACCTTTGTGCACCGTAAGAACCATTCACTTAAAGGGGCTCAAAGGCTCGGTAAGTTGAAGCACTGTTTAGTAGCCAGTGTCATTGTTTCTGGTGATAACGCAACATACCCCAGTATAACATCTAATATCAGCGTTTGCATAGGATTTAGTGGCAATGCTGGAGCAGCATATCACAATATATCTCGCCAAAAATAACAATGAAACTGGCTACATCTGCAAATGTATCTGTTTCCAGATGCTACGTGATGTTTTCACAAAGTGACCTTAACATTTGTACAAACCAGATGTTGAATTGTTCTTACACATACTAGCCTTAACTACTAAGCAATAGCTGTGAAAACCTTGCAGCCAAGTATTGTTAATAAAAAGATGAAGTTTGATTAAACCTATGAGGAACTATGGTATGTTTTTATTATATTCACTGCACACCCTCTCAGCGCATACTGTTCATGCAGAGCACACATGTCCAACATTAAAACACCAATTGGCTCTGCTGCATATTATTGCTTTTTCCGTAGTTTGAACCCAGGGATCTCCTCATGCAGGACCTCCCTCTGTTTTACCATAGAAACGTAATGTTAACCTCTGTTTCTGGAGCTTTAAATGCCCACTGCCAGAGGCTGCTGGTGAGCAGTAAGTTTGACATGAGGTTAAAACTGTAGGTCTACTGTATGTATGTGCTGGCTACAAACTAGTGCACGAAGGATCCGGCCTGAGCTATCTGCAGATCTGATGCCTGCTGCTCCGGTGTCTTCAAGGAAGGACAAGCAAGACGACCTGAGAAGTGTTGGGTTAGTGGTTGACTGTTTTGATAAATGTATAAGGCTGTCGCATGTGCTTATAGAAGGTGCGACGGAGCGACCCAAATCTCTAGTCAGTAGAATTTGATTTTTACAGCGACGGTCTTACCATGTGACATGCTATAAACCAATCAGATAGCTTCTGATGCAGGGGGAGAGGGGATGTGTGTGTGAGTACAGGGAGAAAGGGGATGTGTGTATGTGAGTGCAGGGAGAGGGGATGTGTGTATGTGAGTGCAGGGAGAGGGGATGTGTGTGATGTAGCAGCCGCGGAATTAGCCCGCCAGTCTTTCCTCCCCCTCCCCCCAGCCGCCTACCGACCACACCACCCCGCGCCCCTGAGTCTACATCCCGCCCCGGGAAGCAGCTACTGGCAAACCAGGAGCAGACGGGGAAGGGTCTGGCGGGCAAGGAAGCAGCACCCACCCGGTCAAGGTCAGGCAGTCATTCAGTCACCCAGGCAGTCAGTCCCCCACCCAGGCAGTCAGTCCCCCACCCAGGCAGTCAGTCCCCCACCCAGACAGCCAGTCACCTGTGTTTTGTTTCAAATATAAAAATAAACAGATTGCATTGTAATGTTTTTTTCTTTATTACAATATGAAAACAGTTAATTAAAAGTTGCACGGTAAAAAATATTTTTTCGTGGTAGGTGCACTATGCGTTTGGAGGGCGGGGGGGGGGACACTGGCTCCTTTCATTTGTCCTGGGTCTGTCAAGTGAAACACATTATATTAACAACTTTAAAATAGTAAATTCTACCGTAATTTAAAGTAAAAGCAAATTCAGCATACAAACAAATTACAACTCCTCTCCGTTTCAGCCTTCCCACTTGCTCTTGTCTCTGCCCCTCTGCCTTTCCCTTGCTCTCGTCTCTGCCCCTCTGCTTTCCCCCTTGCTCTTGTCTCCGCCCCTCTGCCTTCCCACTTGCTCTCGTCTCTGCCCCTCTGCCTTCCCCCTTGCTCTCGTCTCTGCCCCTCTGCCTTCCCCCTTGCTCTCGTCTCTGCCCCTCTGCCTTCCCCCTTGCTCTTGTCTCCGCCCCTCTGCCTTCCCCCTTGCTCTCGTCTCTGCCCCTCTGCCTTCCCCCTTGCTCTTGTCTCCGCCCCTCTGCCTTCCCCCTTGCTCTTGTTTCCGCCCCTCTGCCTTCCCCCTTGCTCTTGTCTCTGCCCCTCTGCCTTCCCCCTTGCCTGCGTCACTCCCCTTGTAGCCAGAGACGTCTCCAAAACTCAAATTACAACTTTCGCAATGGCTACGGAGACGGGTGACGTCATCTGTAGCTTTAGCCATAGCCGGCACTATAAGTGCAGCCTAACACGGTTTGTATTTTTCCTAATTTGTCTAATAGTTATGTTTATGTAATTTTGTTTTCTAAATATAGCTTGGAGAAATTAAACATTGAATTACAATTGAATTATAATGCACATAATAGAAATGATAAAACTTAATCTATGTTCTGATGCCACATACATAGCACTTTTAATGTATCTAATTCTATATCTAAAGCAGACCATACCGTACCTACAGTAATATGCAGATGGTTTGAAGCACCAATCTTATGGATTGCAATGCATAGTGAATAAATACTTTCATGGGACTGGCAAAACACAAGGTAAAGCCTTTAGGTACTCCACTTACAGCTTTAGCCCAATCTGAAAAGATTCCATTTATGACCACTCTGTTGTCTATCCTTCGACCAGTTTGCAATCCTTGTGCAAATATTTTTACCCATACCAATTTCCTTTATTCCGTACACTAACCTGTTGTGTGGAACCGTATTAAAAGCTTTTGCAAAATCTTACATAGACCACATCAACTTAATTACCTTGTTCTAAATGTCTACTTACCTCCTCAAAGAAACTCATGAGATTAGTTTGGCATGACATCGTCATAAATCCATGCTGACTATTACCAATAATGTTATCCACATAACCTGTTTCAATACCATACAAGTGTCATTACTGTGGTTTGTACAGCTGCAGCGGCTGTTATTCAAACAAATCACGCGTTGTGTACATCGGAATACCGGTGTCATGACGCGGGATGTCTTCCAACCTTGCCGCCTTAAGAGTGCAGAAAATGGCATTTTAGAGTCCTGTTTTTTAAACACCTTAAATTGACACAGTAGCACAGTACTGTGCACATTGCAATTCATTCATTTCATTGCACTCAAAGAAACAGAATCCATGAAATTCAACAAAGCAATCGCGATAAGCGCTGGGGCGATTGGCGCGTTCATGCTGCGTGGAGTACAGCAGAGCACTTGAAATCGGTGCTGTGATTTGTTTGAATAATGGCCGCTGCAGCTGTATGTGGTGGGGTTTTATCTACGGCCCTTTTGAGCTGTTCATCTTTAAAATCACCAGAAGACATGTAGCACATTGCATTAAAGAGGAAAAGTTTATATGGGAACAGATCTCTGGGGCGGTAGAAAGAGGGAGGTGCTGGGAATATTTGAAAAATTAGTTGAAAGATAGGAGTGGACTAGTTGGGCAAGTCAGAGGAAATGTTGGGGTTGGTGAGCTGGAGCTGTCTGTGGGGATGTTGGTAATACTGAATCTTGTGTGTTTATAAAGATGTAGTAGATATCACAACAAATGCTGTGGCTCCATTGAAACCAATGGTTCTAATTCACAAAATATTTTCTGTGTTACTTAGTGTGATAACCGGGATAATAGCACCTGCTATCTCTCTCAATGTCTTTGTGACGGTGAGGGGGTACCCAGGCCATTAATAAAGGTATTTGGCCCGGCTGGGTGCCCCATAGCCATATTGGGGAATTGTGATTGTCAGCTCTTCAACCCAATCATGGCATGTAACTGCATTTATAATAAAGGTGTATGTGTATTTTTACTGTTCCAGGAGTGCCAATCAGCGGAGATGTGCAGGGCGTGAGCTTCAGGGGTGATTTTATGGTAAAATGTTGTCAGTGTGTGTTTGGGTAGAAGGGGGCCAGTGTTGCGGGTTACCCCAAAACATGTACTCAGGAATCCCCCCAGATTCATGAGGAACACAGATCACTGGATAAAATCCTCTCTAGAAAGGAGTTTGCAGCTCACCGCCAAATCTCCCTGCTTCAGCACAGACCAAGAACAGTAAGACTGGGCAGGGAATTGAATTACATTCAAAGGTCCCCAGTATATGCCCAAGAACCCCAGAACCAAGGGGGTGTTCAGTGTATCTCCCGTCAGGTATAAGGTGTTTTTAAGTTAAAGTGTATCATATGGCAAGGTTTCTCTGTATAAGTGGAAAATAAAATGGCTTTAGAAGTCCCCAAGGTTTATATTGTTATTAAAGTAATGTTCAGAGAAAGTCATTCAGTATGGATAAAAATCCATTTGCATGGGAAACAGGGGCTACTCCACCCTCTAAGCTTCAAAGTCAATCCAGGATATGGAGGTGTTAAACCCTTTGTTAGTTGGAGGGGTAAAAGAAAGAGGAAAAAACTTCAATAAGCCACCTGGCCAGATGTCACCTTGCTCAGCCTGAACGGCACCAGGTAAGAAGGGCAGGGTCTCAAATGCTAAGCGGCCAAGGTGCAAAGTTTGCACATGCCTAAAGCAGAATGAGAAGCCCCTCTGCCAGGTTTGCAAAGTATTAGTAACTCTGTGATAGGGAATATTCCCACAGAGAAGATAGGCTGTACTAGTGAGGCATAGGAATATTAACCCTATAAGAACCTGTGCAGCCCATCAGGAATGAGTCATCATCCTGTAACAGATTCACCTAAGAGTCATCATGCTGTAACAGATTCATCATGCTGTAAGAGTTTCATACCATCTAAGGCCTGGGACATAGTTCCAAAGACCCCTCTGAGCCGCGCTGAGCAGGTGAACTTACCCCCTTCATCTGTGATCAGTGCGGCTTTAGCAGCTGCTTCCGCATGCGTGCGGAGGCTGAGAAATTCTGAGGAGACAGGCAACTTTAAAATTTGCCTCTCGGGAGCGGAGGAGCGGTCACGTGACAGCTCACATCCAATGAGAGCGAGGGACTAGCCACGCCTCCCACCACGCCTTCGTTCAATCACGCCTTTGCCCCGCCCCGAAAGTGCGCTCACTGCCTTGCCTGCCAGGGCACATAAAAGCTCCAGTTTCAGCAGGCGAGGCAGAACAGGCGCACGGCTCAGTGCGGCCCGAGGCACCATGCCCGATGCCTAAGGATTCATGCAAGAAACATCTAAGTTTCAAGATTTTAAAGTTTCATCACGAAAGAAGCCGCTCCAGCGGAGTAAACAGCAGCGGCAAGTTGCGCTGCTGACCAAGGACTGTTTCAGGCTCTTTTTGTGAGCTACTACCGCTCCTGGGAAATTGCTCCTAGAGATTTTGTTTGGCAACATTTCATTTTGGGAACATTTTATTTTGTTTGACCCAGTTCCAGTAAGTGTATTTTTCGTTGTAATTGTAAATCAAGCTGTTACACAAGCGCTCCTCAAATTAAAACTAAGCAGCCTATGTGGACCTGACTTACTACAATCTAGGTTCCTAAGACTTGATGCCCCAGCAATTGCCAAACCGATTGCTTCCATATTCAATTCTATCCTGTCTGCAGGCCATATCCCTAAGACCTGGAAAACTGCCAGAGTTGTCCTAATCTTCAAAAGTGGGGACAAAAACACTGTCTCAAACTACAGGCCAATCTCACTTCTCCCAATTCTATCCAAAGTCATGGAAAAATGTATCTATTCCCAATTAAGCGATTACTATAACAAGACAAATTTCCCTAGCCAATTCCAATCTGGCTTTCGCCCCAAACACTCCACCGTAACTACCCTGCTAAAAGTTTGCAATGAAATCCAGTGTGGAATGGAACGGGGACAACAGACTGGTGCAGTATTCCTAGATTTTGCTAAGGCTGTTGATCATGCTATCCTGCTTAACAAACTCCAGAGCTCTGGAATAGGGAAGCATGCTTTAAACTGGTTTCAGTCCTACCTATCAGGTAGATCCCAACATGTGTCCATCTCAGGCTCTAACTCCAACCCCCTGGATATCACTATGGTGTCCCGCAAGGTTCCATTCTGGGGCTCCTACTCTTCTCAATGATCTTCCCACAGCTTGTAAGGAAGCCTCAATACACATGTATGCAGATGATACAATCCTATATGCACACAGCCATAGCCTCTCCGACCTTCAACACATACTTCAGTCTGACTTTTTGAGACTCGAAAACTGGATTTCCCAAAACAAACAATGCCAATAATTGACTATGGAGACATAGTATATGGCTCGGCACCTCAAACCCACCTGAGCAAACTTGACACCCTCTACAATTCAATTTGTCATTTTGTTCTCCAATGCAACTACAACACACACTGCGAAATGCTCAAAGAACTAGATTGGTCATCACTAGAGTCTAGGCGCAAAGTTCACCTTTCCTGTGTTGCCTTTAAATTCTTTATGGGCAAGCTACCCAGCTATCTGAACAAGCTCCTCACCCCTACCACATGCAGCATTTATCATTTGAGATCAGACTCCAAAAGACTGTTCATTGTCCCAAGGCTCAACAAAGTATCCGGCCGTTCTTCTTTCTCTTACCGTGCACTGGAACTGGAACAACCTACTGGAGACTCTCACATCCACCACCAGTTTAAGTTCTTTCAAATCTAAGGCTGTCTCATATTTTAATCTGGTCTGTAACTGTTTCATACGCCCATAATATATATATATATATATTTTTTCCTTAACTGTGCATGCAATGTCTTGTATATAATGTATACCCTGTACATTTATGTAACTGTATTTGTAACCATGTATTATTTGTCTTAACCCTGTGCCCAGGACATATTTGAAAACGAGAGGTAACTCTCAATGTATTACTTCCTGGTAAAATATTTTATAAATAAATAAAGTATGTTCATTCTGTAAATAAATCACAATTTATTTTATCTCTTGCTTTGCTCATTCAAAGGATCCAGGGATTTTGGTGGTAAAAGTTCTGGTCTACCGTAACAGTCTTGTATAGCGCATACACAGAGCGAACTCTGCTCCCATACCCTACATCGGTAGGTCAAGTCATTCTGATAAATTGTGTAAATTAGCTGGTGTGGTAGAATAACAATGTGTCAAGAACATTAAAATGATTGAACTACTAAGGTAAAACGAGGTAACGTAGATACATTAATACAGCACTCGTGGTATAGCAAGAAAATTAAATCAAGAAAACAGCTTGTATCACATTAAAATAAACTTAATCCCAACCCAAAATATTGTTTGCTCATTAAAATGTGTTTCCAAATATATGAACTAACCTGTTTTGACGGCAATCTATTATTCTTGGCTAAATGAACAGTACATCTAATAGAAATATGCATATGTGTAATACAGTACATTACTAATAACAGTGATGGTTGTTTGATAATTACTGCTTTACCCCCACCTTTCCTCCCCCTCTGAATTTAACCCAATGTATTCGGGTTAAACAAATACACCAGTATAATTCTGAAAGCGACAAAAACAAGATTATTTGCCCCTCTATTAGATGCTCTGATATATACAGACACAAACTGTTATCCTCATACATACACCCGGATACATATACATGCATATCCTCTTACATACACCCTGATACGTGCACTAAAATGCATCCATATACAGTACACGCACCGGCATACACAGAAACTGATACACGCATCCTTGTACATACAGTATGTATATGCTAATCCATACACACGTCCTAATACATTCACGTTAATGCATGCATACATACAGAATTACAGCACATAAACCAATGCACACTGATATATACCCTCTGCATGCTACTCAGAGACTTGATTACTGAAAATAAGTTCCTCGCCTCCCTTAATTTTGCAGCATGATCTGTGCAGGCCAAGAACAGAGGCACAGCCAGCAGATGAGGCATTCTCAAGGCAAGCACAGCAGCTGGGTGCACACAGGATCCTTGCATTTCTGGCTTTAAAACTGGCGTCTCCCACCCTGTGAAAACATTAAAAAAATCTTTCTGGAAAGCTGGGGAAATAGTGTACAATATGTGAAACAGAAAATCGGTGCATTGACCAGTGAAACTTGTGTGCAGAGTTAACAATCGTATATAAGTGATTGTAAGCGCTTGTGCAGGTGCTCTCTGTAACTGGTCATTTCATGGACAAGGAAATAATACTTATTGGAAGTCCTACTCAGATGGCAATAATAATTAATAGTCCTTATAGGCTGTTCCCTTTTAGCTTAGCACACCGGTGTTGTAGATTAAATTACACAGTGTGGAGAGTGAAAGAATGCGGGTCTGACGGACGTCTCTCAGAAGTAGATTTTGTTTAAGCTCAGCACACAATTAGGATTAATAGTAAATCCTCGCCTCAGGGGAATTAAATCAGGCTCCCTAGTCTAGAGACAGAATATATAAGCACCCGTATACTGTATATTCTTGAAAAAATAAGTAACTACATCATTCATATCTCATTCTGCATATGCATATTCCCCCATCCTGGTTTTATCTTCTGTGGTCAATTCCCCATACATTATTTATCTTCTGCATTCCTGTGGGATAACATGTATAAGGGGGGCTTCTTCTTTCCTTTGGGTTCGGTGTCTACAGCTACTACCTAAATCATGTATTTGGCATATAAGAAGGGACAGCTGAAAAGCTTTTCTTCTCAAATATACTGTACTTTAAGAAAAAATCTATGAGTTTTCAAGAGCCCAGAATAATACAATTGAATCTGTGAAGAACTCTAAACCTAAAAGTTACCACAACATACAAAGTATCTACATTTCTCCAGAACCAAAACAGGTACTTGAAGTTGGAACTATAGTCTTTCATAGAAGTCTTACTCACGCTGGCTTGTTCGTTAGAATCACTGAGGAGCTGGTCCTATTAGAAAGGATGAAGAAGCCCCTCATTTAGAAGAATAACTTATCAAACTGAAATCAGGTTCCTTCATTGAAAGGATGGCTGGGTTCATACCGCGTTCCCCAGACTGTCTTCCAGGAGTGTTTGGAGCTCCGGGAATCAATCATCTCACAGACCTTACCAATGATCGAATCGCCCTGCAAACCTATTAGAGCTTGTGATAGGAGGCCTTCCTCCTCCACCAAGCTATTTAATGAATGAGCAGATGAAGAGTCGAAATTATCTCCAGTTCACTTACAATAAGTAAGGAGCTAATTACTAGCTCTGGGAATTTTCTCAACCAATCATGAGGGAAAGGTGTGGGAAAGAGACCATGTGAGCTTCAATTGTTTTGTAGAGTAAGAGGTGAAGGCTGGCCCCCAGTGATAACATTTTTCTGGCCAGATCTTTGAAACACAGCACTATTCCAGCAAAATGATCACAATTGCTATATACTGTAAGTGAAATTCTCACTGCAAACTCCTAATGGAAATGTCTAGCCAAAACAATCTAAGAGAATGGACTGAACAGGTTTTAAATGTAGAGCACAGAGTAAGAGGTGCTGTATGAGAGCAGTGGTAGGCAATATATAGTTATATAGTGCACAGGCAATGATGTTGCATCTGTGGGTAGGAACTTTACCTCAACCCCTCCAGTCAGCTTCTAAATACCTGCACAATGATGAATACTGCCCAACTCCTCTCCTTACACTGGACATTTGTGATCTGATTAGCAAAAATCTCCGTTCTCTTTGCCCTGGGAAGAGTGGGAGCGTGGGTGCAGAGGGTGGCCAGAGGTTGAGGGAATGCAAATAACGTTTTTTGCTCACCAAGGTATTAGAGGGTACAATCATAGTTACATAGTAGATGAGGTTGAAAAAAGACATACGTTCATCAAGTTCAACCTATGCTAAATTTAGACAACATATACTTTATCCTATGTAACCCTGCTTCCCCCCTTCCCCCAGACTCTACGGTGGTGTCTAGGGTACATGAGGGTGGATTACATGCGGTGTGGTGCATACCTGTGGTAAACAGGAGGGCCTGAGCTTCCCACGATGTTATTGGAGAGCCAGGACCGGGCTTCTGGGGTGGTAGCCTCCATGTTCTCTTAGTGGTGCAGCGCCTCCATCTTCTATACTCCCAGGATATGGGACAGGACCTGTATAGAAGAACCCCTTGGGTCCCAGGGTAATAGCTTCCAATTCACACACAGTCTTTGGGTAACAAAGGATAGTCTCTTTTATTGGCAGATCGGCAACTCCAAACGATAGTGGCTTCCAGTAGCCGCAACAACAACAGCCAAGCTGTACTTATTACTCCGCTCTCCTCCCACACAGATAATTCCTCCTCTCCTTCCCTCCAAGTCTCTCCTCCGACAGGATGGTCTGTGCTAGGGCTTCAATACCCCGTGGCCCATCCCCGAGGTTATCCTCGCGGTGGGGCTTAGATTCTCCCCATCACCCCAGGCGGTGGGGTGAGGGCATTGGTCCACCAGATCTATAGCTCTATCAGCTCTACTCAGGGAAGCTGATATCTCTCCACTCCTCTCTCTGATCCTGCACTCTGCGCAGGGAAGACCGCGGTCTCCTCCAACTCCTCGGACCGATCCGCAGGATTCTTCGACTCATGGCATAACTACTTGCCCTGCAGACTATCGCATAACTCCGAGCATAACAGAACTCTCAGTATCACTCTCCTCCAACTCGCCGGAGTTGGCTGCTAAATATAGAGCTAGCCCCACCTCTCGTGACGTCAGCAGAACCTCCCCTCTTGCTCACGCCTGCAGCAGAGTCCAGGCCTGCATCTACCACTCAGGGCAGGGCTATGAAGGAGGAAAAACCCAGGATTATTACTGGTGCCTGATCTTAACAGGGCTTACCACAGTAGAAGGGAGATAGGTATAGCCTGTGCTGTTTGCAGGGGGCTACACTTATATTTGTACTTACAGTATATTGATTCAGATAAGGCAAACAAAAAACACCAGTGAACGATTATCCAATGATATCACATAAGGGGTCAAAGAAATTATTTCCTGACTTCAAATATTGCCAATACTCGCTGGATCAACATCCTTCCAATGTATACTTATTTGGTATATCCCTGTATGCCTTTCTGTTATGCCGCTGCCCGCAGACCAGACCCGTCCCTTATACTGAGGTGGGGACATATAGGAACACACACCCGCAGCAGAAGGAGCGTGTCCGGAGTGTGGTGAATTAGGTGTTGCCAGGCCAGGTGGTGTTTGCTAGCAATACTTGCCGGTACCGGTTAAAGAAGTTCCGTAGTCGTAGTCCAAGCCGGGTTCGAGGGGTATCAGAGTGAGCGTTGTCCAAGGAATGCCAAGATCGAGAGCCAGAGGGGGTAGTCGTACAAGCCGTGTCAGAACCTGTGAAAACACTAAGAGAATCCTGAAGTACTTCCATGCAGAGACTATGTCTAGCAAAGACTGAGAGCAGAGAGGAGCTAGATAAAGCAGGAAGGTCCAATTAGGAACGGAGGCGGGACAGGAAGAGCTACAGAGAGACACTGCAGATTGGTGCAGGCATAACAGGCCAGGTGAGACTTGTTGGTAACCTGAGTATGCCCGTGCGGCTTGCGGGGGTGGAGCCTGAGGTCCGGGGGACGGGAAGAAGAGTGTGCTGACTGAGCGCGCTCCGTAACGCGAGTACGCGTGTGGACCGAGCCAGTGGATGGTGCAGGTGTGCGCGCGGGAGGGCGTGGGCGCACCCGGCGCTGAGCAGAGGAATCGCCAAGGGAAGTGAGTACTCTGTGTGGGGAGCGCGGAGAACGCCGATTCCTGACAGTACCCCCCTCTTCAGGAACGGCCTCAGGACGGTCCATGAACGGTTTCTCTGGAAACTTTTTCCTGAAGGACTTAAGAAGGGCCGGGGCATGAATGTCCTTTAAATGTACCCAGGATCTCTGTTCAGGGCCAAAGCCCTTCCACTGCACCAAGAACTGGAGCTGGCCCCTAGATAGGCGAGAATCCAAAAGAGAGTGAACTTCGTATTCCTCGTTATTTTGGACAGTAATGGGGTCCGGTTTACGAGTCTGATCCGGAAAGAAGTGACTGGTGACGAATGGTTTTAAGAGGGACACATGAAAGACATTGGGAATCTTCATACTGTGTGGTAGTTGGAGCCGGAATGCCACAGGATTGATTTGTTCACTAATAGGGAAGGGACCCAGGAATTTAGGTGCCAATTTTGGAGATGGTAACTTGAGGCGGATATTCTTAGAGGAGAGCCATACCAAATCCCCTGGCTTGTAACTGGATGCCGAACGACGACGACGATCGGCCTGTAGTTTCGATCTGCGGGAGGAGTCGAGAAGGGTAGACTGAATCCTAGACCATGCGGTTTGGAGGGCAGTAATGCGTTCATCTACGGCTGGAACTCCAGAAGGGATGTTGGAGATGGGTAGGCAGGGGGGGTGGAACCCATAATTTATAAAGAAGGGCGACTCCCGGGTGGCTTCATTTTTAACAGAATTGAAAGTGTACTCGGCCCAAGGAAGGAGTTGAGCCCAATCATCCTGGGAATCGGATATGAAACATCTCAGGTATTTCTCCAGGGATTAATTGATTCTCTCTGTTTGTCCATTGGACTGTGGATGATAGGCGGAAGAGAAAGAAAAAGAGATGCCCAATTTCTTGGTGAAAGTTCTCCAAAATTTGGATACAAATTGAGAACCTCTTTCAGAAACAATGGACGAAGGAATCCCATGAATCCGGAAAATCTGCTCCGTAAAGATATCAGCAAGGGCGGGGGATGCGGGTAATTCCTTAAGTGGAATAAAATGGGACATCTTTGAGAACCTGTCCACGACCACCAAGATAGTGTTCATTCCTCTGGACCTGGGCAACTCCACAATGAAGTCCATTGAAATTTGGCACCAGGGGCGGTCGGGAACTGGAAGAGGTAACAGAAAACCCTGAGGCTTTTGACAGAGAGTCTTGCTTTGAGCGCACGTGGGACAGGCGCGGGTAAACTCCAGAATATCTTGAGACATCCTTGGCCACCAGAAATTCCGACAAATGAGATCAGTAGTCTTCTTAAAACCTGGATGACCTGCAGATTTAGAGGAGTGACCCCAAGACAGGACCTCTGGAACAAATTTGGAAGGTACGAAGAGTTTGTTGTCGGGAACGACCAAGTCCTTGGGAATGCGTCTCTGGGAGTGCAAAATCTTGTCAAGATTCTTGAAAGTAGACGTGGCGAGAATCTTCTCTTGTGGAAGGATGGTCTCCAAAGGTTCCTCTGGTCTCTCTTCAGAAGAATGTATTCGGGAGAGTGCGTCTGCCTTTACGTTCTTGGTCCCGGGGATATAGGAAAGTTGAAAATCGAATCGATAAAAAAAAAGAGCCCAACGAGCCTGTCATGGACCAAGGCGTCGAGCATTTTCTATGTACAGAAGGTTCTTGTGGTCCGTGAGAATAGTAAACGGCTCTTTCGACCCCTCCAGCAGGTGTCTCCACTCTTGAAGAGCCATCTTCACGGCCAGAAGTTCCCTGTTACCCACGTCATAGTTCCTCTCGGCAGATGAGAATTTCTTGGAAAAATATGCACAGGGATGTAACTTATCTTGAGGCGTGGGTCTCTGAGAAAGAACGGCTCCAGCGCCGCAATCAGAAGCGTCACCCTCCAGGACGAAGGGAAGTTCAATGTTGGGATGACGGAGAATAGGTGCGGATATAAAAGCTTCCTTGAGTGTCTCGAAGGCGGAGATGGCCTGATATGACCAAGCAGAAGGATCAGCTCCTTTTTTGGTGAGCGCAGTGAGAGGTGCCACGATGGTAGAAAAACTCCGTATAAACTTACGATAGTAATTAGCGAACCCTAAAAAACGTTGTATGGCCTTGAGAGAATTGGGTCTTGGCCATTCAGTGACTGCTTGAAGTTTACCGGCATCCATCATAAAACCTTCATCGGAAATGATGTACCCCAGGAATGGAGTAGATGTCTGATGAAAGGTGCACTTCTCCAGTTTGCCGTACAAATGGTGTTCACGGGGACGGGAAAGGACATAGGAGGTATGGCGTATATGGTCCTGGAAATCTTTGGAAAAAATCAGGATATCATCCAAGTATACTATAATAAAAATATTGACTACCTTACGAAAGACGTCGTTGATGAAATCCTGGAAAACAGCGGGAGCATTACATAAGCCGAAGGGCATTACAAGATACTCGTAGTGTCCGCTACGCGTGTTGAAGGCCGTCTTCCATTCATCTCCCTTCCTGATGCGCACCAGGTTATAGGCACCACGTAGGTCCAACTTGGAAAAAATCTTGGCCCCCTGTAATTTATCGAACAGTTCGGTAATAAGGGGGAGGGGGTAACGATTTTTAACAGTTATGCGGTTCAAACCCCTGTAATCGATGCAAGGCCTCAAGGACCCGTCCTTTTTCTTGACGAAGAAAAACCCAGCCCCTGCTGGAGAATTGGAGTGACGAATAAAGCCTTTCTTGAGATTCTCCTGGATATATTCATCCATAGCATGAGATTCTGGTAACGACAAGGGGTAGGTCTTGGACTTGGGTAGGGAGTAACCTGGAACCAGATCGATCGGACAACCGTAAGTCCTGTGTGGCGGCAGAAGGTCTGACTGTACCTTATTGAAAACGTCCCGGAATTGGTGGTAAACAGAAGGTAGAATAACCTCAGGAACAGAGGTATTTGCCAGCAGTCGAGGCTGAAGTATGGCTGGTGGAGATGGCTCCTCTGACTTTGACCTCCAAGTAATAGGGTCTTGGGATGTCCAGTTGATGAGAGGATTGTGCTTCTGCAACCAAGGTAAGCCGAGAGTGACTGGAGTTCCAGGAGCGTGGATTACATCAAAGGCCAAGGTCTCCTCGTGGGAGTGAGAGGAAAGGGTGATGGGGCAAGTCTCCAAGGCAATGTATGCTGGGATGAGCGGATGGTTGTCGATCCCAACCAAGGCAACGGGAGACTTCTTCCTAAGGAGTGGGATCTGGTTCTGTTTAGAGAAGGTTTGGTCCATGAAATTTCCTCCCGCGCCGGAGTCGATAAATGCCACAGTGGAGGTGCGGAAGGTAGGACCCGAGAGAGAAACGGGAATTGTCAATTTTTTGGGAAGTTCCTTCCTGGAAAGGGGACAAGGAGATTTAGCACCCATGGAGTGCCCGTTCATACTCACTGGGTTCGGTCGTTTCCCGGGCGTAGTGGACATTCACGGACCAGATGCTTGGAGGATCCGCAGTAATAACATAATCCACCGGCTTGGCGAGCTTGCTGCATCGGTGTCCGGGAATGCTGGACTCTAAGTTGCATTGGCTCAGGAGCCTCCAGAGCAAGTAGAGGGGAGACGGCAGGTCCTGGGGTTGGAGAGAATCTGGGAGAAGGCGCACGGAAGGGCAAAAATCGTGGAAGCTGGCGCTGGAGGCGGCGTACCTGAAGGCGCTGATCCACTCGATTGGCTTGGGAGATGAGTTCCTCCAGAAGCCCTGGCCTGGGTTGTGAGGCGAGCTCGTCCTTCACGGAATCCGTTAAGCCTCGCCAGAAGACTGAAACCAAAGCCTCCTGGTCCCATCGTGTCTCAGCTGCTATGGTCCTGAACTCCAAGGCGTACTGGGCCACGGAACGACGTCCCTGGGAAAGCTCAAGCAAAGAGTCAGAGGCAGTTTCTTGGCGTGCTGGGGTATCGAAGACCTGTCGAAAGTCTCGTCTAAAGGCTGCATAGTCGCGGGTGATATCGGGACGTAGTTCCCAAATTGGGGAGGCCCATGCCAGCGCTTTACCTGTAAGCAGGCTGTAAACATACGCCACTTTCTTGCGACCAGTGGAATACTGCTGCGGAGCCATCTCAAACTGGATCTCGCATTGATTGAGGAAACCGCGGCAGGCGTGCGGATCCCCCGCATATGGTTTAGGTGCCGGGATCTTCGGGCCCGAGGTCGCGGCGGATACTGGTTCTGGCGACAGTGGCGGTGCGGCAACAGGTGGTGCCTGAAATGAAATGTCCTGTACCTGTTGAGTGAGAAGAGCCATTTGGTCCGTTAGAGCCTGGACTTGTTGATACATGGCCATCATCATGGAGGCGATGTCAGTCTGGTCTGCGTCTTGTGGGCTCGACATAATGTTACGCCGGTGCTGCCGCAGACCAGACCCGTCCCTTATACTGAGGTGGGGACGTATAGGAACACACACCCGCAGCAGAAGGAGCGTGTCCAGAGTGTGGTGAATTAGACGTTGCCAGGCCAGGTGGTGTTTGCTAGCAATACTTGCCGGTACCGGTTAAAGAAGTTCTGTAGTCATAGTCCAAGCCGGGTTCGAGGGGTATCAGAGTGAGCGTTGTCCAAGGAATGCCGAGATCGAGAGCCAGAGGGGGTAGTCGTACAAGCTGTGTCAGAACCTGTGAAAACACTAAGAGAATCCTGAAGTACTTCCATGCAGAGACTATGTCGAGCAAAGACTGAGAGCAGAGAGGAGCTAGATAAAGCAGTATGAGTATGCCCGTGCGGCTTGCGGGGGCGGAGCCTGAGGTCCGGGGGACAGGAAGAAGAGTGTGCTGACTGAGCGCGCTCCGTAACGCGAGTACGCGTGTGGACCGAGCCAGTGGATGGTGCAGGTGTGTGCGCGGGAGGGCGTGGGCACGCCCGGCGCTGATCAGAGGAATCACCGAGGGAAGTGAGTACTCTGTGTGGGGAGCGCGGAGAACGCCGATTCCTGACACTTTCCTTTCTAAAAAAGATGTCCAACCTTTTTTTAACAAATCTGCCATTACAGTCTCTATGGGTAATGTTTCCACACTGTAACTGCCCTTACTGTAAAGAACCCTTTCCTTTGTTGTTGGTGAAATCTCATTTCCTCCAACCTTAATGGATGCCCCGAGTCCTTTGTACTGCTCTTGGGATGAATAGTTCATTTGAAAGCTCCTTGTATTGTCCCTGAATATATTTGTATATACGGTAGTTATCACATCCCCTCTTAGACGTCTCTTTTCTAATGTAAACAAACCTAATTTAGCTAGCCTCTCTGCATACATCACATTAACCACCCCCTTTATTAATTTGGTGGCTCTTCTCTGCACTCTCTCTAGTTCCATAATGTCTTTTCTAAGGAGTGGGGCCCAAAATTGTACTCCATATTCAAGGTGTGGTCTTACTAATGCTTTGTAAAGGGGCATAATTATGTTTACTTCCCTTCCATCCATTGCCCGTTTGATGCAAGATAAGAGCTTGTTTGCCTTTGCAGCTACTGCATGACTTTGGGCACTATTGCTAAGCCTGCTGTCTACAAGCACTCCTAAATCCTTCTCCATCAAGGATTCCCCCAATATATCTCCATTTAATTTGTAAGTCGCCTGTTTATTCTTGCATCCCAAATGTATAACCTTACATTTATCTGTATTAAACCTCATCTGCCATTTACCTGCCCACGTTTCAGTCTCTCCAAGTCCTTCTGAAGAGAAATTACATCCTGCTCTGATTCTATTACCTTACACAATTTAGTGTCATCAGCAAAGATGGAGACTTTGCTCTCTATGCCAACTTGATGATGCAGATATGGCCATATAGCCTTCCCCTCATCATGTAGAGACCCATATAAGAGCATCTACGCATCCGGGAGGAAGGACATACAGCCCAGCATCTCACCTTCAGCACTGCGGGGACACAGATTCAGACAGAGAGATGGAGAGATGGCTGCATGTGGCTTCGCAGCTCATCTGCAAGGTGAGTACTGGTATTCTGTCCCTGCAGACGGCCCAAAACGATTAACACTGCGGTGTCCCATTCAGAAGCATGAAATCCCACACAGTTCATCCTCCTGGGCAGCTCACTGTTCTTGGGACCGCGAGATCTGTAGCCACACTGCATCGCATCACCAAGGACAGTAAGTCTTGTTACATCTGTATGCCGTTCGTCTGGTTTAGTCTGTCTGTAAACAATTTGTATATACGGTAGGGACCTATGTCCTGGATCAAAGCAAAAGCAGAGAAATTCTGGGGCAGAAAAAACTGCACCATTTGTATCAAACAAAAATGTCTCATTGAAATCATATTTTTCAGATTTGTTATTTTGATACATCCAGTGCAGTTTTTTGGGGGCCCTGGATCTGCTGCAATTTTGCCTTGATACATAGTAGATGAGGTTGAAAAAAGACGTACGTCCATCAAGTTCAACCTATGCTAAATTTAGACAACATATACTTTATCCTATATCTATACTTACTTATTGATCCATTGAAAGACAAAAGGGATGTGTGTGTAAGAAACACAAAAAGATCCCCACTAAGGCGCACCGCAGGCCTGAGTGATATTAGATCCTGGTCCTATAGTGCGCTAAGCAAACAACATAGAATTTTATTTAATCATTATTAAAACTTATTTAAAAACAATAGAAGCTCCTTGTGTCTCCCTAGTGTGTGGACTCTAAGTGAGGTGAAATGTACTGTTTGTCTCTATCGTGTTCCCCTATAGCTGACTCTTGACCTCTTGGAAGTATCCTAGGTGAGGTATTAATATACCTTTATATGAACCTAATAATGATAAGAGGAGCTGATTCAGTGATGTTGTCCTATATAGATATAGGGACCTGCTAGATCTGTCTGCTCTGTATAGGAGTGGACCATACGTAATAACTAGCAGGGAGGAATCTTGACTAATATATTCATACTGTCATGAGATCGAGACATAATGATATCTAATAGTTGAACAGTGAAAGGCAAATAAAAAAACCCATTGACATATCATCCAATGATATCTCATAAGGGGAAAAATAAATTCCTTCCTGACTCTAAGAATTGGCAATCGGATTATTCCCTGGATCAACATTCTTCCCATGCATACTTATTTGGTATATCCCTGTATACCTTTCATTTCTAAAAAGATGTCCAACCTTTTTTTGAACAAATTTATTGTATCTGCCATCACAGTCTCCATGGGTAATGAATTCCACATTTTAACTGCCCTTACTGTAAAGAACCCTTTCCTTTGTTGCTGGTGAAATCTCCTTTCCTCCAACTTAAAGGGATGCCCCTGAGTCCTTTCTACTGCCCTTGGGACGAATAGTTCATTTGAAAGCTCCTTGTACTGTCCCCGAATATATTTGTATATACCAGTAGTTATCATATCCCCTCTTAGACGCCTCTTTCCTAATGTAAATAAATCTAATTTAGCTAGCCTCTCCTCATAAGATAGATTGTCCATCCCCTTAATTAATTTGGTAGCTCTTCTCTGCACTCTCTCTATTTCCAGAATGTCTTTTCTAAGCAGTGGTGCCCAAAATTGTACTCCAACAATACAAATCTCCTGAATGAACCATTAGATTTTAGAAATAAAAAACAGCACTGGGAAAGGAGCAGAAGAGGGGATCGGCACGGACTACTGCTTCAATGAATCATCCTAAACATGGGATGAATATATTTTTGACTATAATGAGATCATTTGCATTTACTGTTTTGCCCTTTGCATGATGTTGAATTAGTTTAATGTCACATTAAATAGCTTAAAAGAGCTCAGTGAATCCATCGTCTCCACTGGAATTCCTATTTTTTAGTGGGGTTCAGCCACACAAGATTGGATGAATGGTATTATCCTTGGGAATGTATCATCTCTGCTAGCATTTTACCACATGAAAATATTGTCATATAATATTAAGTCTTTATTGGACGTTGGGTAATCAAGATGTCCACTGTGTGAGCCGCTTTCTTTCCCAGAGCGTTTCAAAGGCACCTCTTTCTGCTCTTTACCAAAACAGGGGCCTTCCAGATGCCCATCACGACTGAATCTCTGGGAAAAAACGAGGAACAGAAGCGCACCGAGGTGAGTATAAAATAAGTTTATGTAACATAAAAGGATGACATCCACACTCACAAGTCAGTAACATAAGTTGAGCTCCGACAATTGAGGATTTCCAAAAGTGCCACAATCGCAGGTAGCCGGTGAAATGGGCCGCGTCTCCACCTCGCCGCAAAAGTCTCTACCGGATCCGGAAGCAGAGCGTCTCTACATAATCCCGAATCTTTATTGGACTTTAACGTGATGAATTAAAGGACGGACATTTGTAATGGTGTGTGCTGGTTAGCTCTTCTCTGTTTAGCTTTCAGTTCTAACTGCACCCTGGGAGCAGCCTTTAGCTTCATGCTGTGACACAAGTGTGACATCACAAAGTTCCAGTCCAGCTCCAGCCTTGTGTGGTTCATTGTTTGAAGCACTTCTATTTATTCCTGCTTCTGTATATATCGTGTCATCCCATTAGATTGTTAGCTCTTTGGGGAAGGGGTTTATTTCCACTATGCTACCACTCATGTTTTGCTTATGCGCCTCTCCCTAATTTATATGCAGCTCACTTTCGTTTGTAATTGTCCATGTGCACCTATTTTAAAGTGCTGCTTAAAAATAATGATAAATAATACTTTAGTATACCGTGTAATTATTTTAAAGCTGAAGCATAAAGATTTCACTTGCAATTTATTTAGCAAAATTGCAATTAAAAAATATATATTGCAAAGCCAGTTCCAAGTGTTTGCACAAATGGGCTCTACTCTTGGGGAAGCAGCAATTTATTTTTCAGTCCCAGGTAGATACCCAAAATAATTGCAAGCAATCTATCAGCACAAGACGTTTCTGTAACAAGGTTTGGGTGTTTTTAATTAAGTCATTTCGTTATTTCTATATATGCTTATGTGAGATGAGTAGTTGTATTCCTTTTAAAAGTTGCGTGTGCCAACGCTGAAGCTGGTCAGGCGCCCACCACATGACTTTTAATAGGAAGAAATAAATGTGCAATAAATGAAGAAATACATGTATGCTGTGATATCTCTGGCAGTATGTCTGGACTTTGGGTTTCAAAGGGTGGCCTGTCTTTCTTCTTCCTATTTGCAGATGATACTCTTTGTGTTGCAAGATTCTCTACAGCCGTGGGAAGAGTGCTACAGGAATTCGGGTGAGTGCCTCTCCTATATACACTGTAACGGTGTTTCCCCCACCCAATCACAGATAGGAGCCATTACAGGGTGTATGGTGCATATTTCTTCAAAGATTCAGGGGAGCGCCAATGTTCACGTCATCATTAGGTAAAAGAATAATAAAAGCAACATGGTATGGTACAGTTTCAACTGGTGTAACTTTCTTAAAAGTGAAAAAATGATCCACTCACACTTTTCTTCTTATTAGTAAGGCATTACAGAGACACTCCTCTCTCTGAACTGAGAAATAGATCAGGATATCCACAGACGTAGACCCCTTTCTCCTCCTCTCAGTCGTAATAGATATACCCAAGAAATAACAAGGGAATCCAATAGCGCAATACGTCTCAAAGTGTATTGAAGATCATCACAAAAAAAATCATATAGATGTGCACTCACATAAGGTATATAAACGCAGTCATGGTACGAAATCCCGATTGTAGATACAAACAATTCACTGGTACACGTTGTGCTGTTCACCTCCGCGTCTCAGCTCCTATCAGCGTCACTTCCGGCTACGTACGTAGGGTTGAGGGCAGAAGTGCTGTGTTGGAGGATCTCCGGCTGCCAGGACTTCACGTCATACACTTGCATTGACTGAACACTGAACACTGATTCAACGCGTTTCGTCGGTACGACTTCTTCAGGAGTCTACTAATAAGAAGAAAAGTGTGAGTGGATCATTTTTTCACTTTTAAGAAAGTTACACCAGGTTGAAACTGTACCATACCATGTTGCTTTTATTATTCTTTTACATAACGATGACGTGAACATTGGCGCTCCCCTGAATCTTTGAAGAATTCTGGAACCGAACAGACTGAGAGAACAGTCTAAACAAGGGTTTTGAGTAGCTTTTCAATTAGCACCTTTACACTGGGTGCTGGAATTTATTTGTCACTTTATTTACTAATTGATCACAGTTCACGTTAATTATTCACTTTAAGATATCTATTTCTGTTGTATATTATATTATTGTTAAACATATTTTATTTATATTAGGATACTGTTCACAAGTTAGCACCGTTACAATCGAATCCTTATAACTGTGTGGTGCATATACGTGCTGGCCACAGGAGGGCTGAGTCGTCCGCCGATGGTAGTGGGGACACAGGAACAGGCTTCTGGGGTTCATACCCTACGTATTCATTATCAGTGCAGCGCCTCCATCTGCCGTAGGCTCCAGAAACTGAAGGTGATCTCCCACGGTATAACTTATTACCTCTCCCCCCCAGTAAGGTCACGCACCAGGCAGGAGGTATATTACAAACAGGAACGGTTTATTACTACACTGCTATTCCCCACCTCCCTAACGGAGGCGGAGGTAAGGTACACACTCACTCTCCCCTAAGGGGAAGAGGAATAGAATAGGCCCAACATGCAGCCTCTCCAATGTGTGACCTGCCTTCCTCAAGTGGGGGAAAGCACTCTAACTTTTGGGCAGTCCTGCCCTTAAATACAGCCAGAAGGCGGACACCCCGTTGTCCCAGCTACAACAGGATGTACCACCCCCCGCTGTCACTTAAGTGCAGTACCAAAGGAGAGGGGGAAAACCCCATACCAACTACTGGCAACCTGAGAGTACCAGGGTTTACTGGATCTTTGGACTGGGGAGCTCCCTAGATTGTGTGGCTAACAAATGTTACAACGCCTTAACTCTATTAAAAATAATAAAAATATGAATATGAAGTTGTGTTTGTGATGTAAAAGAGTATATAGAAATATATACTGGCCCTTTTTGATGATTTTGTGGTTGCCGCTTGACATTGAAGAAGGGAACCCCGTGTCCTTCTTAGCGTGGCAGTGGTGGTGTAAAGATGGTCAGCGCAAACCTCATGGACCTCACGATATTGATGGAACCGGATGGAGTTAAATAAATAAAAAACGAATAAAAAACGAATAAAACACAGTATTAGTGCATCATATCCACATGTGTGGGGGATGGGAGGGGGGGGGGGAGGTGTGGAAGGAGGATACGCTGGAAGGGTTGTTGGTGTTTTTCCACTATCTAATCAAAGAATACATAAATATATGGATTCAGTGACTCACACGGGCTTGTGTGGTGTCTCTCCCTCAACGCAGACTGTAGTGGGTTAATGCAGACTCATATAATGGAGTCTCAATACACATAAAACACACACGGCCTAATGTGAGTTCTTGCCCTCAGAGGGTGGTGTCCTGTATGGATGGTGTCTGGTCGTCTCAGCAAAATATCCCCCGATAGGTGTGGTGTGTGAGTGTCTCCTCACCCCGTTTCCCAGAAGACCAAAAAGAATGTGTGCAAACCGGGGTTAACAATATAACAGGTCTTTATTGGGTAAACATTGAAGACATGAGCATAAAACATGCATACATGTTGTGAAAGGTATAAAACAATCTATGACACAATGAACTGGACAAAATGCAATAGACAAAAAGCAATAGACAAAAACAAAAAGCACACTCACACTCTATAGCAAATTCTATGCCCAGCATCAGCCTATTGCGAAACGCGTTGTTCCCTGCCGGAGCTCATTGAGAGAGGGACCCAGCACACTGCAGGACATCCGGTGCAGATCCCCTCTTCCGGTTCCACTGCCGGACGCGCCAGTGGGAGCAAGAACGGAGGAGGAGACCCGTGTGAGTCACTGAATCCATATATTTATGTATTCTTTGATTAGATAGTGGAAAAACACCATCAACCCTTCCAGCGTATCCTCCTTCCACACCTCCCCCCCCCCTCCCATCCCCCACACATGTGGATATGATGCACTAATACTGTGTTTTATTCCTTTTTTATTCGTTTTTTATTTATTTAACTCCATCCGGTTCCATCAATATCGTGAGGTCCATGAGGTTTGCGCTGACCATCTTTACACCACCACTACCAGGGTTTACTGCCAGCCCATTGGGAAGAATAGTAGTCAGGGGTGGCCCTGCTACATATGTATACATGTGTAGTGGGTTTATGGAATTTGGGAGATTGGTAATCTTATAGATTTGGTGCTAACATCGGGTGACAAGACGTCCCGGTTTAGCAGGTAGCAAGCATCCATTGTGCATGCGCTGTCGGCAAGTTCCCAGCCGTTCATGCACATGCGTGATGGGTGCTCGCTGTTTGCACATGCGTGATGGGTGCTCGCTGTTTGCACATGCATGATGGGTGCTTGCTGTTTGCTCATGCACGATGGGTGCTTGCTGTTTGCTCATGCACGATGGGTGCTTGCTGTGTATGCATGCACGATGGGTGCTCGCTGTGTGCGCATGCACGATGGTGTGTGCTCGCTGTTTGCGCATGCGCAGTGAGCGCTCGCCATTCACACATGCGTGAAATTTGTCCTGGGGAAAATATGGTCACCCTATGCTGACAGGATTCCTTTTCTAGATTCCACCTGAGCGAACCAAGGGAGGGCAGTGACCAGAGCTATTTTTGAAGTTTGGTTAACAGCTCTTGTCCACTAACCCTCTGTGCTGTTTGTGTCCTGTGCTGGTGTAACCCTCTGTGCTGTTTGTGTCCTGCTTCTCTGTGCTGTGCCTGTTTGTGTCACAGCCTCTCTGCACTGTCCTGCTTCTCTGTGCTGTGCCTGTTTGTGTTAAAGCCTCACTGCACTGTCCTGCTTCTCTGTACTGTGCCTGTTTGTGTAACAGCCTCTATGCACTGTCCTGCTTCTCTGTGCTGTGCCTGTTTGTGTCACAGCCTCTTTACACTGTCCTGCTTCTCTGTGCTGTGCCTGTTTGTGTAACAGCCTCTCTGTACTGTCCTGCTTCTCTGTGCTGTGCCTGTTTGTGTCACAGCCTCTTTACACTGTCCTGCTTCTCTGTGCTGTGCCTGTTTGTGTAACAGCCTCTTTACACTGTCCTGCTTCTCTGTGCTGTGCCTGTTTGTGTCACAGCCTCTCTGCACTGTCCTGCTTCTCTGTGCTGTGCCTGTTTGTGTCACAGCCTCTTTACACTGTCCTGCTTCTCTGTGCTGTGCCTGTTTGTGTAACAGCCTCTTTACACTGTCCTGCTTCTCTGTGCTGTGCCTGTTTGTGTCACAGCCTCTCTGCACTGTCCTGCTTCTCTGTGCTGTGCCTGTTTGTCACAGCCTCTCTGCTTTCTGTTTCTCTCTCTGTACCAACTCTGCTTCTAAACTCTGATTCCTTTGTTTTCCCTCATTCCAGCACAGGGACATATCACCTCCCCTACACTGTTCCCAGGCAACAGCTCCCTTCAAAGGGCGTCTAGCACTGAGTCCTTCTCTATCTATAATGGCAGGGTTTTGGCTGGGCTACGAGCTCCATAGGTAGGCCCCAAGCCGGGGACTAAATTTATGTGCTTCCACGGAAAGTTCTAACACTGCCCAGATTACTTTACTTTTTACATTTACCTGCAGCATGGGTGTGAACTAAGACTGTAGATCCACACACAAGGTGGCCCTCAGGTAAATTTGGGAGTAAGGGGACACTAAGGGACTCGGGTTGCCTGGTGGCTTCTCCAAAAATACTGGACACAATGGTGAAAGGTGCGACACACCTGAGACACACACCTCTCTCACCCCCTCTGCCCAATTCTGTTTCCTCCTCCCCGTGGCCCCACCCGCAGGCTCCTGACACCTCCTCCTGCTTGGCTGCATTACTAGGGTGACAGACGTCCCGGTTTAGCCGAGACAGTTCTGTTTTTTAGGGCTCTATCCCGACCTTTTTGCGGTGCGGTCCCGGTTTTAAAATCCCGTTGGCCGCGCATGCGGTATTGGCACTTGTCTGCTGCACATGTGCAATCAACGTTTGCCGATCGCTCATGCGCATGCGCGAACGGCAAGCTCTGATCGTGCATGCGCATGAGCAGCCGGCAAGTGCCAATCACGCATGCGCGGATGGCAAGCGCTCTTCGCGTATGCACAGTCGGCAAGTGCCGACTGTGCATCCGTGACATTTGTCCCGGTTTTTGCCAGGACAAATATGGTCACCTTATGCATTACACTGGAGCAGCCAATCAGGTTGGAGGAAGCTGCTTTGCCCCCTAGCAACACCCCTGCAAAATGAATAAAAAAAAGGTTTTTAAAGGTACAGTACAAATAAGTGTCTGAAGGGAGTAATATACCTGTCAAACACGGAATAGAAAATAAAAAAAAGAGACACAGATATAGCAAGACTCACTGTTCCCGTGGGTAAATAAGTTAAATGCCTCTGCACTTCAGTGCATGACGAGGCTGCCCAGAGGTGTTCTGCAGCCGCTGTAGTTCTGTGAATTAACGATAGGTGGTGCTAATGTGTAGTAAAGCTCAGCTCAATGCATACAGAGGATATTGCTAGTCACGCACGTTTTTTATAGTACTGTATAAGATAAGCCCCAGTCCTTTACAGGACACCCATAACCACCTCCTCTTCCCATACGCTCAATGTTAGAAAACTGAAGACACCATTAAAGTAAAGCACAGAAACATAGTATAGATCTCTCAATGTTTTATAACAATATTTATTACTTTATTCAAGAACATACATAAGAAAGTCTTCCCCCCCAGAAATCCAATCTTCCACCCACATTTCCTGGCTGTCACTGCGCAGTACGACCTCAGTGGCGGATTTGGATCCGCAGCGGATCGGCCGGTTCCTTCTGGTTCGCGGATTTCTGCGGATCAATCTCAAAAAGGGCGATTCGCTTTTTGCGGATTTTTTTATTATTATTGCCAATGTACTCCGCAGATTCCACAACCTGTGGACGGGTTTGCAAAGTCCAATCAGTGTATTCAGCGATCCGTTGGCGGATTCATAAGAAGTTATTACTGAATCCATGGATTGAATTCTACAAATCTGTCAATGGATTGTATCCAATGGCAGATTTTGGTGAATCCGTGTGCATTAAAACCAGCCAAATCCGTCAGCGGATTTTGGCCTGCGATGCAGATTTTATCTGTGTGCCTCTGTCTTCTTTTAAAAGTCCCTCCGGTATCGCCGAGGTTCTGACGTCATCGCGCACGACATCAGTGATGTCACGATGCTCATAACGTCCCGCGTCACACCCGGTGACCAAAGTAGCCAGATGTAAACAAAGAAAAGCACTGTGCAGCTTTTGAAAGAGTGGGCAGGCAGAGATTCATACTGACAGTGCAACGAAAGCCTCAATAAGGTGCCAGACATAGGGACACTGTAAATTAAACAGACATTGTCTATTAAAAAAACAACACCACATAGAAATAATTAATAACTAATATTCAAAACACTTTTGTAACGATCGTGCTCGCCACAAACCGGGACCGGACCGCGGGACTGAGGTGGGGATGTCAAAACACCGACCTTAGGCCATGGAGTCAGGTCCGGAGTGCGTATTCCGTGGTCAAATGTAGCCGGGTCAGGATTGGAGAAGACAGGGTAATCCGTAGACAAGCTGGGGTCAGGGTTGGAGAAGGCAGGGTTAACGTTATCCAGGCTGGGGTCAAGGCAGACGGCACGGGAGCGATGGTCCTGGATACAGGCAGGGTTCGGCAACAGGAAGGTAGGTGCGTAGCGCTTCAGCGTAGAAGCTGCAACGTAGCAATGGCCTCTGCCAGAAGAACGAGAGTAGACCATGATGAAGGCCTCTGCAAGGGAAATATGCAGACAGTCCACAGGAACAATGCAGACCTCTGCACAAGGAATATGCAGACAGGCAACAGGAACAACAAAGCAGGCCTCTGCAAGGAGTATATGCAGACAGGCCAGAGGAACCAAGAAGCAATTGCTGGGAACTCCAGCGCTTAAGCACGGGAAATAGGCACGGCTAAGGCAAGGGTGTTTGTGGCAAACACAGTTACATCCAAGTAGAACTTGGTTTATGCTCAGCAACTTCTTGGGGGGGGGGGGGGGAAGGGTTGACTCTATATACAACACCTAGCGAATAGGGACAGAGCTGCACAGGAGGCATGCAGAGTGCAGTGATTGCAGGAGCAGGGAGGGTTTGTCTGGAAACTCCACAGCCCTGTAAGGAATGAGTTCCAGCCAAACCCAGGGGCGGATCCCTTACAACTTTATAGATAAAAATGGATAGAAAACTCCCAGATGCAGACACAGTCTAAAACGGAAGGATATATGGATTAGAACCTAATAATTAAGCATAATAATTCAATGAAAATGTATACAGTATCAATTGATAAAAATATTTACATATATAATTACACATTAATTAATCAAAAATGTAACATATGTGCTGTTCCACTAAAAAATGTCAAAAGTATTGTGAAATACAGAATATAGACCTACAGGGAAAATGCTTAAAAATATTTAAGAGAAATAATTTGGTACAATCGATAAAATAAAAAATACATTTTATTTTACTATATATTTGGAGGGAAAAATATGAATGAAGGTGGAAAAGGACATAAATGGATTTACATACTGAACAAATCACACTAAAAAGGCATTAATATCAAAGTCCACATTTAAGCCGTGTGTTTGCAATGTGTTCAAATGGTGTATCCAAAAGGACTCACCTTGTGATAGATGTAATGTCCTATTTCCACCTCTCCAATTAGTGTTTACCTGTTCTAGTCCCAAGTTTGTAAGACCCATTTTATTAGAGTTATGGTTCTTTTTCAAATGTAATGGTAGACTGTGAGACTCTAATTGCCTCGGACAACCCGCGGCCGCGAGGAAAGAGGAGAGACGCCGACCTACCTCTGCTGAATGCAGAGTTCCTGCTTCATGCTGCAGACGGCAACTTTGTAACTACAGAAAAGACTTGACACATTGTAAGTGTGATTAGTCTTGTTTTATACATTTTTATTAAAGTGTTCTCGCAGTACTGCATCATTTTTCTCTATTTGTATTACTTTGGGGCAAAATCATCCGGTGTATGGTGTGTGAACTTCAGGGCCACCAACAGAAATCATGGGGCCCAGGACAAACATTTTAAGCAGGGCCCTCCCCCCCTTGTCGGCGATATTGCGAGCCGCCCGCCCATTTCACACCTCACGAGCCCCCTCTCTTCCCGCCCCCTCTTCCCATGTATTTCTCTCCGCTGCTTCTCACTCTTACTCCCTCTTTTCCTCACTCACCCCCTCTCTCCTCTCCCTCCGTCAATTACCCCACGCTCACTCATTCCCTCCCCCTCACACATTTCCCCCCACAAGATATATACCAAAAAACTTCCCACCCCCAAATACATACAAAAAAAATCCCCACCCCCCAAATAAATACAACTTCCCCCACCCCTCCAAATGCATACAAAAAACCCACCTACCCAATACACATTAAAAAAAAACTACATATAAACCCCCATACATACATACATACATATATATACCGAATTTCCTTGATTGTACGATGCCATCGATTTGGCCCTTACAATCAAGGAGAATTACTTTTTCACTTTCCATGTTTCAGGAGAGGTCCCATATCAGCAGAGGATGAAGCGGGCGGTGGCGACAGGAGAGGTCCCACATTTGCAGATGGTTGAAGATGGACAGCGAACGGGAGTGCGGCGGCAGGACAGGTCGCAAGTCTGTAGGTGAATGAAGATAAGAAGACAGCGGGCGGTGGCAGTGGCAGGAGATTATAATAACAGGAGAGCTAAGAAGGAGCAGAGCGGCATAAGGGAACGGCTTGGGAGGTGCAACGGTAACACCGGAAGTTGACCCTGTAGCTGACTTCTGGTTACAGTTTGTACCTCTCATGTCGTTCCCCAATGATGCTCTGCTCCTGCTCAGCTCTCCTGATATTATGATCTCCTGCCGCCACGCCAACTTGGGACCTGTCCTGCCGCTGCACTCTCGCCGCACTCCCACCCGCTGTCCATCTTCAACCATCTGCAGACCTGCTGCCCGCTTTATCCTCCGCTGACATGGGACTTCTCCTGAGAAATGGTAAGTGAAAAGAGTGGGTTATTACTGTAGAAACTTTTTTTTTACATTTTTTTTAATACATCGATTCTAAGACGCACCTCGATTTCAGACATGTGAAAATCAGAAAAAGGTGTGTCTTAGAATCGAGGAAATAGGGTACAGTATATACATATACATATTTACACATCATATAAAAAAACAACCCTCCCCAATACATATAAAAAATACCCCAACCCATATAAAAATACCCCCAAGCCCCAATACATATAACATTTCCCTCAAACCCCCCAATACATATAAAAATACCCCCAAGCCCCCAATAGATATAAAAATTCCCCAAGCCCCCCAATACATATAAAAATACCCCTAAGCCCCAAATAATATAAAAAAGACCCCACCCCCAATACATATAAAAAGACCCCCATACATGTTAAAAAGACCCCCATACATATTAAAAAGACCACCCCAATACATATTTTAAAAAAAAACACCGACTTCTGGTTATGGCGCCAGAGCGGTAAGACGCACTGCACTGAGCTCCGCTGGTCCGTGGGGAAAACAGAGATAACCGTTATATAGACATATCAGGACTGAAATCAGGACGATATAGACATATCAGGACTGAAAAACCCCAAGCAGAGACACCAGCCCAGACCCCCAAAGCAAGAGGTACCCATTGCATGGAAAAAATACCTCTCTAAGTCCCGTCGGATGGCGCCAAAAGTGCAACAGCAGAGGCAGGACAAGGCAGAGAGACGGAGGGAAGAATCCAAGATGGCCGACGGCCATGAGGCAGCTCCCGAGGACACAGACCGGAGCGAGAGAGAAGACAGGCAGCAGCAGCAGAAAAGGTCAGACCATGAAATTATAGCTAAGGCTGTGGTCAGAGAGCTGCTGCCACAGCTAGAACACAGTAATGAAAATATAAGAAAGTCCATAGACGAGCTAAGAATCGATCTGAGTGCACATACCTAAAGAGTGGAGGAGGCAGAAACAAGAATAAGCACTATTGAAGATGAACTCTCAGAGACAAACCAAACAGTTGAAGAGCTGCGGAAAAAAAACATCATGCTGGAGGAAAAGCTAGATGACCTAGAGAATAGCCCAAATAATATAAAAAAGACCCCACCCCCAATACATATAAAAAGACCCCCATACATGTTAAAAAGACCCCCATACATATTAAAAAGACCACCCCAATACATATTTAAAAAAAAAACACCGACTTCTGGTTATGGCGCCAGAGCGGTAAGACGCACTGCACTGAGCTCCGCTGGTCCGTGGGGAAAACAGAGATAACCGTTATATAGACATATCAGGACTGAAATCAGGACGATATAGACATATCAGGACTGAAAAACCCCAAGCAGAGACACCAGCCCAGACCCCCAAAGCAAGAGGTACCCATTGCATGGAAAAAATACCTCTCTAAGTCCCGTCGGATGGCGCCAAAAGTGCAACAGCAGAGGCAGGACAAGGCAGAGAGACGGAGGGAAGAATCCAAGATGGCCGACGGCCATGAGGCAGCTCCCGAGGACACAGACCGGAGCGAGAGAGAAGACAGGCAGCAGCAGCAGAAAAGGTCAGACCATGAAATTATAGCTAAGGCTGTGGTCAGAGAGCTGCTGCCACAGCTAGAACACAGTAATGAAAATATAAGAAAGTCCATAGACGAGCTAAGAATCGATCTGAGTGCACATACCTAAAGAGTGGAGGAGGCAGAAACAAGAATAAGCACTATTGAAGATGAACTCTCAGAGACAAACCAAACAGTTGAAGAGCTGCGGAAAAAAAACATCATGCTGGAGGAAAAGCTAGATGACCTAGAGAATAGGTCTAGACGCAGTAACATAAGAATTATCGGAGTACCAGAGACTGTAAAACATAACCAACTAGCAGACTTTTGTGAAAAATGGCTGCCGAAGCAACTAGGATTTGCTGCTGAGCACACGCTACAGGTGGAAAGGGTGCACAGAATGGGGATCATGAGACCAGAACATGAGAACAAACCTAGACCCATAATAGCAAAAATCCTAAATTTCAATGATAAAACGAGAGTCATCAAGGCCTTCAAGGAACTAGAGACACTGATGTATGAGTCAAAGCGAATTATGATCTTTCAGGACTACTCAGTGGCGGTATCGCAAAAAAGGAGAGACTTCAGTAAAGTATGCACCACTTTATTCAGACAAAAAAGAAAATTTGCCCTGGTATATCCAGCAACATTATGGATCTTTACAGACACAGGAATAAAGACATTCACAACGCACGGACAAGCAGAAAAATATGTGACGGAGATGTCATCGGGTGGAGGAACAAACGAGCGAGACCATGCGACAAGAGGAGAGGAGGACTGAAATGAGGGGGGAAACCCACAGAGGATATAAAATCTCGGATGGCTGACGGCTGTAAAGATGGTCAACACAGAAGCGGCAAACTCCCACTACAAACACACACAAAAAAAAAGACACAAACCTACTACATTCATATCCCGGACTATATGTGAAATATTACTTAATTCAGGAAAAGGAAGGGGGGAGAGGGGGATAGAGGGGAGGGGGGGCGAGAGGGAGGGGGGGGGCTAGAGGGAGGGAGGGAAAGGAGGAGATAAGGTTGGGAAGGGAGAGAGGGGGAGGGAGAAATACGAAGCAAATGTTTAACTATACCAATATGCTAATGTCATGCACTAACCCAAATATGTTTCATTACTGTTTTTTTATCAAATATGTGTAACCAATATCGCAAGGGAAGTCAGGAGACCCAGACAGAACGAGACAACGACAGCATCCGGAGAGAAACAAAGCACAGCAGAGGGAAAAAAACGATCCCAAGAGGGACAGAGACGAGAAACACTGCTGCTGACGTAAGGTACACTGACACAAAAACACATGAACAAACAATAAGGTAAAGACAACAGCAAAAGCAGGAAAAACCAACCCCAAAAACACAGACCACACATAAGAGGAACAGGGGGAAAACACTGGGTAAAGTTAAAAGTAAAAGAGACAACACAACTCAACAATTACGTACACAAACAAAGCCGTTAAGACAGGCCTGCACAACATGCGGCCCGCGATGACTCTGGCCGGGCGCCAGTTAATTAAATAAATTAAAAAAAAAAAAGTTTAAAAAAATGGCGGCGATTCATCCCTCCTCCCTCCCCCTCCCTCCCAGCCCCCGGGTTTAGCGGTGCGCGGGGGCAGCAGCAGCCGTGTGTTTTTTTTTCTTCAATAGCAGGCTGCCGGGGAGGTCAGAGCATGCCGGGGGCGGGGCTTAGTACCGGGGAGAGAGGATGTGCTGAGCTGATCTAAGAGTGGTGTGTGGTGTGTGGTGTGTGGTGTGTGGTGTGTGTTGTGTGTGTGTTGTGTGTGTGTGTGTGTGTGTGTGTGTGTGTGTGTGTGTGTGTGTGTGTGTGTGTGTGTGTGTGTGTGTGTGTGTGTGTGTGTGTGTGTGTGTGTGTGTGTGTGTGTGAAAAACGGGCTGGTGGGGGTGTGAAAAACAGGCTGGTGGGGGGGTGGGTGTGAAAAACGGGCTGGTAGGGGGGGGGGTGTGAAAAACGGGCTGGTGGGGGGGGGGTGAAAAACGGGCTGGTGGGGGGGTGGGCTGCTGACATGTTAGGGGGGGTGGGCTGCTGACATGTGAGGGGGGGCTGCTGACATGTGAGGGGGGGTGGGCTGCTGACATGTGAGGGGGGGCTGGGCTGCTGACATGTGAGGGGCAGGGGGGGGAAGTGATGTGAGATGCAGGGGGGGAGAGAGTGATGTGAGGTGCAGGGGGGGAGAGAGTGATGTGAGGTGCAGGGGGGGAGAGAGTGATGTGAGGTGCAGGAAGGGGTCACATACTGATGTGAGTTGCAGGGGGGGGAGAGAGTGATGTGAGTTGCAGGGGGAGGGTGAGAGTGATGTGAGTTGCAGGGGGAGGGTGTGATGTGAGTTGCAGGGGGACGAGAGAGTGTCATATTGAGGGGAGAGGGAAAGAGTGTCATATTGAGGGGAGGGGGAAAGAGTGTCATATTGAGGGGAGGGGGAGAGTCATATTGAGGGGAGGGGGAGAGTGTGTCATATTGAGGGGAGGGGAAGAGTGTCATATTGGGGGGAGGGGGAGAGAGTGTCATTAAGGGGAGGGGGAGAGAGTGTCATATTGAGGGAAGAGAGACATGGGAGGGATGCTGACTTGTGGGGGGGGATGCTGACATGGAATGGGCTGGGGGGATGTGGAGGGGGATATTGTATGTTTGATGTGGAGGGGGTTATTGTGTGTTTGATGTGGAGGGGGGTATTGTGTGTTTGAGGTGGAGGGGGGTATTGTGTGGGTGAGGGGGAGAGATGGGGGTATGAGAGATAGATGGGGAGTATCATAAAGATTGATAGTGAGGGGTTCTGGGGGAGATATGAGGATGATGATGATGATGATGGTGATGAGAGGTGCTGGAGGAGAGATGATGATGATGATGATGATGATGATGATGATGATGATGATGATGATGATTTAACCCGTGCGGCCCAAATTTTTTTTCCTTGGAGCAGTTCGGCCTTTCTCACTTTACGAGTTGGGCAGGCCTGCGTTAAGACATAAGGCCAAGACATCCAAGGGTCAAAAAAATGCAAGGGGGAGAAAAAACCCCAGCAGGGACGCGGACAACAAAGTGCACATATAAAGAGACACACCTGACATACAGGAAGTGAGGAAATACATCTCTGGAAAAAAGGGAAGTCAAGAAAAGACTAACAAGTTAAAAAGTTAAGTTAAGAGTTACAAGTTAATAACTACTGGCAGAGATCATGTTGACAGGCCGGATTAAGAAAAAAAACAAAGAGTGTTGGGAAAAAACAGAGAGACACATGACCCCTCAGAACTGCATTAATAAGAACCAGGAAAGGGATAAGGAACGAACACACAGAATGTACCCAAAACAGACAAATATAAAATGCATACACGAATAATAACGTGGAATGTCAAAGGACTTAACAACCCCATAAAACACAAAAAAGTATTAAACTATCTAAAAAAACAAAAAGCAGACATAGCCGTTTTACAAGAAACACACTTAGACTCAAAAGAAAGCAGCAAACTCCAAAGAGATTGGGTAGGACATAGTATCTTTTCCCCGGCTGTAGGAAAAAAAGCAGGAGTAGCCATACTCATAAATAAAAATCTCCCCTAGAAATAATCAAAACAGAAGGAGATAGGGAGGGAAGACTAGTAGTAGCAGAAGTCAGGAGTGGAGGAACGGACTACCTATTAGGGAATGTCTATGGCCCAAATGACCATAAATCTGAATACTTCCAGGAGATAATAAACAACATACTGAGATTTAAACACAGAAACATTGTATTGGGGGGTGACTGGAATGCAGTCCAGGACACGTTCTTGGACAGGTCACGTCTAAAGGGTAGCAAACCCACAGACAACATACAAACAAAAAATATGCGGTTGATTAAAACAGCAATAGGGGTAGTAGATGGATGGAGAACACTCAACCCACTGGAGAGGGATTTCTCTTTCTACTCCAATGTACACAACACATTTTCAAGAATAGATGCAATCCTTATCACACCAAACCTACTGAACAAAATAACACACATAGATATGGGAGAGATCATCATATCCGACAATGCGATGGTCCGCATGGACCTAGACATGGGATTAGGTAGAGCAAGCCCGAACATCTGGAGATTCCCAAACTACATGAGTAACAGTGAGGATTTTGTTAATTATCTAAAAGGAGCATGGGAACGATTTGAAAATACAAACCAGGAACACAAGATGAACCCCATACTTTTTTGGGAAACATCAAAAGCAGTAATCAGAGGTGATATCATGGCATATATAGCTAGAAGGAAGAAATATGCAACCCAGGAGTTTTGCAAAGCAAGCAAAGAACTTAGCAAAGCATTTAGAGAATTCAAAACAGACCCAACACCCGAAAATAAAGAAAGATATAATCAGAAAAAATCCACATGCGAGATATGGCTAGAGAAAAAAGAAAAGGGAAAAAATCAATAAAAGAAGCCAAATTTTTCAGACATGGGAACAAGACGGGAAGGCTACTGGAAACCTCATGAGAAATTATAGAAATGATAGAAATTATAACTAAACCCATTACCAGAATCTATGAAAGGACAGAAATAATTACAGAAGCAAAAAAAATAAATGAGGTGTTCAAAGAATACTATAGCACACTATATAGAGAAGGGGAGGTGAACATAGAAGCAAGGGAAAACTTTTTCAAAAATATCAATATACCAAAAATAAGTCAGGAAGATATTGACAACTTAAACACCCCAATAACCCAAAAAGAGATAAAGGACACAATCCAAAACCTTAAAAACTGCCAGGCCCCGGGCCCAGATGGTCTGTCAGGGGAATATTATAAGATCCTGAAAGAGGATCTGATAGAACCGCCACAACAAATATATCACAAGGTACTCAAAGAAGCCACATTCATGCAAACAAGCGAACAGGCCCACATCATGATAATCCACAAACAGGGGAAAGACCCCTTGAGACCAGAATCGTACAGACCAATATCCCTAATCAATCAAGACGCCAAAATATTTACCAAAATTATGCCCGCTGTCACCCCTGCTCATTTACCTAGCAATAGAACCACTGGCAATATACCTAAGGCAAATGGAGGAATTTAAGGGAATCGTGATAAACAAAAACGAACTGAAATTATCAATGTTTGCTGATGATATCCTAATGTTCATGACGAACCCGGATGAATCAATCCAAAGGATATTACAACAAATAGAGATATTTGGGTCGTTTGCAGGTTTTAAAATAAATATATCTAAGACAGAAATGATGTACATTAAGGAACCCCCAGACACAAGAAAACCATATAAATTCCCAATAAAAGTAACGAAGAAACCCATTAGATACCTGGGGATAATGCTGGAGGCAGAGATGTCCAGACTATACGATAAAAACTTCAAACCAATTATAAAAAAATAGTGCAAGATCTAAAAAACTGGGAGACACTACCCCTGTCACTCTTTGGGAGGGCGAGCGCGATTAAAATAATATAATTTGCCAGACTCTTATACCCCATGCAGACTCTCCCCATGCTCATCAAACATGTGGACATAACTGAAGTAAATAGAGCAATGTCAAAGTTCCTATGGGGAAGTAAGAGAAGCAGAATAGCATTAAAAAAACTACAGCTACCAAAGGAAATGGGAGGCATCAATCTTCCGAATATTAGAAATTACAATTTAGCAAGCATAATGAGACATGTAGGAGACTGGATAAAGGAAACTTACCACTACTCCTCCCTAGAACTAGAAAAGAGTTGTCACCAGAGAATCCCCTGAGAGAGCTATTACACACAAAATGGGGAGACATTCCAGCAACACAAAGAAATAACGTTCTAATCAAAGACACCATAATAATGTGGAAAACGGTCAGGAAAAAGTTTAACCTCTCCTACACAATCTCAAGATTTATACCTATCCAGGACAACCCCAAATTTATATCAGGGTACACCCAATCAACATTCCAAATCTGGAAAAAAAAAGGTATCAGCTGCCTAGAACAGGTGATACACACAGACAAACAGGAATACACGACATTCCAAGAATTTGCACAAAAATGGGACATTCCCCAAAATCTTACACACGCATTTTCATACACACAGCTAATGAGCTTTTGCACAAAATTAACAAACTATAAAATAACTGTATTAAAAAACAATACAATAGACGACTACTTTAAATTGAAGGCACAAGAAAAAAGCATTGTAAGAGATCAAGACATGGAGCTCACACACGTCAACACACTCAGGGCATGGAGCTCACACACGCCAACACACTCAGGGCGTGGAGCTCACACACGCCAACACACTCAGAGCATGGAGCTCACACACGCCAACACACTCAGGGCATGGCAAAAAGATTTCCCAGAGATACAAAGTATGGAACAACTAATTCAGGGGACTCACAGGGTACAAAACATTATACCGTCAGAGACATAGAGAGAAATGCAATACAAAATCATACATATGCCTACATAGCATTCATAAGACAGATAAAGACTAGGACAGAGGACACCACGTTTTGTCCCAAATGCAAGGCACCCAAAGCAGACCTTAAACATTGCCTCTGGACCTGCATACACATAGCCAGATTTTGGGATCAAGTGTTACAATACATGAAAAGAAAAAGAAAAATCTCATGGGAGAAAGACCCAAATACCTATGTTGTTCGCGAACATAGAGAATTGGACAGAAGGCAAACAAATCAGCAGACTGGTGACCAGACCCACTGAGGTTATACTATTAGCGGCAAGAAAGACCATCATGACAAACTGGTTACAAACACAACAGCCCTCAATAGATCAACTGCAAGACACACTGTACAAACTAATGACGATAGACAAACTGGAGACAAGCATAGACAGGAATAGAACAAAGGAAGACTTTCACCAGAGGTGGCATTGGTTCATAGAGGACAGAGACAAGAGGACAACGGACGGGACAGGACAACAAACACCAGAGAGGGGAAGGTGAGAAGGAAGATAATAAAAATGTACCAACACGACAAGTTATGTTAGAAGTTGACGTTAAAGTAGTTAGGCATTGAACCGGAAAATATAGCTAACAATGGAAATGACATAGGGGGGACATAAGGCGACCAAAACTGGAAAAGCCAAAATGGAATGACCATAGGTTATTGTGATTGGAAAAAACTGTGAGTGAGAATGCAAGGTTACATTAGATATGAGTTTTGCTGAGAAAAAAAAAAAATACATTGTGAGCATTGTTTATAGAATATACGATGATATAATATGTATGTAACAGAAAATGTACGAAAAGATCATCTGTATGCTGAAATTGAATCTAATAAAAAGATTTGTGAAAAAAAAAAAAAAACCACCTCCCCAATACATATTTTAAATAAAGCCCATCCCACAATACATATAAAAAAAGACTCCCACCCCACCCTTAAAAAGACTTACCTTGTGGATGATCATGCCTAGTCCAATGAATGTGGGGGCCAGGCGGCCGGCACTGCAAGTTGGGCTGAACCTCTGGCCAGGCCTGGCTGCCGGTAATCTCGCGGCCGGATCCCGACTCTCCCCTAAGCAGCAGCCTACATGCCGCTATCCTTCTGTCCCATGCCGAGCGTCCGACAGGCCTCCCTCTCATGCTGTTCCGCTCCGGAAGCAGAGAGCGCTGAAGTCAGAGAGGCCGTTGATGTGGGACAGAGGGATAGAGTCATGCAGGCTGCTGCTAAGGGAGAGCCGGGGCCCGGCCGTGAGAGGACTGGCAGACGGGCCTGGCCAGAGGTCGGGCCCAACTTGCAGTGCCGGCTGGCTAGGCCCCCCCGACTCACCGGGCCTGGGACGCCAACCCCGTCTGACCAACCCTGTTGGCGGCCCTGGTGGACGTAAAGTGTGTTGGAGACGGCTGAGCACCACGTGGGGTTCATGGATTCAGGAGAGGTCTTTGGCTAAAGCACAGCTTGTATCCACCACATGTATCAACAGAATATCCTGTAAGTAGGCATTTCTACCTCTGCAAGAAAAGTATTCACTGATTCTGTCCACCGTGCAATAGTCTGTTCTCTTTTTTCTCTACATAGTAGGAGGACAACCATTGGAAAAGATTTTTCCAGACTTCACCATTTGATTGAACTGTTGAGAATTTATCCATTTGACACCTTTATAGACAGTAACATTGGTACTTTTAGTATCTTTATTATTATATTACTGCATTTCCTTTTGCTGACTGTGATTTCACAATACATTTTTTCATGTTACATTTTTGATAAATTAATGTATAATTAATTAATGACGCAGGACGTTATGAGCGTCGTGACATCACTGATGTCATGCGCAATGACGTCAGAACCTCGGTGATACCGGAGGGACTTTTAAAATAAGAGAGAGGCATGCAGAACATTAGAATTTAACCCCTGATGAAGCTCAATGAGTGAAACGCGTTGGGTGAGCGTGCAGACCCTATAGAGACCCCAAGGTGTGTAGTGAACTATGCTCAGGATCTTGGGCCAAGTTTTTCTTGTTTTTTTCCCCCTTCCTGTATTTGGACATCGCTCTCTGTGGGTGGCCACCACAGGTGTTTGTACATATCAGGAAGGAGTGTTGCAGTCCTCAACTACCATCTGTCCCAGGATGGTCTATATGCCTGCTTCTACAGCACTTATTTAAGTGTATTACCTTTATTTTACTACAGTATATAAAAAAACAAACTATATGTAACGGAGTTTCCCTGGCCCAATCTCATATTGACCCCCTTCTGTGGAAACTGACCCATGTTACATAAGGTGTAGTGTGGTGCACCTGCTGGCTTACAGGACTCATGAGTCTCCCGCGATGTTATGGGGGATATCATCAGGACTGGCTCTCCAGGTATGGCTGAGTCATACTCACTATTGGTACAGCGCCTCCATCTTTTCCAGACCCCCAGCGTAGTAGTGAGGAGTCTCAGAAAGAGAACCTCTGTGTGCACCTTCTTCCCGAGTGACTCCACAATCAGGACAGAAGCATTCTTTATCTTTGGCATCTTTTATTACAGCCGACACTAGCCGACTGCCCATCATTGCAGCCGGTCTTTATCCGCACATAATAGGTTGCCAACCCAAAGGAAGTCCTTGGACACCACTCCTAGTCAGGGCCCTAGAAGCTGTCCTTGCTCTTCCCTTACTCCCTGATGGAGTAAGGGGAATAGTCGCCCACACCTCTCCCCTAAGGGAGGTCCACAAAACCTGCCAGAGCCCTTGCAGTTTGCTGGGTTCAACTAGTCTCACTCATGAGAGGGTGAGACACTGACTAAATACAGGAAGTGCTGTGCACTAAATAGCTCCAATAGGCACCACCCCTGTATCCCTGTAATTGGACACAGAGCCTGATGACACTACCTTCACTGAATACAACACAGCACAGGAGTGTGAGGGAAAACCACATGATTACTCCTGGCAACCTGCCCTTACCAGGGATTATTGCACAGGAGGAGAAAGATCTATAACCCCAAAACTACACAGGGCTACATATATATAATTTGTGTTGTCTCTCTTCTGTTCCTCCACATATGTGTTCCTTCACCTTATCCTGTTCCTGAGGGATACTAGTCATAGCCTGTTTGAAGAATTCAACTATGAGTTGGTGACTGAACAACCGCACCGCCTATATTTATCTTCATAATTGTGAGTGAGATACTTATAAATTATCACTGAACTAATTAATTAGCTGTACAATATTGCACTATATTTTTCCTGTTTTTTTAATATGCTTTTGATTTCGTGCCCTGTTTGGACTTTAGATTGAAGTCCCTTTTCTGGAGCTGCACTGCTTCCATATGTAATATAATATATTTCATTATTTTATCACTAGTGTGTTCACTGGGTTTCCACTCAAACAGTATGTGCGCTTGTACCCGCCTTATTTGTCCCTTCATAAATCCATGCTGACTATTACTAATAATATCGTTTTCCATTAAGTATTCCTGAATTTTTTTCTCCATATTAAACCTTCAAGTACTGTAGCTTCCCCACTATTGAAGTCAGGCTTACAGGTCTGTAATTCGCCGGTTGTGATCTAGCTCCCTTGTAAAATATAGGCACCACATATGCGTTACGCCAATCTTGTGGTACTGAGCCTATGGAAAAGGAGTCCTTGAATATTAAATGTAATGGTTTGGATATTACTGAACTTAACTCCTTAAGAACTCTTTGATGTATGCCATCGGGGCCAGGTGCCTTATTTACTTTCATTTTATCAAGCCGCGTTTGAACTTCTTCCTCAATTAACCAATTGTTCGTTAATATAGAGGTTGTGGCTTCCTCCTGAGACAATACTATTGAAATTGATTCTTCCCTGATAAACACAGAGGCAAAGAATTTGTTTAATTCCTCTGCTTTTCCTTATCTCTAAGAATCTGTCTGCCCATCTCACACTGAAAGGGTCCTATATTTTATTTTCTGATTTTTTTGTTATTAAGGTAGTTAAATACATTTTTAGGGTTAATCTTACTTTCTATTGCAATTCTTTTTTCATTGTCCATTTTTGCAAATTTGATTGCCCTTTTGCAATTTCTGTTACATTCCTTATAATTCTGATACAATGTCTCCGTCCCTTCTGACTTCAAGTATCTAAACGCCTTCCTCTTCTTGTCCATTTCCTCCCCTACCTGTTTACTTAGCCACATTGGTTTTGACTTATTTCTTTTATACTTATTACCCAAGGGTATACACTGATAAGTGTGCTTTTCTAACAATGTTTTAAAGACTGCCCATTTATCTTCTACATTTTTCACTGGAAAAACATCATCCCAATGTATTACTTGTAGATTAGTCCTAAGTTTATTCAAATCTGCCTTTCTAAAGTTTAAGGTCTTTGTTGAACCCAAGTAATCTGTTTTTTTTTTTGATCATTTATTTCAAATGAGACCATGTTATGATTATTGATACCCAAATGTTCCAGGACTTTAAAATTTGTTATTACTTCTACTGTACATTGTTTGATATGACCAAATCCAGTTCTGCCCCTCTCCTGGTTGGATCCTCAATAATTTGGGTCATGTAATTGTCTTTAAGCACCCCTAAAAACCTGTTTTCTTTTGTTGTAACGCTAATCTCATTGTCCCAGTCAATGTCTGGATGATTAACCCCCCGCACCCCACATTATGCAAACATGATCCAGTTTTGATGCCTTCTCCATTTGCAAAACTATTTTAGCTTCCTCAATCTCGCAGATATTTGGTGGTTTATAGCATATTCCCACAAACATTTTCTTTATACTTTTAACTCCACATCTAAGGCTGTCTCACACTTTAATCTGGTCTGTAACTGTTTCATACGCTCAAAATATATATTTTCTTTAACTGTGCATGCAATGTCTTGTATATAATGTATACCTTGTTCATTTATGTAACTGTATTTGTAACCATGTATTATTTTGTTTTACTCTGTGCCCAGGACATACTTGAAAACGAGAGGTAACTCTCAATGTATTACTTCCTGGTAAAATATTTTATAAATAATAAATAAAAAATAAATAATAATAATTTCTATCCACAAAGTCTCTACATTTTCATCATTCCCTTCACAAACATCTTCCCTTATAGTAGGTTTAAATCCGGTTTAACATATAAATATACTCCACCTCCTCTTCTATTTGCTCGATCCTTCCGAAAAAGGGAATAACCCTTTTTTCCCTTTTCGTTGTGACAATAAAACCTACTTTACACAACGGTAACATAATTAGGTTAGGGGCCGCAGCTACTCTTGACACAAGAGTAGTGCTGGTTAATCCTATCCATGCCTCAGGGTGTCCATCATGACTGGTCCACTATTGTAATGGATCTGGGTCCTTTAAACCTGCATTAGTTACTGGCATCACCTTCAGGGAGGTAAGTACCTCGGGCAGCAGGGGTCCCCGGAGCTGAAATTAACGCGGATTAGCTCCGGAGACCCCCTGCTTCCCACCTAGGGGTGAGGGGAACATTTCGATTTAAAGGGTAATGCTTCTTTAATAGAAACAGTTTTATTTTTATTTTGTTATCACTTTCCACTTATTAAAAGGAACTCTAATTATATTTATACTGAAAAATTATAAGATGTATATAGTATATCATTTTAATACATCTCTCTGTATCTTAATAAAGAGTTTACTTAATTCCTCACTCCCTTTTTATTAATCTCCCTGTGCATCTCGCCTGTTACACACGGACCTGTTTCTAAACATGGGGTGCAACATAAAAGGAAAAGTTTCCAAGATTCGGGACATTTTACAATGCGGCCTATCTGGAGCATCTCTTACAGCAGGACTTCTCAATCCTCAGGACCCCCTCAACAGGTCAGGATTTAAGGATATCCCTGCTTCAGCGTAGGTGGCACAATCAGACAAGACTGAGCCTCTGATTGAGGCACCTGTGCTAGAGCTGGGATATCCTTAAAACCTGACCTGTTTGGGGGGGTCTTGAGAACTAAAGTGGAGAACCCCTACCCTACAGATCTACCCTACAGATTTTGGACAGCCATACTAACTTCGGGACCGCTGCTTACCTTGCCTTTGGCACTCCGTTTGAAAAGCCATTCAATGTATCATTTTAATATATTCACAGATGGTACAAATAGCAGACATACTTTTACCTCTATTGCAACTCCTAACAGGTTTGCCAGGGGAGTCAGAGAGGACAAATATTTTGAAAGCACAACTTTTAAATCCTACTAGTGGAGCAAACAACACATTGCATAGAAATGCTTCGCTGGCACCTTAGCAGCAAAAAGGTAATTGTGTCCTCTGCCATTTATTGCTATTAAAACCCCCTGGTGTCAGCACCTGATGCCTGAGTTTTCATTACACAAATTAATTAAAACGCACTGATACACTTACAGACTTCTGCACATGAGAGGTAGTGGCGATTGGGGCAGAGACACTGATTCACAAGTTTTGTAACTAGACACAATAATATACACAATGATACTAACAGATTTGCCATGCACACCCTCACTCGCACAAATACAGATATACACACAGGCACACACATGCATATATACACACATGCATATATACACACAGGCACACACATGCATATATACACACATGCATATATACACACAGGCACACACATGCATATATACACACAGGCACACACATGCATCTATATACACATGCATATATACACACAGGCACACACATGCATCTATATACACATGCATATATACACACAGGCACACACATGCATATATACAAACAGGCACACACATGCATATACACACACAGGCACACACATGCATCTATATACACACATGCATATATACACACAGGCACACACATGCATATATACACACAGGCACACACATGCATCTATATACACACAGGCACACACATGCATCTATATACACACAGGCACACACATGCATATATACACACAGGCACACATGCATATATACACACAGGCATGATACACACAGGCACACACATACATATATACATACAGGCACACACATGCATATATACACACAGGCACACACATGCATATATACTGTACTGTTGGCAAGAACTGCACCTATCATTTATAAGCTGTCCTCGTTTGTCAAAAGGCAAAGAGTGACCTCTACTGGTACATAATAAGAAGGCAGGAAGTGTGATTTTTAACATGACCCCCAAAGGATTGTGTATTGTGTAGCAATCGGCAAATGTGTCACAATTCTTTGTGTATTTTTAGGCAAAAAAATTGAATTGCGAGCAGATATTCGATTACAAAGATGTTGTAAAAAGAATGTGCTGTAATGTATACAATTCCTCCGGCGCCTGCAGTCGCCCATTCAAATCGACCTGAAATTTATTTATTTATTTATAAAATATTTTACCAGGAAGTAATACATTGAGAGTTACCTCTCGTTTTCAAGTATGTCCTGGGCACAGAGAAAACAAATAATACATGGTTACAAGTACAGTTACATAAATGAACAGGGTATACATTATATACAATACATTGCATGCACAGTTAAAGAAAATATATATTATGGGCGTATGAAACAGTTACAGACCAGATTAAAATGTGAGACAGCCTTAGATTTGAAAGAACTTAAACTGGTGGTGGATGTGAGAGTCTCTGGTAGGTTGTTCCAGTTTTGGGGTGCACGGTAGGAGAAGGAGGAACGTCCGGATACTTTGTTGAGCCTTGGGACCATGAACAGTCTTTTGGAGTCTGATCTCAGGTGATAGGTGCTGCATGTGGTAGGGGTGAGGAACTTGTTCAGGTAGCTGGGTAGCTTGCCCATGAAGAATTTAAAGGCAAGACAGGAAAGGTGAACTTTGCGCCTAGACTCTAGTGTTGACCAATCTAGTTCTTTGAGCATTTCGCAGTGATGTGTGTTGTAGTTGCATTGGAGAACAAAACGACAAATTGAATTGTAGAGGGTGTCAAGTTTGCTAAGGTGGGTTTGAGGTGCCGAGCCATATACTATGTCTCCATTGTCAATAATTGGCATTAGCACCTGCTGTGCGATACGCTTTCTGACCAGGAGACTTAGGGAGGATTTGTTCCTGTAAAGTACCCCTAGTTTGGCATAGGTCTTGGTTGTCAGAATATCAATGTGCATCCCAAATGTTAAGTGGGAGTCGAACCATAAGGCCAGGTATTTAAAACTAGTGACAGGAGTTAGGGTGGTGTTGTGTTGGTTCTAATCAGGAGCTCAGTCACTGGAAGCTTTACAAATTTAGTCTTTGTCCCAAATAACATTGTTACAGTCTTGTCAGTGTTTAAAAACAGTTTGTTTTGGGAAATCCAGTTTTCGAGTCTCAAAAAGTCAGACTGAAGTATGTGTTGAAGGTCAGAGAGGCTATGGCTGTGTGCATATAGGATTGTGTCACCTGCATACATGTGTATTGAGGCTTCCTTACAAGCTGTGGGAAGATCATTAATGAACGCTGAGAAGAGTAGGGGCCCCAGAACAGATTGTTTCTTGGAGATGAGGAGGAGCGCAGGCAGGTGTAGCAAAATATGCAAAAGAAAATAACATATATAGTGCAGATGGTAAACACTGTGCAGATAGGTGTAATCTATAGTATAGAACTCACATAGATCGCAGAAAATATCACATGTCAGAGATCCTTCTCTCTCTGACTGGAGCCCTTTGAATGGTAGCAGGGAAATCCCTCAAGGTACGGATATGTATGGATAAGAAGAAAAGCCACAATAGTGCATACTATTCCAATATTGTATTATTCAAACAAATAACACGAGTATATTACACTCACATTCGCCATGTAAAAATCAGGTGGAGGAGAGAACCGCAGCTCGTTGTATGGTGGTGCAGGTGTAGGCAGCTTCACAGTATCCAGGATTCTCTTCCGCGTGTGTCACAGCCGTCGCGTCACTTCCGCTATCGCGTCACGGCTGAGGGCGGAAGTTCCCAATGGAAGAGACCTTAGATCGAGTTCTGCCAGTCCTTCAGAGCTTGTTCCCTCACTGTAAACTCTACGCGTTTCGCCAGATGCTTCGTCAGGAGAACTATACTATAGATTACACCTATCTGCACAGTGTTTACCATCTGCACTATATATGTTATTTTCTTTTGCATATTTTGCTACACCTGCTGCGCTCCTCCTCATCTCCAAGAAACAATCTACCCTTCTGGGACCCGGAACTGTCCCATCAGAGGAAGTTGAGCTGCACTTTACACTTATTTATTTTTCACTATTGGTGTTTATTGTGTGATATTAGTTGTATCCCCAACAACATTATTGGTTCACTTGGGAGCGCCCAATCCACTTCCCCACCCATCCCCTTCACCTTTCCCCACATCCCATTGTTTTGCATTCGCCCCAGAACAGAGCCTTGAGGGGCACCACCAAATGCCATTTGACCGCCAGTTCCAGGCGCTCTTTTTGAAACCAAGCCGCACATAAGCGCAGTATTCGCTGCAAATAATTTCCACATCTTCGGGTATTGTGCAAGAAATAAGTGTAACAACACAAATACAAATCCCACATGCAAAATGCATGTGGTTACATTTGAAATGTAGCTAATTCTTGTGTGTCTATGATGGCACAGATATGGTAGTAAAACAAATTGAAAATATTTTTCTGTACACCATTAAGAATAAAAGTTCCTATAGTTGTTCTGTAAAATGTTTATATATATATATATATATATATATATATATATATATATATATATATATATATATATATATATATATATATATATATATATATATATATATATATATATATATAAAATAAAATATATATATAAAATCAAAAAATGAATAGACTGTTAGACACTGTCTGTGGCTAACAAAATACTTTTATTTGTGCGTGCTTTTGAGATGCACTGATCTCTTCTTCCGGCGATGGTACATTGAATAAAGCAGGCAAGGTTAAACTCGAAAACAGTGCATATACTGTAGGAATGTTATCTGTAACTGAAACCTAACACAAACACACACCACACACCCCACACCCCACACCCCACACCCCACACCCCCCACACCCCACACCCCACACCCCACGTGTAGTATGCGATTTATCACTTGGTGTTAAATCGTCCCTGAATGTTAGTGATCTAAGAGTATGTGTGCGTGCGTGCGTGCGTGGGGGTGTGTGTGTGTGTGTGTGTGTGTAAGTATGTAAAAATAAATCGGTAAAGAGCCCACAGTGTACACAGCACTATACAAAAGGTGTGTGTGGAATGTAAGAGGCTGTAGCATTACTAAAAGTGTGTGTAGATACTATGTGGTCCCTATTGGTATATAGGGATGGAATTACATAAAGTATTTGTATGTGTAAGAGACAGCTGTGTGTGCATATATATAGCGCAGTATGTATAGACATGGCCTCATGAGAAGAGAGTTCTCTTATGTCAGTAGTGACTCATAGAACTTCGGTCTCGGTTTAGGCCAGCGCTAAGTGTCCCAAACAGTTGCATACATTTGTATTCATGCAGCCGTCTCTCTTTCGGTGTTCTAAGATTACCTTTGAGTATGGCCACCCTCAGATCATTCATCTTGTGGCCAGACACAAAAAATGGGGGAGCACAGGGTGAGGGATAATGCAGTACAAGTTACAAATGGTAATAGCTCCTGACAGGGGTCCGGTGGGGTACAGTGTACCCAAGTGGATCTGCTGTCTAGAGGGTAGTGGGGAGTTACTAGTGTAAAAATCTATTGGAATAATAGATCATCACTTACACGGCCTTGTGCAAGTGCTGGTGCATCAAGGTTTCTTTTCCTTCTTTTTCTTCCTTCCGATGTGCATTTCTTCCTGCTTCTCTAGTGGCCGTCTCTGATTGGGCTGGGGGACTCCTCCTGGCTCCTGCCTGGGTCCCTTCTGGTTCCTTGCAGAGGTCTCCCTTTCCAGTCAGTATTTAGGGCTGTGCGTGGGGGTCACTGTCATTTCCTCTGCAGATGTTGTAAACTTTGTACAGAATTGGCATTGACAATGGTTGGTTGTGGAGCTGTAAAAGTAAATAAAGTATTCACATGTCCTGCCAGCTCAGATCTGCCTGGTTCATTTATTTTCTTATCCGGGTCTCTTGCTCCACAACCAACCATTTGCATCTTACGTCCTGGCATGGTCTTGTCCCGCATTCAGTTGTACTGTTGAATACTTTACTCCTCACCATCATTTTCTTGAGATTATGAGGTTGTCTGTATGATAATAATGGTGTTTCAGGGAAGACCTGTTGCAGTCTTGTATCTTCCTGGAGAATGGGTTGTAGTTCCCTGGCGATCTTGCGTAGGGCTTCTAGGTGTGGGTTATATGCTAAAGCAGGCCTGCACAACTCGTAAAGCGAGAAGGGCCGAACTGCTCCAAGGAAAAAAAATTTGGGCCGCACGGGTAAAATCATCATCATCATCATCATCATCATCATCATCATCATCATCATCATCATCATCATCATCATCATCATCATCATCATCATCATCATCATCATCATCATCTCTCCTCCAGCAAGTCTCATCATCATCCTCATATATCTCCCCCAGAACCCCTCACTATCAACCTTTACGATACTCCCCATCTATCTCTCATACCCCCATCTCTCCCCCTCACCCACACACAATACTCCCTCTCCACATCAAACACACAATACCCCCCTGCACACCACACACATCCCACCCCCCTGCACTTCACATCATTCCCCCCCCACTGCACCTCACATCACTCTCCCCCCATGCACCTCACATCACTCTCCCCCCCTGCACCTCACATCAATCTCCCCCCCTGCACCTCACATCACTCTCCCCCCCCTGCACCTCACATCACTCTTCACCCCCTGCACCTCACATCACTCTCCCCCCTGCACCTCACATCATTCGCCCCCCTTGCACCTCCAATTACCCCCCGCACCTCCAATCACCCCCGCACCTCCAATCACCCCCCCGCACCTCCAATCACCCTCCCCTAAACCTCCAATGACCCCCCCTGCACCTTCAATGACCCCCCTTGCACCTTCAATGACCCCCCCTGCACCTCCAATGACCCCCCCCTGCACCTCCAATGACCCCCCGCACCTCCAATGACCCCCCGCACCTCCAATTACCCCCCCGCACCTCCAATGACCCCCTGCACCTCCAATCACACCCCCACTGCACCTCCAATCACCCCCCTGAACCTCCAATGACCCCCCTTCACCTCCAATGACCCTCCCCTGCACTTCCAATGACCCTCCCCTGCACTTCCAATGACCCTCCCCTGCACCTCCAATGACCCCCCCCCTGCACCTCCAATGACCCCCCCTGCACCTCCAATCACACCCTGCACCTCCAATGACCCCCCCTGCACCTCCAATGACTCCCCTGCACCTCCAATGACACCCCTCTTCACCTCCAATGACCCCCCTTCACCTCCAATGACCCCCCCTGCACCTCCAATGACCCCCTGCACCTCCAATGACCCCCCCGCACCTCACCCCCTGCACCTCACCTCCCCTGCACCTCACCCCCTTTACCTGACCTCACCCCCTGGCTGCACCTCACATCACCCCCTGCACATATCCACGTTGGGAGCAGGGGGGGGGAGCGGCCGCAGAGGAGCTCAGCTGGCTGTGACTTCCCCCTCCATCCCATGTTGTGAGCGGGGGGCAGGGGAGCAGGGAGGGGGGAAGTGGGCCCTGCGCATGCGTGCCGGAACCGCAGGGAATCGCCGCCATTTTTTTTTTAAACTTTTTTTTTTTTTTAAACTTTTATTTATTTTTTAAAATTTATTTATTAAACTGGTGCCCGGCCGGACTCATCGCGGGCCGCACAGAGAGGCCAGGGGGGCCACACAGAGAGGCCAGGGGGGCCGCACAGAGAGGCCAGGGGGGCCGCACAGAGAAGCCAGGCGGGCCGTATGTTGTGCAGGCCTGTGCTAAAGCTACACTGTCGCTTGTCTCTATCTGTCTGTATTCAAGGAGATCGCTTCTTGGTATTCTGGTGGCTTTGTGGATTTGCTGGTCTACAATTCTGTGGTTATATCCACGGTTTATGAAATCCGGTCTCACGGCTTCAATCCGCTGGCCTCTGTCTGCTGTATCGGAGCGTATCCGGTTGGAGCGGGTGGCTTTACTGTAGATGATTGCCACCATTACTATAAAGAACAACCAACTACAGACTTCTGTATACTGCAAACCGACAGACAGAGCCAGCTATTTGAGGGACAACAGCTTCCACCCGTCACACACTAAGCATGCAACCATGCATACACAGAGAGAGAAACTTGCTTGGTGCACTGTTGTAAACAGGCACTCTCACGGACTCAATATAGGAAAAAAGCTTTTATTCCAAAGATCAAAGTTTTGATCTTATTATATTCGGTCACTTTTACAGTATCAATGTGTTTGGTGAATTGGTGACAGTACTGTATGCCGTGTTTCTTTTCACGTCCACCTCCCCTAGGCGCTTACATGTGGCGGCCGCCTCCATAGCTGCCGTCCCCCTTCTCCTCCGCAGGGCGTTGCATGGTGGTAGTTTTATTCATAAGTACTTTCTACATTTATTTCACCTTAGAACAAAAATTCTATTTGAAGAAAATGTCTATGTTGAATTGGCTGCACAGGTCCAATTCTCCTCCATTTCTTGAATAGCCGATCCAGTTAAAAATGAAAAATCTGTAGCAGTTTCCTTTAATGTCCTGTATCTCCAATCTAAATGGGTGAGCAGGGTGACAAATACCATTATGTAGCTTGATTTGGGGTTCTATTGCAGCTTTCGTCATTTAATTTGTCTATATATATATACAGCTCAACCCTGTTATAGCGCGACCCGCTTATAACACGGTTTGAGCATGGACCCCGAATTTAAAATTTTTTTGCCCACTGCCCACTGCCCACTGCCCATTGCACACTACACACTACACACTACACACTCACAGCACCAGCACACACTGCACACACACCACACACACACACACAGCCCCCCCCCCCCTACCTTTTTTTGTCAGCCCACCTTTGGGTGCATCGTGGGGCTGCTAGGAGGGGGGAGGAACGGTGCAAGGCCGGGGGAGGCTGGGGGGGGGGCTGCTGCTGCAATGCTGGGCTTAGGGAGAGCCCCCCCTCTCCCTGTCTGTATCTCTGTTACTGTGGGGGAGGATTGAAGGGAGCTGATCCCTGGCCGAGGAACTCAGAAACAGCTGACATCCCAGCAAAGGCTGCGTGAGCTCTCCTCCCCCTCGCAGCTTCTCTGCACAGATCAACTGTTGCAGATGCTAGGTAAGTGCTGCTGTGGGGTGTGGGGGGGAGGGTGCTGCTGTGGTTTGGGGGGGGTGCTGCTCCCTCCTGTTGTCCCCCCTGTTGTCCATCCCCCCCCTTCCCCTCCCCCCTTCCCCTCCCCCTCCCCCCCTCTCCCTCCTCCCCCTCCCCCCCTCTCCCTCCTCCCCCTCCCCCTCCTCCCCCCCTCCCCCTCCCCCTCCTCCCCCTCCCCCCCTCTCCCTCCCCCCCTCTCCCTCCCCCTTCCCCCCTCTCCCTCCTCCCCCTCCCCCTTCCCCCTCTCCCCCTTCCCCCCTCCTCCCTTTTCTTCTGCATATTGTAATTCATTGTGTGTATGTCTGTTTCTAAGGAATAAATGCAATTTGTTTTACTCCTTGGTTTTGCTCATTGATATGATCCCGGTATAAAGGTTTACATTTCCTGGTCTCCCGTGACAGCCGCTCCTCCTTCTCTTACCGTGGGCCATGTGGGGAGGCTGGGTCAGCTTCAGAGTCTCTCTGCTTCACGAAATGGGTGTGTTCTTGATGATTATTATTATTTTTGCTGGTATTTCATGTTATATTAATGAATATTTTCCTCCATTTTTGAGATTGGTTGAAATGAATTATTTAATCAGTTAGCTGCTAATCTGCTGTATGCAAATGGAGTTCTGAAGTTAAGCAGCCATTCTGCACGGCTACAAGCTACGCCCCCTAGTGGGACAGTTTTCTGGCATGAAAGATAAAAATATTAAGAGAAATATTAGAAAATAGATAGTAAGCATTAATATATACATCCCACTCCATGTGAAGGTAACCTCATGATAGTGTAAATATCAAATATAAAAAATAATTAAAGGTAAAATGAAATATGTAACATTGTTGGTTCCTTTGGCCATTACGAGTTGCCCTTTAACCGGGGACCTGAATTGCACAATTAATGTGAGTCAAATGTTCTTTTGCCAGAGAACCAGTTAGAAGAAGGGGGAGGAGAGAGGAGGACACTTTGCACTACACAGTGACATCACGCAAAATAAAGGAGCTAAAGGATCAGCATACCTTTTGGCCAGAGGAATGACTGCACCTTTGATGATCATAACATGGCTAGTGCATTAATGAATAAAACCATGAGACAGCATTTGATTCCATGCTTTACCATTATAAATGAATGACTTCTGGGACAGAACAATGCTGTCACTATCTCACTAGTGTCTTATGAGGGTATTGAATGTTGACTCATTCTCAGGCCCCCTGACAAGATTAATGAGGCTCTGTTCCAGCCACTACATGGACCTCATGTGTTTTATTTAGTAGCGGGACTAGCCCGATTGTTGAGTGGGAAGGGGCTGGAAGATTGGATGTGATCAGTCTGGACTATACCCCCTCTCGTCACTTGGCCCAGCACACTGGATCTGGATTACCCTTTCTGTTAGTGGCCCTGGTGACTGTATTCTGTGTGTTACTCAATACATTGCAACAAAAGATGCAAAACAAAGCGCCATTTTCATTGCTTTATTTTTATTATTTTATGACTTTAAACATTTTGTGAAACGCAGTATCCAGTGAATGATATAAAGCTGTAATAAGCAGAAAATATGTAATAATATATGACAAAGCTAAAACTTTGAGCTATCTTGTCATTTGATGCTTCTAACTTTAATTATTTGACGCAATAATTGAATCAATCCACTCGCGTACATAAGACACTCTTGAATAGACAGCAGGTAACCCAATATTGCAGGAGGAAGATCCCCAGGAAACGATGCCCACAAGGTGCCATGGTCCTCCAACCTGACAAACCAGTGGTCCACCAGAATCACCCTGTGGAGGGGGAGAGAAAACAAATGGGGCTATTGTGATTTGTTGCACAGGTGAACAGTATGTTTTGCTCTGGGAATTATAGTCCAGGTTGAATAAGATTGAGCTGGTTTCCTGCATGCAGCTAACTTTGATCATTTCAGATAATGTAATATAGAGACATAGGGGTTATTAATTAAGCTACAATGGTGCTGATATATACAGTATATATGTGAACAGAGACATATACCCTCATCTGACTTTGGCCAGTAACTTGCTATTATTATAATATTCTCTTATCTACTACTATAATAGTCAATCATCTCCACTTGGGTTAACCCCTTATAGTTTATCTGTTGATTATATACAGGGGAGAAGAGAGATACCACCCTCTGACTTATCTCTACTGGTATAGCAGTCATTCAGGTCCAGTTGGGGTAGCATAACAGTAACAGCCTGTATAGTTTATAGATTTTTAGGTAAGAAAGGGGTTAACTCTCTAGCTATACCCACTCCCCCGTCAAGCCTAAACAACCACCACGGAGCAACTACCCCCTCACCCATCCCCTCTACCACCAACACTACACATAGGACTAGTCAAAAGCCCTATTAGCAAAATATGGCTAATAGTACTTTTTCCCATTCAAATATACAGTATAATTCTGCATAGTGCAATAAAAGGAAAAACAATACCTAAAACAATACTATCACAAAATACGCTAGCCATTTAATCCATTGATTGTCGCTGTGGCTATCTATGCCCTTAACAGGGCAAAGATAGCCACATAGGCAATCAATGGGCACCCTACAAACCAGCCCCTCCCCATAGAATAATGGGCAAAATCCCTATTAGTCAGATTTAGCCAATAGTGCTTTTGACCATTCAAAAATAATCAATAGCCAGCCACCTTATAGCAAAGAAAAGTTGTACTTACCCCTGCCAGAATGAAGGCCATCCTCATTCTCATCCGCGTCTTCATTGGTACCAACATTAAAATAAAAAAACTAGCTACTGGCCAGTAACCCCTTATTTACCTTAGCAGGTAGTGACCGCTATGGTCATAAATGGGTTAACCCCTCCCATTTCCCAACCGGGAGGCTTAACCACCCTACCCAGGGCAACTACCACCACCACCCTCCCCCTCTACCCCCTTCACCACACACACAAATGGGCAAAAGCCATAATAGCCAAATATGGCTAATAGTGTTAATTGCCCATTTGTGTAGCAAAAAAAACACACAAAAATAAATAAATATCAACATTGCAATAAAATAAAAACAAACACTAGGCAAGAAATCCATTGATTGTCATTGTGGTTATGTAGCCCTTTTTCCCCTACCCTAAGTGAGATTGAGGTGGGTATGCTTTCTCCAGCTACTTCTAGGTGTGTTGGGCTGTGACCTGTTGGTGAACAGGAGGGCTGAGTGTTCCGCGATGGTAAGGGGAGAGCCAGAACAGGGGTGCCGGCTACCTTATTTCTCAGTGGTGCAGTGCCTTCAGTCAACACAGGTCCTCTGCAGGGACAGAGGATGGGCCATGCTGACACCTTGATCTTCCTTTACATAGCAGGCAGCAGACAGTAATGACAATGATGCTGGGTACAACTGGCTTTATTGCAGATAGATGATCAGACAGCAACACAGATGAATCCCTTTTCTCTCCTTTCTCCCTTTTCCTGGTCAGAGCCCTGACTCAGGCATTTGGCCCCTTTCAGGCCTGTTACCCTTCCCTCCCATCCCGTGGTGGGATGGAGGAAGAGGCTCCTCACTCCACAAGTGGAGGGGATCAGGATCACACTCCAGACATAACTTCTTCTAGAACTCACTGAATTTAGGAGAGTGTCAGAATTTATAACCTGAGATAGGGGGTTGGAACCCTGTCCCATATCAGAACAGGTTGAATACTGATTGGCTAGCACTGCTTTTGGATGAACCAATCAGTATCCATCTCTCAGGCTGACACTCTCTGGTGGTTGCTAGGCCTGTCCTTGGAAACCTGAATTGTATCCAAGTCTGTAATACACATACAGAACCTAAAGAAGGAATTAACCTCTCCACTGCCTGCTCCTAACAGGACTGACACTGGAAGGGCCCAGGAAAAAGAAGTAGCGGCGGGGAGGCTATGCTATAGTTACTTTTACCCTCAATGAAGACACAGAGAGCAACATTAGCAATCAATGCACAACCTATAATCAATCAATGTGTTTCTTACCTTGACGGGATGAAGGCTCATCTTCCTCATCCAACTGCGGCTCCAATCAACTCGACCCATGAAGCAATGATCCTCAGCTTGAAGTACAGAATGATGCGCAGAAGTCCACGATCCTCCATTGTTGAAGAGGAGTCACCGGTCAATAGATCTTATCTTCTTTCTTTTCTTCTTTCTTCTCTTCTTTCTTCAACAGGTACAGGAAATGTTGATACACATATAAGGCCTGTGACGTCACATTTGACAGACACATAGTACATCCACGAATCCGATTGGTGGATGTACCATGTGTCTAGGCATCAGGTTTGGCATAGAATTAGTTCTCTACCAAACTTGAGGGAATCACATCGTACATCCACCAAAATGATTGTTGGATGTACAGTACCATGGGATGCCTTCCTTTTTTTTGGGTGATGTGATGTCACCTTTAAAGGGAGGAAAGCATATAGTACGTGATTGGTCGGACATCTCTACCTTTAAGGTGACGTCACATCTTATATAAAACCTGTCATATCTCATTTGACAGGAAGAAGATGGTGTGTCAACATCTCCTGAACCTGTTCAAGAAAGAAGAGAAGAAAGAAGAAAAAAAAATACGATAAGATCTATTCACCGGTTACTCCTTCTAAGCCATAAAGGATTGTGAACTTCTGCACATCATGCTGTACTTCAAGCTGAGGATGGCCTTCATCCTGGCATGGGTAAGTACAACTTTTAATTACTATCGGGTTTCTAGCTATTGATAATTTTTGAATGAGCTAAGTGCTATTAGCTAGATCAGGCTAATAGGTATTTTGCCCATTACTGTGTTGGGTGGGTTTGCTGGGGGTAGAGGGGGTGGGTACTAATGTGCCAATTGATTGTCAATGTGGCTATCTATACCCCTGTTGAAGGCATAGATAACCACAGTTACAATGAATGGATTAAATAGTTACTGTATATTTTTTTTTGATTGTATAGTAATTTGTATTGTATTTTAGTTCAATGTGCAGTACTGTATATTTAAATGGGCAAAACCGCTCTTATCCCTATTTGGCTAATAGGCCTTTTGGCCATTCTTGCCTGGGGTTGGGGGTTTGTTGGTGGTAGAGGGGGAGGCTAAATGGGGTAGTTGACCCAAGGTGGGTGTTAGGCCTTGTGGGGGTGGGTTAACACTTTCATTACCATAGTGGTTGTAACCGCAAAGAAGAGTGAGTGGTTAACCACTCCCTGGAGGCCTCACCACCCACCATGTGGCAACAACTTTCTTCACCCAAGCCTTCTACCACAAACAAACCAGGTACTGAAGTTTAACCCCTTCATTACCTTAGCCATTAGCCACTAAAGTAATGAAGATCGCTGCGTATTGTTTTTGCACATAGTATTGAAACAGACGTCTCCGAAGCTGAACCGCATTCATTTCAGGTCCGAGGACCCACTGGTTCCCGAGGTACAGGCTGGTGTACGTGTGGTGCCGGTATTTCCTGCAAATTTAAATATCCTGGTCACGTGGGGCATTTAAACTTGCAGGAGATACCGGCACCACATACAGCAGCCTGTACCTCAGAAAGTAGGGGGTTCCTGGACCTGAAATGAATGCGGTTCAGCTACAGAGACCCCCTGTTTCAATACTATGCACAAAAAAATGAAACAGCGTGATAACCTGTAAGAGCTATGCAGGGAGAGGCAGCTTCTCTCTGCACAGGGAGATCGCCTGTAAGAGCTGTGCAGGGAGATGCAGCTCCCTCTGTGCAGGGAGTTCACCTGTAAGACCTGTGCAGGGAGATGCAGCTTCTCTCTGCGCAGGGAGATCGCCTGTAAGAGCTGTGCAGGGAGAGGCAGCTTCTCTCTGCGCAGGGAGATCGCCTGTAAGAGCTGTGCAGGGAGATGCAGCTCTCTCTGTGCAGGGAGATCACCTGTAAGAGCTGTGCAGGGAGACGCAGCTCTCTCTGTGACGGGAGACGCAACTCTCTCTGTGCAGGGAGATCGCTTGTAAGAGCTGTGCAGGGAGATCGCCTGTAAGAGCTGTGCAGGGAGACGCAGCTCTCTCTGCGCAGGGAGATCACCTGTAAGAGCTGTGCAGGGAGAGGAAGCTTCTCTCTGCGCAGGGAAATCGCCTGTAAGAGCTGTGCAGGGAGATCGCCTGTAAGAGCTGTGCAGGGAGACGCAGCTCTCTCTGCGCAGGGAGATCGCCTGTAAGAGCTGTGCAGGGAGAGGAAGCTTCTCTCTGCGCAGGGAAATCGCCTGTAAGAGCAGTGCAGGGAGATGCAGCTCTCTCTGTAAAGGGAGATCCTGTGTAAAAGTTGTGCAGGGAGATGCAGCTCTCTCTGTGCAGGGAGATCACTTGTAAGAGCTGTGCAGGGAGATGCAGCTTCTCTCTGTGCTAGGAGATCATCTGTAAGAGCTGTGCTGGGAGATGCAGCTTCTCTCTGTGCAGGGATATCGCCTGTAAGAGCTGTGCAGGGAGATGCAGCTCTCTTTGTGCATGGAGATCACCTGTAAGAGTTGTGCAGGGAGATGCAGCTTCTCTCTGTGCAGGGATATCGCCTGTAAGATCTGTGCAGGGAGATGCAGCTCTCTTTGTGCATGGAGATCACCTGTAAGAGCTGTGCAGGGAGATGGAGTCTCTCTGTGTGCATGGAGATCGCCTGTAAGAGCTGTGCAGGGAGAGGCAGCTTCTCAGTGCAGGGAGTTCGTCTGTAAGAGCTGTGCAGGAAGATGCAGCTCTCTGTGCAGGGAGATCGCCTGTAAGAGCTGTGCAGGGAGATGCAGCGTCTCTCTGTGCAGGGAGATCACTTAAGATGCACATTGAATTTTTTTTTACTTTGTACTCTTTTTCAAGGGTTGAATTTTGGCTTCACCCATAGATTTATCATATCAAAGAAGCACTGCCAGGATTTGTTTGTCATTTGGGAGTATGCCTTTACGTTCATGCTTGTCGTTTTATAATGCCGATTACATGTAGTTTGACAAAATAAATTAAGTCCCCATTGAAAGGGGGTACGTGAAGTCCATGCGGTACGTCGGCTGAAAAAGAGTTAGAACCACGGTCTAGCAGAAAGTAAACATTTGACCCTGTCACCTAAAAATATAGTACATTTGTGCTGTAAATAAAAATATAATTTGTGGTCTGCAACCCTGTCCTTCCTCAGTATCTCTTAGCAAACCTCTTCCACTGCAGCCAAGGATTCTGGTTAATGATATTCAAATGAGCACAGTGTGTCACTCATTTTAACATGGACCCTATAATCTTCTGCCTGCCATATTTCACAGCTTCTCAGCACAGCATGGGTTAAAGAAGTGCACAGCCAGTAACCCTATTCACAGACAGGTGTTTCAACCTTTTGGGTCTCATCAGTGCAAGGTTGGTTGCTGGCTATGCACAGCAAAGCTGTTAACTAGACATTAAAAAAAGGTACGATGGGTAATAAAAGTGACAAAAACTCTCCCCCGTACAGAATATGGTACAATATGTAAAAATACTACTTGTGGCGCATTCGCATGTCTCAGAAAGATCAGTGTGTGTGTGCAGAGGTGTGTGTGTGTTGAGTTGTGTATGTGTGTTTGGGGAGCTGTGTGTGCGTGTGCGGAATTGTGTGTGATGGTAGGGGGGAGTTGAGTGTGAGGGTAGGGGGGAAATGAGTGTGAGGGTAGGGGTATTGAGTGTGAGGGTATGGGGTATTGAGTGAGGGTAGGGTGAGGGTAGGGGGGCATTGAGTGTGAGGGTAGGGGGGAATTGAGTGTGAGGGTAGGGGGAATTGGGTGTGGGGGTAGGGGGGAATTGGGTGTGAGGGTAGGGGGGAATTGAGTGTGGGTGGGGCTGTGTGAGGGAGAGAGGAAGAGTAAAAGGGAGTGAGAAAAGGGGGGAGGAGTAAGGGAGGGAGAGAAATATACGGGGGATGTAAGGGAGGGAGAAATAAATATAGAGGGAGTGTGAAGGAGGGAGTGAAGGAAGGGAGAGAAATACATGAGGGCAGTGTGATGGAGGGAGAAAAATACATGTGGGGATGTGGGGGAGAGAAATACATAGGGGAGTGTGAGGGAGGGAGAGAAATTCATGAGGGGGGGATGTGAGGGAGAGAAATACGTGGGGGGGGAGTGTGAGGGAGAGGAATACATGGAGGATAGTGTGAGGGAGAGGAATACATGGAGGGAATGCAAGGGGTGGAGAAAAATACGTTGGGGAAGTGTGAGGTAGGGAGGAAGAGAAATTCATGGGGGGGGTGAGGGATAGAAATACATGGGGGGGAGTGTGAGGGATAGAAATACCTGGGGGGGAGTGTGAGGGATAGAAATACATGGGGGGAAGTGTGAGGGATAGAAATACATGGGGGTGTGTGAGGGATAGAAATACATGGGGGGGTGTGAGGGATAGAAATATATGGGGGGGAGTGTGAGGGATAGAAATATACGGGGGGAGTGTGACGGATAGAAATACACGGGGGGAGTGTGAGGGATATAAATACATGGGGGGAGTGTGAGGGATAGAAATACATGGGGGGGGGAGTGTGAGGGATAGAAATACATGGGGGGAGTGTGAGGGATAGAAATACATGGGGGGAGTGTGAGGGATAGAAATACATGGGGGGGAGTGTGAGGGATAGAAATACATGGGGGGAGTGTGAGGGATAGAAATACATGGGGGGGGAGTGTGAGGGATAGAAATACATGGGGGGGGGGAGTGTGAGGGATAGAAATACATGGGGGGGAGTGTGAGGGATAGAAATACATGGGGGGAGTGTGAGGGATAGAAATACATGGCGGGGAGTGTGAGGGATAGAAATACATGGGGGGGGAGTGTGAGGGATAGAAAAACATGGGGGGGGGGTGTGAGGGATAGAAATACATGGGGGGGGGAGTGTGAGGTATAGAAATACATGGGGGGAGTGTGAGGGATAGAAATACATGGGGGAGTGTGAGGGATAGAAATACATGGGGGAGTGTGAGGGATAGAAATACATGGGGGGGGTGAGGGATAGAAATACATGGGGGGGGGGGAGTGTGAGGGATAGAAATACATGGGGGGAGTGTGAGGGATAGAAATACATGGGGGGGAGTGTGAGGGATAGAAATACATGGGGGGGAGTGTGAGGGATAGAACTACACGGGGGGAGTGTGAGGGATAGAAATACATGGGGGGGGAGTGTGAGGGATAGAAATACATGGGGGGTGTGAGGGATAGAAATACATGGGGGAGTGTGAGGGATAGAAATACATGGGGGGGTGTGAGGGATAGAAATACATGGGGGGGTGTGAGGGATAGAAATACATGGGGGGGGGTGTGAGGGATAGAAATACATGGGGGGGAGTGTGAGGGATAGAAATACACGGGGGGAGTGTGAGGGATAGAAATACATGGGGGGAGTGTGAGGGATAGAAATACATGGGGGGAGTGTGAGGGATAGAAATACATGGGGGGGGGAGTGTGAGGGATAGAAATACATGGGGGGAGTGTGAGGGATAGAAATACATGGGGGGGGGGGTGTGAGGGATAGAAATACATGGGGGGGAGTTTGAGGGATAGAAATACATGGGGGGAGTGTGAGGGATAGAAATACATGGGGGGAGTGTGAGGGATAGAAATACATGGGGGGGAGTGTGAGGGATAGAAATACATGGGGGGAGTGTGAGGGATAGAAATACATGGGGGGAGTGTGAGGGATAGAAATACATGGGGGGAGTGTGAGGGATAGAAATACATGGGGGGGAGTGTGAGGGATAGAAATACATGGGGGGGAGTGTGAGGGATAGAAATACATGGCGGGAGTGTGAGGGATAGAAATACATGGGGGGGGAGTGTGAGGGATAGAAATACATGGGGGGGGGAGTGTGAGGGATAGAAATACATGGGGGGGAGTGTGAGGGATAGAAATACATGGGGGGGAGTGTGAGGGATAGAAATACATGGGGGGAGTGTGAGAGATAGAAATACACGGGGGGGAGTGTGAGGGATAGAAATACATGGCGGGGAGTGTGAGGGATAGAAATACATGGGGGGGGAGTGTGAGGGATAGAAAAACATGGGGGGGTGTGAGGGATAGAAATACATGGGGGGGTGTGAGGGATAGAAATACATGGGGGAGTGTGAGGGATAGAAATACATGGGGGAGTGTGAGGGATAGAAATACATGGGGGGAGTGTGAGGGATAGAAATACATGGGGGGAGTGTGAGGGAGAGAAATACATGGGGGGTGTGAGGGATAGAAATACATGGGGAAGTGTGAGGGATAGAAATACATGGGGAAGTGTGAGGTGTACAAATACATGGGGGAGTGTGAGGGATAGAAATACATGGGGGAGTGTGAGGGATAGAAATACATGGGGGAGTGTGAGGGATAGAAATACATGGGGGGAGTGTGAGGGATAGAAATACATGGGGGGGGGGGTGTGAGGGATAGAAATACATGGGGGGGAGTTTGAGGGATAGAAATACATGGGGGGAGTGTGAGGGATAGAAATACATGGGGGGAGTGTGAGGGATAGAAATACATGGGGGGAGTGTGAGAGATAGAAATACATGGGGGGGAGTGTGAGGGATAGAAATACATGGCGGGGAGTGTGAGGGATAGAAATACATGGGGGGGGAGTGTGAGGGATAGAAAAACATGGGGGGGTGTGAGGGATAGAAATACATGGGGGGGTGTGAGGGATAGAAATACATGGGGGAGTGTGAGGGATAGAAATACATGGGGGGGTGTGAGGGATAGAAATACATGGGGGGGTGTGAGGGATAGAAATACATGGGGGGGGTGTGAGGGATAGAAATACATGGGGGGGAGTGTGAGGGATAGAAATACACGGGGGGAGTGTGAGGGATAGAAATACATGGGGGGAGTGTGAGGGATAGAAATACATGGGGGGAGTGTGAGGGATAGAAATACATGGGGGGGGGAGTGTGAGGGATAGAAATACATGGGGGGAGTGTGAGGGATAGAAATACATGGGGGGAGTGTGAGGGATAGAAATACATGGGGGGGGGGTGTGAGGGATAGAAATACATGGGGGGGAGTTTGAGGGATAGAAATACATGGGGGGAGTGTGAGGGATAGAAATACATGGGGGGAGTGTGAGGGATAGAAATACATGGGGGGGAGTGTGAGGGATAGAAATACATGGGGGGAGTGTGAGGGATAGAAATACATGGGGGGAGTGTGAGGGATAGAAATACATGGGGGGAGTGTGAGGGATAGAAATACATGGGGGGGAGTGTGAGGGATAGAAATACATGGGGGGGAGTGTGAGGGATAGAAATACATGGCGGGAGTGTGAGGGATAGAAATACATGGGGGGGGAGTGTGAGGGATAGAAATACATGGGGGGGGGAGTGTGAGGGATAGAAATACATGGGGGGGAGTGTGAGGGATAGAAATACATGGGGGGGAGTGTGAGGGATAGAAATACATGGGGGGAGTGTGAGAGATAGAAATACATGGGGGGGAGTGTGAGGGATAGAAATACATGGCGGGGAGTGTGAGGGATAGAAATACATGGGGGGGGAGTGTGAGGGATAGAAAAACATGGGGGGGTGTGAGGGATAGAAATACATGGGGGGGTGTGAGGGATAGAAATACATGGGGGAGTGTGAGGGATAGAAATACATGGGGGAGTGTGAGGGATAGAAATACATGGGGGGAGTGTGAGGGATAGAAATACATGGGGGGAGTGTGAGGGAGAGAAATACATGGGGGGTGTGAGGGATAGAAATACATGGGGAAGTGTGAGGGATAGAAATACATGGGGAAGTGTGAGGTGTACAAATACATGGGGGAGTGTGAGGGATAGAAATACATGGGGGAGTGTGAGGGATAGAAATACATGGGGGAGTGTGAGGGATAGAAATACATGGGGGAGTGGTGATGTGAGTAAGGTTTGTGTGTGAGAAACGGGTGCTCACAATGCCGCTGACATGGGGACCCGAGTGGAAAATATTTTTTTATTTAGTTGAATATTTTCTACAATGGGGGTCTCACAAAATGTAGTTACACCACTGGATCCCAGTGTAAGGTGTACAGTACCATGCAGAATTTTGAGAGTTGAAAAAACAGACCTCTTATGAGAGAGCATTCCACCAAGAATGGACAGGACACAGATGTGATTTAATACTCCAACTTGTGTATTAAGCCACCTGAAAATACACTACTAGCGTGCCAGGAGGATATTCTGGGTGTGATGGGGCATCTGCAAAAATCCGAGCACAGTAAACCACTATGAGTAGGGAACTACACTGCCAATAATTCCTGTGCATGGGGAGCACTCGAGCGGTTAAGAATGGAGGCTAGATAATGGATGGCATGATTTGGACAACAATGGGATGAGTATATCTTATATTCCAAAAGTTTTACAAAGCTCATGTAAACCATGTTAAGCCCGGGTTACCTGCAAAGGCCGGCTGTGTATATGCATTGAGGTGGCGCACACTTTATTTTAATATCATTATCACTAACGGCTGTTAAAGTTAATGGCGGGCCGTCTTAGCACTTAATGCATCGTTAGTGAGCTTTGAAGATTCCTGTTAGCACATAACGATATGTTATCTTCAGAGCTCTGTGGGTCTGCTTTAAAGTTATTTATACTTTAGAGCACAGGATGTCTTTCACATATCACAATGTTGTGCTATGTTTTGCTATGCTGTGCTATGTTGTGCTATGCTGTGCTATGTTGTGCTATGCTGTGCTATGTTGTGCTATGCTGTGCTATGTTGTGCTATGCCATTATGGCTGGTCTTAGACTGGTGCCTTTACTGTGTGATACTTACATGGCAGGAGGAAGCTCCAGCAGAACCTGCACAGATCATGGACTTAGTCACAGCACTGCCCCATAGCTGCTTGCAGACGTCCTCACCCACTATAGGTAGCGCTACCTGTTGGAGTGTGATAGCCGAAGCCATTGCTAGAAATAAAACATAATAGCTCAATATCTAACTGAAATTTTTTTTGGAACAATGTGTGGGAAATATTTTCTAAGGTGTGTGTGTGGCTGGCTGTGTGTGTGTGGCTGGCTGTGTGTGTGTGGCTGGCTGTGTGTGTGTGGCTGGCTGTGTGAGTTTGTGGCTGGCTGTGTGTGTGTGTGTGTGTGTGTGGCTGGCTGTGTGTGTGTGGCTGGCTGTGTGTGTGGCTTGCTGTGTGTGTGTGTGTGTGTGTGTGTGTGTGTGTGTGTGTGTGTGTGTGTGTGTGTGTGTGTGTGTGTGTGTGTGTGTGTGTGTGTGGCTGGCTGTGTGTGTGGCTTGCTGTGTGTGTGTGTGTGTGTGTGTGTCTGGCTGTGTGTGTGTGTGTGTGTGTGTGTGTGTGTGTGTGTGTGTGTGTGTGTGTGTGTGTGTGTGTGTGTGTGTGTGTGTGTGTGTGTGGCAAGTGGAGGTTTCTTGTTGCCTTTTTCAACCACCAAATGGTATGTATATATATTTTGACTATTAGCGCTACTATATTTGTTTGTTGATATATATATCAACAAACAAATATAGTAGCGCTAATAGTCAAAATCAAAATAATACATAAACTAAATATTGTTGAAAATAAATATACTGATGCCCTCTTAGCACTCTAAATGCAGATTATAACACAGATATAATAATACATTAGTAGGAGAAAGACAAATGTAGTGGTGCTCCCCTGAACCTCTCTTTTCTTGTACCTAGCTGCGAGTGCTGTAGGGACAAGCGACAGGTCAGCTGGCCCTTCAGGAGGGTGGGGGGTCGAGCAGGCAGCGTTCGGGTGTCACCGAGGCTCAGCGGCGGCCCGGCTAGCACAGGGCGTCGCCATGATGGATCGTTGCGCATGCGCAGTATAGATTGCTGCAGGGAGCTCCTGGAAGGTCGCGCATGCGCAGAGTAAGCGCGCGAACGGCTGACCAATAGGCGGGAGGCTCTTAGCAGAACCACAACTCCCATGAGCCTCAGTAAGGTCAGAGGGGACTCAGGAGCCAATTGGAAGATGAGGATTGCTGAAAGGGAGGAAGGGAAGCTAGCTGCGGAGGCCACGCTAGCCAGTGCGCCCCGGGGAAGCAAGGGGAGATGAGGTGTGTGTTGCAGGGGTCGGTGACCCACTGCATAGGCCAGAGATTTCCCTTAGGCCCCAGTGCAGGCCCTGAGTCACCACCAGCTTGTGGTACTGCAGGGAACGCCCATAGATAGGGACAGCATACCCTTTATTGATACCAGCATACAGGGACACTGTGTCTTCGTGTGCTGCAGTGAGATTGGTGCTTTGGGATCAAGCTGCTGGACTCAAGTACAGCTTCGTAGGAGACTACGCTGGATCGGCGGATCCTTTCTGAAATACAGTTACCGGCTGCTGGACCAGTCGGAAGGTATTATACTAAGTGCACCAACACCGGTACCTGCAGGCGCTGATCCCGCCTTGGGGGAGGGTTCTTTGGGGACACTGAGGGTTGAGTGACCAAGGTTAAAGAATTTTAAAAAGGCAGTGGGTCAGGCATATTGCAAGAAGAAATGGCAATTGTTGAACAAAGATGGTACTCAACTGGATTCCAAGGGAAATGAAAAGACTAAGGCGATACCAAAAATAAGATGGAAGATTCATTCAGAAAATTTGTTTGAGCAGCATGGTGAAGGGAAGCCTGCCACTGCAGTACGTGGAAGATTATTGGGGAGGCCTTCACCCAGCAGTGGATCGACAAGTATCGATGATGATAATGATATTCTTATATATACACGTGTAAGGATGTGCATATATATAAAGGTTCCGCGCTGTTATTTACAAAGGAAACGCCATATTGTCCTTTTGCCAGCAAGGTCACTGTGTACAAGTTAGGCTGCGCATGCGCGAGAGAAGCGCGCGAAGGGCAACCAATCTGTAGAGACTCTGAACTCTGAACTGTGAGAGAGTCAGCTGAGGCTGAGGACCAATTAGGTGTGAGACTCTGGATAGAGGAACCGGATGCGTGTGGGCGGTGGGTGAGACACGAGAGGGAGGAGAAGGAGGAGGTTGGCGGAACCTCGTGTGCGTGAGCGGAGGGTCAGTGACCTTCCCGCTTAGGTGAGAGACATTCCCCAGGCCCGAGGAGCATTCCCCTGTCATCGTAGGGTGCCGTTTTGTAGGGACGGCCATAGCTGTTAGGGACGTTTCCCTTTAGTGCGGTTTGAGCTGCGGAGCTGCGGTCGCCATCTTGGATTGGATACAGACGGCGCGACATAACGGAGTGTCGGCGGAAGGCTGGAACAACGCTAAAGACCCTATGTGGAGTGTGACGGTCACCGCAGTGACCGGAAGGTATCATTGTCTACAAGTGCACCTACACCGGTCAACAGGCGCTGATCCCGCCTCCCACTAACTAATTGGGGCATCAGTGTGATACCATATGGTACAATACAGATACTGGTTACAGGACATACTCCTAGGGAGAGAGAGTGGCAGAGCCACCTGTGTGTACAGAACATTATCCCTGATAAGGTGTGGCCGAGCCACTGTGTGTGTGTAACGTTAATATATATATACTCTGCAGTTAGTCTGTTCATTATGCAAATTACATAAAAGGTTGCTGTTGCACAATACGGTTGTTATGTTCTTGCTTAGGGTATATTCTCTATCATGGGGATCCTGGGCAAGTGGAGGCGCTGCACCGCGATAAGTAAGGGTATGACCCCAGGCTCCCACATAGCGGAGGCTCAGAGCTCCTGAAGCCACAGGTATATGCAACACCCGTAGTTCCTTAATGCAGGCAGTCACAAAAAGGGCTACATTTGGAGGCGCTGCTGAGATCTTAGACCTGGGGTGCCCCCACATTTTTTTTTGTCTCTATTGTGCAACCAACCCACATCATGTCGGTGCCCTCGGCGCTCAAGGTGCGCAAGTGGGCCCAGCGGCGCGGGATTCCCCTGAACCGTGCTTTCGCGCTGGGCCATGTCCCCGCCACGATCTCGTTAGGCACAGTGACCGAGCAGGTCCAAAAGCTTCCGCTCCTGGACAATGCCCAAGTACAAGACCATTTTTATGACCGCGACCAGGCCTGGCGCCGGATCTTGTATGCCACTGAACAAGATATATGCCCCGAGGCGTTACCCCGTATACTGCTACTGCCCGAGGCCCCGGGGGTGCGCTGCCCCATAGTCCAGGCGGACACCCCTGCGCCCCTGGCCACCTCCACCCCACAGAGAGAGTATACACCCGCCGTAGGTGCCGCGACCGGAGGCCCCGACCACTCCCCTGACCGTTGCCTGCACCCTCGCTGGCCGGCAGCCCTGAACCTAGGCTCCTCACCCACCCCGTCCGGCCTTCGGTCTGGCCTCAACCGACTTAGCTTATCAAGATTGGACACTTACCCCGCAGTCGGGGATAGCTTACCGGGAGACACCTCTATTCCTGCCATAGCCGCCGCTCTCCACAACACCACCCAGTCGCTCCAGTACAGGAAGTTAAAGGCCTTCTCCGGTGAGAAACCCACGCCCCAAGGGGAAGTAGGGATAGAGGACTGGTTGGATCATACCGAACAGGTACTGCCTGAATGGACCTGCACGGACGCGGTCCGCAGACAGCGCATCGTTGAGTGCTTACGGCCCCCCGCGTCCCACATGGTGCACTACTACCGAGATGACAATCCAGAAGCTGATGCGGCAGATCTCATCTACTGCCTGACAAAGGCGTATGGAGCTCCGGTGGACACGTATGCTTTGATGGCCAAATTCCATGCGTTAGCCCAGAAGGAAGGGGAAATGGTGTCCGATTTTCTCAGGCGACTACACCTGGACCTTTGGAATCTGGTGAGGAAAGGCGTGTTGCCGAGGATACAAGCCAACGGACTACACACCACTCAGCTGTTGAGGGGGCTCCTACCCCTACACCCCGTGTCGGTGCGGGTCAGTAGCTGCCTAACGCCAGGACAAGCCTTGTCGTTTCACGACCTAATGGATCGGGTCCAAGCGCACGAGACGGTGTTGTTAGGGCGTGACCTGGCCACCGGGAAGCCTGAGGGAACCTGACGAAGCATCACTGCGAAACGCGTAGTTCCCTGCCGGAGCCCATTACCTGAAGGACCCAGCCAGCCTGTTGACATCCGGTAAGCCCTCCCCTTCCGGTTCCCGCCATCGGACGCGATCACGGGGGATACACCGGTCGGAGGAGCGCCATCGGACGATCGAGCTGAGGCTGGGCTGTTGCCTAAGCTGTATTGTAAGTGTTTTTCCTGTTTGCTGTCTATGCACCTAATAAACTTATTTTTCATCCACTCACCGGTTTTGGCCCTTCCTTCCTTTGAATCGGGCACCCGGGAGAGAAGTCACTTGCGAACCGCCTCCATTAGGAGGAGTAGGCAGTCACCCCCACACCAGAAACTCTATTTTATCTTGCTATAATCTTTTACTAAACTAGCACCGCATACCACCCCAAGTAGAAGGAGGAGGAAGCTACTGCTTCAGGCAACATTTAAATACAACGAACATTGCCAAACCAGCATCACTATTTTTAGCCAGACAGTAGGCTGCATAGTACTGCACTAACAGCATCAACCGTCCCTGTTTGGCAGCAGGCTGCGCAAGAGCGCGCCAATCACCTGCCCCCACCGTTCTTACAGCTTTTATTTAACATCCCTCATCCCACCATTAACAACAGAATTCCATTTAAAAACTTTTTAAATTTATGAAGTGGTTTTTATTCAGACCTTTCCATCCAAGCCCAAATTCAGGCTTTTAACCAAGGTATATACATTTTCCCTCTCCATTATATATATATATATATACATATATTTTTTATATATATTTTTTTTATCTATTTTATTTTTTATTTTATTTTATTTTATTTTAAACAAGATCTATTTTAGACAACCACATTGTATTATTGGTTAAATGTTTTGTCTATTTAAACACTAATCACGTGTCCCCCATTTTTCTCTTTTCATCCTGTGAGCAAAAAAATCCATGCGCTGACCGATCCATCGATTCTACCACCGGGAAGAAGCCACAGCCCGGGAGTAAGGAAGTCAAGAAAGTGGAACCCAAGCCTGACGTGCCCGAATCTGGGGATCCCGACCCCGAGGATGTCATCCCCCCAGTGACACCCAGATCTCGTCCCCTGACCGGGCGAAGTTCACCAACCAGGAGAGGCGAGGATTACCTCAGCCAAATGCAGTGCTACGCATGTGGAAAGATGGGACATTTACGGGCCCGCTGCCCCACCTTGCGGAGGATGTCGTCCCGACCGGCGCAGTCAATGCCGTGCCAAACTCTGGAGGATGAAAAGGCATCACCGCCCTCTCAGAGCCACCGAATTGGCCCCGCCTCCATTATTCGGGTAGTTATCGAGGGCATCTACGCCGCCGCATTGTTGGATACGGGCTCCCAAGTGACCATCGTGTACCGGCCCTTCTACGACCAACACCTACACCAATTGCCGTTACTATCTGCGGATGCCTTGCGACTACGGGGATTGAGTCATGAGGATTACCCCATAGACGGAGTAGTAAAGGTGCAGTTAGATATTCTCCAGCTGAACACGGGTAAACATCACCCCATGGAAGTGGAGGCCTTAGTGTGCCCTGAACCTCAGGACCACCCCAGCGCCCCAATCATCTTGGGGACCAACGCTGACATTGTGCGCGCGGTATTCCGCCAGTTTTTGCAGGAAGCGGGAGAAGCCCCGCTGCTGGCCCTAGCGGCCTGCCCCGCCCTCCAAGAGGTCTGCGGTAAAATTGCGACTGAAGAGGAGTATGGCGTCCTTTACAGCCAAGAATGGGGGCTGACTCAAATTCCCCCGGGGGAAGGACGAATGATGGTCGCTGCTTGTCACTACCCCTGACGACGGTCGGAGGATCAACTCTTCACCGTGGAAAGTGTGGCCCAAGACGAACAACGGTTGGGCTACAAAGTACTGGCCTCTGTTAAGGAATGGCCCGGGAAGATTCCGAGTCGCACCTGGGTGTACGTGCAGAATATATCCCCGTACACCATGACTATTGACCGGCGGCAGACGCTGGGAAGGATATACCCCGTGACTCCCGAGGAGAAGGTTTCGACGAGACAATCTAGGTGCTCACCTACTACCTTTGATTCAGTGTTGGAATTTGACTTCGGCGACTCGCCACTCCCGGATGAATGGAGGAAGAGACTGCAGAACGAGCTACACGACCGAAGGAGTGTGTTCTCTACCAGTGATATGGATGTGGGGTGCAGTCGCAGTGCCCACCATACCATCCGAATGAGCGACGCTACCCCCTTCCGGGAACGCTCCCGGCGGCTTGCCCCCAGGGATGTGGAAGAAGTGAGGAGATTACTCGCCGAGATGGAAACGGCTGGCATCGTGCAGGAATCTCGGAGCCCTTACGCCTCACCCATCGTGGTAGTCCGCAAGAAGAACGGGACGGTCCGTCTATGTGTGGATTACAGAACTCTGAATACCCGTACTATCCCCGATCAGTATACACTGCCCCGGATCGAGGACCTCCTGAACGCTCTGACGGGAAGCAAATGGTTCAGTGTGCTCGACCTCAGGTCCGGATATTACCAAGTGCCCATGGGCCAGGAAGACCAAGAAAAAACGGCCTTCATCTGTCCATTAGGGTTTTACCAATTTACCCGCATGCCTCAAGGGATCTGCGGGGCCCCGGCCACGTTCCAGAGACTAATGGAAAAAACCCTCGGAGACCTTAACCCGCGAGAGTGCTTAGTGTACCTGGACGATATTATCATGTTCGGGCGGACTCTAGAGGAGCACTCCGAGAGACTGATGAAGGTGCTGGATAGACTTCAGGGGGAGGGTCTAAAACTGTCCCTGGACAAATGCAAGTTCTGTCGATCCTCTGTGACGTATGTGGGTCATATTGTATCGGCTGATGGAGTATCCACCGACCCAGGGAAGATAGAGGCGGTGGTGAATTGGCCTAGACCTCAAAATGTCCAAGAGTTGCGGTCCTTCTTGGGGTTTTGTGGCTATTATCGGCGGTTCGTTGAGAGCTATTCCAGCAAGGCCAAGCGATTGAATGATCTTCTAAAAGTATACCCGGGAGAAACCGGGAGGAAAGGCATCACGGCGCAGACGCCCTTTGGGGAGACCTGGACTCCAGAATGTGAACAGGCCTTCAAGAACTTAAAGGCCAGCCTCACTCAGGCTCCCGTCTTGGCCTATGCGGACCCAGAACGAGAATATGTCCTACATGTCGATGCTAGCCTTAGCGGATTAGGAGCGGTCTTGCATCAGAAGTATGAGACCGGGCTACATCCGGTGGCCTATGCGAGCCGAAGCTTGACCCCTAGCGAACAGAATTACCCGGTCCATAAACTGGAATTTTTGGCGCTAAAATGGGCTGTGGTGGATAAGCTGCATGACTACCTATATGGGGTGCAGTTCGAAGTACGTACGGACAACAATCCCATGACCTATATAAATACGTCTGCCAAATTAGACGCCACGGGACACCGTTGGTTAGCTGCTCTAGCCAACTACAGGTTCAATCTTAAATACAAACCCGGACCCACCAACATAGGTGCCGACGCCCTGTCTCGTCGACCGGGCCTTCAATCCACCCCTGATGAGGAAGTTTGGGAAGAGATACCGGGTCCCGGGATTCGTGCCCTTTGCTCCGTGGCTGCGGTAGTCGACGACCACGTAGCATTCTCGGAATTACGGGTTGTTGACTCGTTGGGATGTCATTCGCGGGCTATTCCTCGGGCCTATCAAGGTCGAGAAGGGATGAACATCACTGAAGATAATATCATCTCGTGGAGGGATCTAGTGCATTATCAAACACAAGACCCCATAGTGGAGCTAGCCCGTCAAGCGGTACAACAAGACAACCCTTCTATACTGAAGCGAGCCCCCAAAGATTTGGTGAAACTCCTGTCAAATGAGTTTGGGAAGTTCGAAATGGACAATTGTTTGTTATATCGGGTGATACCCTATCATAACCATCCCGATCGGCGTCAGCTGTTTTTGCCGGAACGTTTGAGAACCCTAGTCCTCCGGGCCCTTCACGATGACCATGGTCACCTGGGCATTGACAAGACATTTGGGCTACTACAGGATAGGTTCTATTGGCCTAGAATGCGGGAGTCCGTGGAGCAACATTGTCGGAAGTGTAATCGCTGTTTACAAAGAAAGACACTGCCCACCAGGGCGGCCCCTATGGCACACTTGAAAAGCTCGGGTCCCATGGATTTGGTGTGTATGGATTTTCTCTGTATCGAGCCCGACAGTCGGGGCGTTAGTAATGTTCTCGTGATCACTGACCACTACACTAGGTACGCCCAAGCGTTCCCTACGAAAGACCAGAAGGCCGTAACGGTGGCTCGAGTACTATGGGAGAAATATTTCATTCACTATGGGTTACCAAATCGTCTTCACTCTGATCAGGGCAGGGACTTTGAGAGTACACTGATACGGGAGTTGCTCACACTACTGAACATTGCCAAGTCGCGTACTACCCCGTACCACCCCGAAGGGGATGCTTTGCCTGAACGGTTCAATCGCACTTTGTTAGATATGTTGGGAACTTTGACGAGCCCGCAAAAGACGGAGTGGAGTAAACACGTCGAGGCATTGGTACATGCGTATAATTGTACCCGACATGAGTCCACCGGGTATACCCCGTATTTTTTGATGTTCGGAAGAGAAGCCCGGTTACCGGTGGATGTGCGCCTGCGGATATCTACCGATGGGGTATCCAATAGGACGCATTTTCGATATGTACAGCGGCTAAGGGACAGTTTACAGCTGGCCTATAAATTGGCTGAACGGACGACAGCGCAATTGAATGCGGGAAATAAAAGGCGCTACGATCACAAAGTACGTCACAAGGAAATTCACCCCGGAGATGCGGTCCTCTTACGCAACATAGGTGTTCCTGGGAAGCATAAATTGGCAGACCGGTGGCGGGAGGGTGTGTATGAGGTGGAGTCACAGATGCCTGGTCTTCCTGTGTACCGGATCAAGGATTCTGAAGGCCGCGTAAAAGTGTGGCATAGGAATCATCTACTTCCCATACCTCAAGTAGGGAATGACGAATTGGAAGTCCCAGCCACGCCCATAGATGGGGAAGTTGAACACACAGAGGATGGCCCAGAGACTGTAAAAATTGCCCCCTCTGAGGGTCCAATGGAAGGAACCTCTCAAAGGGGCCTTCCGGCCGTGGAGGCATCTCCCGAAGGAGCCACGGGTAAAGAGCCTCTTGGTCCGAACATTGACCATTTGACTCCAGTGAGTCAGTCCCTAGATCCACAAAGTCCCTGTTTCACACCCCAAAGAGACTGTACTAATGCTGAAAACCCCTCAAGGGTAGAGATGGAAATACCAGTTGAGACTGGATATTCTGCAGAGGAAGCAGAGGAGAATCAACCTCGGCGAAGTCAAAGAACCAGTCAGCCTCCCATGAGGATGGCATATGATCAATTTGGGGCACCCCATTATGAGGCTCAGCAGTGGGCTCGGCATAGGATGCAATCTGTGATGGTACTGTTTAACGAAATGTGTAACCTAATCTAGGAAAGAGAGGGTCGTGTAAATATATATATATGTGGTTTAGATAGACCAGCGGGGACGTTGGATTCTGGAGAGGGGAGAATGTAAGGATGTGCATATATATAAAGGTTCCGCGCTGTTATTTACAAAGGAAACGCCATATTGTCCTTTTGCCAGCAAGGTCACTGTGTACAAGTTAGGCTGCGCATGCGCGAGAGAAGCGCGCGAAGGGCAACCAATCTGTAGAGACTCTGAACTCTGAACTGTGAGAGAGTCAGCTGAGGCTGAGGACCAATTAGGTGTGAGACTCTGGATAGAGGAACCGGATGCGTGTGGGCGGTGGGTGAGACACGAGAGGGAGGAGAAGGAGGAGGTTGGCGGAACCTCGTGTGCGTGAGCGGAAGGTCAGTGACCTTCCCGCTTAGGTGAGAGACATTCCCCAGGCCCGAGGAGCATTCCCCTGTCATCGTAGGGTGCCGTTTTGTAGGGACGGCCATAGCTGTTAGGGACGTTTCCCTTTAGTGCGGTTTGAGCTGCGGAGCTGCGGTCGCCATCTTGGATTGGATACAGACGGCGCGACATAACGGAGTGTCGGCGGAAGGCTGGAACAACGCTAAAGACCCTATGTGGTGTGTGACGGTCACCGCAGTGACCGGAAGGTATCATTGTCTACAAGTGCACCTACACCGGTCAACAGGCGCTGATCCCGCCTCCCACTAACTAATTGGGGCATCAGTGTGATACCATATGGTACAATACAGATACTGGTTACAGGACATACTCCTAGGGAGAGAGAGTGGCAGAGCCACCTGTGTGTACAGAACATTATCCCTGATAAGGTGTGGCCGAGCCACTGTGTGTGTGTAACGTTAATATATATATACTCTGCAGTTAGTCTGTTCATTATGCAAATTACATAAAAGGTTGCTGTTGCACAATACGGTTGTTATGTTCTTGCTTAGGGTATATTCTCTATCATGGGGATCCTGGGCAAGTGGAGGCGCTGCACCGCGATAAGTAAGGGTATGACCCCAGGCTCCCACATAGCGGAGGCTCAGAGCTCCTGAAGCCACAGGTATATGCAACACCCGTAGTTCCTTAATGCAGGCAGTCACAAAAAGGGCTACACACGTATATACTGTAGGCATTTCACACAATATAAATGCTAACAGAATAGGTAAGGAAAACTTTTACTTACAGCTTGTACTGGGTCGTCCCCATCCAGTGGTGACACATTTTAAGCCTTCTGGGAAAATATCATTCAGGCAGGACAAGCAGACGGGTGACACGTGAGGTTGTATGATGGCTGGGTTTTTCAGTTTCACAAGGGCAACATCAGTGGATATTTCGGTATTATACTCTGGATGAGCTATAGTCTTAAGAAATGTTACACGACATTATTATATCTGAACTATTACATACCTGTCCCATTATGTACAGTAATGTGGACTCCAATGTCTTAACTGCTTTTTTTTTTTAGTTTGTCCCTAGATATTCCTTTTGGGTGGAAGGGTCTACATGGCAAATCTTTTATTAACCATATACACTGGCGACACACTTTATCGCAGTGCGGCCAGATCCGCAAGCCGGGAGATTTCCCGGCTTGCTAGTGGCCGCCCCTCGGCGTGCCGCGCGTCATAGACGCGCGGTCACGCGTCTTCGGGAGCCTGCGCCCCCTGCACGCGCGTCCAGGGCTCCCCGAGGGAGCCCTGGTGTCCCGCGATCGCGGGACAGTGGCAGGGGGTTCCGGGGGACCCGGCGGACCCGGCAGCGGTAGGGAGAGCGCCCCGATCGGAGGGCGCTCTTCCGCTGCTTCGGCGCGCGCCCGTCACACTCGGGCGCGCGCCAGGCTACTGCTGCGGCACAGAACGGGCAAATGCTCGAATAAACTGTGCCGCAGCAGTACCATGTAACTCTTTTCCAGGTGGTACTATCCTTCCTTATGTAACCTGGTGATTTTGTCTAGAGGCTTTCTGTCACTAACATCTGGTTTGAGGGAGATAGAACTAAAGAGGGAGATTGGCCCAGATTTGAGTTATCTCGTGCAAGACAATTTGGGATCTTTCCAGAGTGGGCCTGAGGGCTGCCCTTGTAAATATTTGTGAACTATAGATTCCTTTGTTAATCAGTATTATAGACTAAAGCAGTAAAATTCGGGGCATTATTGAAAACCCTGCTCTCTGATTGGTTAAAATTCCGGGCATTATCCACAGTAATGCCCTGAATTTCAGCAGCTTGCAAAATGCAGTTTTCAATCTGTTTATTTTTAGCCAATCAGCTTTCAGAACAGTTGAGACAGGGCAGGGGATTGGATTGAATTAAGTAAAAGCTCTGAGACATGGCAGGGGATTGGTCAAAAAGTATCAGCCACGGTTTGACTACTCCCCCTCCCGAGATGACTGAGATTTTCTGAGCAGATTCAGTTGAATTGGGGGGGGGGGGGGGGGAGAGAGACTGCAAAGAAGTAAGTGTGTCGTGTATAGAGGAGCAGTGTTGTGTGTGTGGGGGGGGGGGTGGGGGGGGGGTGTAGAGGTATTGTGTTGTGCTGTGTTGTGTGTAGAGCTGGGGGGGAGAGTGCAAAGTTTAGTAAGTGGCTGCATTTTTGATTGTGGCTGCAGTGTGTGTGTTGTGCTGTTGTATGTGTAGCAGCAGTTTGTGTGAGTGTAGAGTTGATGTGTGTGTGTGTATATAGAGCTCCAGTGTGTGTGTCAGTAGCAGTGTGTGTAGCAGCAGAGTTTGTGTGTGTGTAGAGCTTCTGCTGTGTGTGTAGAGGTGCTGTGTAGTGAGTGTATAGGAGATGCTGTGTTGTGTGTGTAGAGGCACTGTGTTGTGTGTGGTGTGCTGTTTTGTGTGTGTGTGTGTGTGTGTGTGTGTGTGTGTGTGTGTGTGTGTGTGTGTGTGTGTACACAGAGGGGGCGGCAGTGTGTGGATATAGATATCTGCAGTGTAAGAGTATATAGAGGTGGTTTCATGTATTTACCATTTTATTTTAATAAAAAAATCTATATACTGTAACTATACAAAAGTGTCTATTATTTATGAAATAAGCCTACATTTAGCCTATACTAGTAATAATCCCCTCAGAACAGGGCATTACTGGCCAATAATGCCCTGGCTGGGTTAAAGTCCCTCGGCTTCGCCTCAGGCCTTCAACTCTTCCAGCCAGGGCATTATTGGCCAGTAATGACCTGTTCTTCAGGGATTATTACTTAATTGTTGACCTGAGGAAGAGAGGAGAACTCTCGAAAGCTTGTCCTATGACATAAATTGTTAGTCCAAATAAAAAAGATATCATCTAATACTGAAGTATACAACAAAAGACAGGAGTGCCCAATGCTACATCTAATTGACAAAACATATAAAGTAATAAGTACAAAGTTTAAATACTTCAATAATAATAATATTTACTTGGTTATTTAGTTAACTCTTTGGTCAAAGCGTCATAAGCCTGCATACCACGTCAAGGTATAACCAAAATTAATGCAGGTCCTACACTACACTGTGAACTCTTCCCTTTACCTCATTATGAGGGGAAAGAACCATAGTAAATCCTGTTCTTTGCAGCAAAGTGAAAAGACCTCCCAAGTTAAAAAGGTGAGGAGGAGTGAGCTCTGGGGGGAGGTGCCACCTACCTCCATACAACTGATACCAGTCAGAAATTGATTAACACACATTCCCAGCTAGCTCAAACTAACAACAACACATGGCATATTACACCGTGTCATGATTTATTTAACAAAAATAAAGCCAAAATGGAGAAGCTATGTGTGAAAAACTAAGTACACCCTTACAGTTTCCATAGGAAATAAGATGCTAAGAAGCAGACAGGTGCTGCTAATCAAATGCCCTTGATTAATTGATCATCAGCAAGTGTGGCCACCTCTATAAAAGCCGAAGTTTTAGCAGTTTGCTGGTCTGGAGCATTCAGGTGTGTGTTAACACAATGCCAATGAGGAAAGACATCAGTAATGATCTTAGAGAAGCAATTATTGCTGCCCATGAATCTGGGAAGCCATTTCAAAACAATTTAAAGTCCATCATGCTACAGTGAGAAAGATTATTCAGAAGTGGAAAACATTCAAGACAGTTGCCAATCTTCCCAGGAGTGGACATTCCAGCAAATTCACCCCAAGGTCAGACTGGGCAATGCTCTGAGAAATTGCAAAAAACCCAAGAGGTACATCTCAGACTCTACATGCCTCAGTTAGCATGTTAAATGTTAAAGTCCATGACAGTACAATTAGAAAAAGACTGAACAAGTATGGTTTGTTTGGAAGGGTTGCCAGGAGAAAGCCTCTTCTCTCTAAAAAGAACATGGCAGCACGGATTAGGTTTGCAAAGTTGCATCTGAACAAACCTCAAGACTTCTGGAACAATGTCCTTTGGACAGACGAGACCAACGTGGAGATGGCCATAATGCACAGCGCCACGTTTGGCAAAAACCAAACACAGCATATCAGCACAAACACCTCATACCAGCTGTCAAGCACGGTGGTGGAGGGTTGATGATTTGGGCTTGTTTTTCAGCCACAGGACCTGGGAACCTTGCAGTCATTGAGTCGACCATGAACTCCTCTGTATACCAAAGTATTCTAGAGTCAAATGTGAGGCCATCTGTCCGACAGCTAAAGCTTGGCCGAAATTGGGTAATGCAACAGGACAATGATCCCAAGTACACCAGCAAATCTACAACAGAATGGCTAAAAAAGAAAATAATCAAGGTGTTGCAATGACCCAGTCAAAGTTCAGACCTCAACCCGATTGAAATGCTGTGGTGGTACCTTAAGAGAGCTTAAGAGAGCTGTGCATAAACAAATGCCCGCAAACCTCAATGAACTGAAGAAACGTTTTAAAGAAGAGTGGGCCAAAATTCCTCCACAACGATGTGAGAGACTGATAAAGTCATACAGAAAACGATTACTTCAAGTTATTGCTGCTAAAGGTGGTTCTACAAGCTATTGAATCATAAGGTGCACTTAGTTTTTCATACATGGCTTCTCCATTTTGGCTTTATTTTTGTTAAATAATTCATGACAGTGTAATATGTCATGTGTTGTTGTTCATCTCAGGTTGTATTTACCTAATTTTAAGACCTGCTAAGAAACAGATGATTGTTATTATGTCCTGATATGTAAAACCATAGAATTCAAAGAGGGTGTACTTTCTTTTTCACACAACTGTATAGACTTATACTGTATATTTGAATATTAGCCCTTTTCTTTAAATCTTCCCAAATATGGTATGATAGGAAATCTTGCAATCTGTTGGATATTTAAGGCATTTTGATAGACACCTGTTGGTCTCCTTATCTTTTCTTAAATAAGCAGTACTTCCTACTTTTTTTTTTTTTTTACCCCCTTTCTTTGCTTAGTCAAACCACTCTTTTCAGCTCTAAGAACTCTCTGGTTATTGAGAGACGTACAGGTAAAGATGAAGAAGAGGCCTCGGGATGGGGTCGTTGCTCGCATAAGGGCTGCAGTGCCCTCTCGAGGTTTTCTTTCAATCTGCTAACCTTATATCTCACCCCACGAGGTTATTCAAATTTTGCTGCTTGTGCCAACTGGAGGTTTGGGGGGGGCGGGGTAAAACCGATTTAGTATAAAATGAAAAGGGTATCATTTAAGTACCCCGCTCCCCTGATCCAAAAATAATAACTCTCTAATTTCCCACCCTCTCATCCCTAGAAATGCATTGTGATAACCATATTTGTTAGGTTCTGTCACAATGTCCCTCATCACAGCCTAGGTAGAACACTCATGCTAACTGGCTTAAAGTTGCCGGGAAATGCTAAGAAGACAGGTGCCAATTTATGCGGTTGGGCCTGTGGTTAATGTCACGGTAGAAGAGGTCTTTTAACACCATTTATATTTAAGGGATCAGTCGCAAGGCAAAACAAAGGCAGTGAAGTAAAAGGAGGTTTATTTGGACCACGGAAACACACAGATATACAAAATACAGAGAATATACACACTTCATTTGGGTCTGGAGGTAAAAACTTGGCTTTCCTAGATGCAAGGCACCTGCTTCAGCAAAGGCTGACCTTGTTCACTCGTCACTGGCATCGCAATGCCCCTGGGAAACCTTACTGGCGCTTCACTGGACCAGTCCCAAGACTATCTACAAGTCTGAACAGACTGAGAGAGAGAGAGCTCTGATCTGTGGTAGCCCCTTTTAGAGACTACTTTGCCCTATGTTTTAACATGGACAGAGCATTTCAGGGATTATTCTCAGCAGCCAATCAGAGCATGGCTCATCTGGCTGAGATGTCAGGGGCAGGGGGCATGTTGAGCCGGCTCGGGATGGCCACGGGTGGGACAAATGTTCTGGCCAATAGGAAAAGCACCTACGATCGCCATCTTTTTCCTAGCCAGCCAATTGCCTCCCGCTGGGCAGGCCCCACTGAATAAAAAAAAAATGAAGCAGGGGATTGGATGGTCAGCGGACCTGAAAAAATGCACTAACAACTCACCGGTATGCAAAAATAGAAAAGATTTAATTAACTTCCTCTGGATCAATAAGTAAGTATAGATATTGGATAAAGTATCTGTTGTCTAAATTTAGCATAGGTTAAACTTGATGGACCTACGTCTTTTTTTTTTCAACCTCATCTACTATGTAACTATGTAACTACATAATAAAAACAAGGAACAAAAAGGGGACAGGCAGGCCCCACTGAGTCTAGCAGACCAGAGCTAGCCACTACTGGGGGTCTCCGCTCTCCGGACCCAGTACTCCGCCCTGCCCCGTCCACTTAGCACCCCGACACCTCTCAACATCCCGTTCCCTCTTTCATCTACGGATTCTATGCAGACTAGCTGGCACCTTACACATATGCCCAGGCGGTTTGCATAGAGCCTTATAGTAAATGTAAAAAACACCATAAGCCATACTTTATTACAGCATACATTTTGGGTTACCTCATATTCGGTTGGGGCATCCACAAACCCAGTACAGGTTCTGGGACACTTTGGCACTAACTGGGGTACCCCCCTTAACCTAGGGATTCCCTCAGCTACAGGGATACCTGTTCACCTCTGTGTCTCATTCACCTTTCTGAGCGATGCTGAAGCAGGGTACCCTAGTGGTGCGTCGCAGTTACGTTTTTAAGGAGAGATATGGCCTGGGCAATGTGTATACATGTATCCGAAAATGAGGCATGATTGTCTGATACATTTATCATGGAACCGGTAACTCCGGTCCCTGACCTGATATGCAGATTCTGACACCACTTTCTCAGCAAAATCCCCCTTAAAACTCATGCACCAGAAATCCCTGTGTGATTGCTGCCCGGAAAGGGGAAAACACAAAAAATACCTTTAATACATACAGTACCTTAGAATGGTACAATGTTACTGGGCCCAAGAGCTAACTCTCTTGGACCCTTATACACGGAGCAGGGGTAACCAAAATTGGGCTTATCCTTTATTTGTGAGCCAGGCTACCCCTACCGTCACAGTTAAGTCCCAAGAAGAAATTGGGCAGACTTCCCTGATGGAGCTGTACCTCTGCCCAAGTCTGGGCGCTAACTTATGCGGTTTGGCCCAGGCTGCACAAACGGGGAGCAATCCCAAGCGGGGGGGAGGGTGGGGGGGGGGGGGGTGAGACCAGTAGAATGAGGAGTAAGGATCTCCTGCCATATTACTTGCAGGACACACAGGGTCATCTGCATTAAGGGACTAGTGGGCTGACTGACAATTTATTTTCTATGTTGTTAAAGAAATAAAGCTGTGACCTAATTTTACGTCCACAATAAATAAATGGGGTTGTCTCTATTGCTTAGGTGGGGTAAAATTGAAGGCAAGGCACGTTAAGCCTTTATGGGTTTAAATCTCACTCAGGGAAAACAAAATGGCTGCCAAATCTCAGGCCAAGAGGGAGCTACAACATAATCAATTGTTTAAATCCCCTTTAAAAACCAGGAAACAATACTGGTAACTTCATCAGTAAGTATCTCAGGTACAGGGGGTCCCCGGAGAAGAAAATAGTATGTTTTAGTTCTGGAGGACCCCAGGTTCCAATTCTGTAAAAACAATAGAGGATACTTAGGGTGGTTAGCTCCTTTTTAGTGACCAGATATTGAAGTTGTGTGTCTTCTTTACGCACCTACAGTACAGTACCTACAGTGACCTCTCTAAACCAAAAGAGTGATCGTTCATCGAGTTATAGGCTGCTACAGGGTTGGCCAATCCAGTCCTCAAGAGCCACCAACAGGTCAGGTTTTAAGGATATCCTTGTATCCGCACAGGTGGCTCAATCAGTGGCTCAGTCAACGATAGACTTCTGCTGCTTTAATGTCAATGTATTAAAATAATATGCACCTATTTTGTCATACTGTATGTGCATTGCTTATGATGGGTTAGAGTGGAGCTCAGCATAAGCAATACACATATAATGTACATTTTATAACCTCTCTGTGTCCTTCAATATATTCCTAGCACCAGAAACACTCCTCCAGCCAATGTAAACTTTCCTTGATAACAATGTGTGAAATGTAAGAAAATCGATTAACAATTTTCTCATAGGGTTCAAAATCTTGGTGTGTCAAAGCATACTTTTCTCTGGCTGGTTACATAAAGACTTTAGTCATTCTAAACAGCTAATGTAGGACCTGGGCACTTAGAGTAACTCACCTTCACTATATCAATGGTCTGTATGTCCTCTTCATCTGATCTTCGGTTTTGTTCTCCAAGAACAGCTCTATCACTGTTAGGACTAAAGTAGTAGAGGCGAAATAGAAACACATTAGACATGTATTTGATACATTTTTAGATATAGTATACCTTTCTGAAAATCAATTAATTGAAAACTCATAGCAATATAACATTAATTTCACTAATGTCTGATCTGCTCATAAAGTGTCAAGTGGTCCATCCAACACAGTATCGGAAAACACAACGTCCCAGAACAGGGGTTGTTAACTCCATTCCTCAAGGGCCATCAACAGGTCAGGTCAACAGGTCAGGTTTTAAGGCTATCCCTGCGTCAGTACAGGCTCAATCAGTGGCTCAGCCATTGACAACCACCTGTGCTGAAGCAGGAATATCCTTAAAACCTGACCTGTTGGTGGCCCTTAAGGGCTGAAGTTGGCCACTCCTGACCTAGAGTCTTCAACCCACAATACAGGAAGCAAAATGCATTACCGTAAAAAATAATTCATATTTAATGCGCGTGTTAAAGATATCAGAACCTAGTATCAAAATGAGTAATCTGTCCATTTCTTCATTTTGATGATGGTCATTAAATTCCAATACATAGCGGTATATGGCTGCCTTCAAAGTTTAACACCAATTTGTAACACCTATCCCAAGAGCTGAATCTGTTTATTCAGACTTTGGGGCCTATGCAGAGACGTGAGAGAAGGTGAATTTCGCCATGGATTTGGCGAAAAAGTGTGCTTGAAAATGTTTATTGCCGAGAACATGGCGAGTTTCAAAGAATCCGCCAGAAGTGTGTTGTAGGCAAAAAAAATTGCCACGTACGTGGCGAGAATCACTTATTCGCCATTTATAAATTACATGGTATTCTAGTAGGGCCGATACGAATGAACGCGCCATTCAGGCACATTATATGGCGCGTTTCTATCCGCCATCTAAAGTTGGCAAGTACCTGTTGTTCGCCGGCGGTGCTGTGCTGTGTACATGAAGGGGACTGAGGTAACCTCAGAGCTGTCAATCAGCAGCTCTGGGTCTCGCGAGAGGCGCGCGTTCGTCTTTCCACGGTAGTACAGGAATGATTTATGTTTCCCAACGACCGCGCGCCTCGGCATGGCGAGTTTCACGCACAGTGAAACTCGTCAAAATTTTCAAAACTTTAAAAACGCGGGTAACGGTGTTCCGTGCATAAGGGGGGGAAAAAAAGCCTAATCACTGGCTATTTTATTGCCATTGTACCTGAATATTATGTTGCTCTCTGCATAAGCCCCTTTATTAAATACATGGAAAGACAAACAAACAAATAAAACAAAAACAGAAAAAAAGAAAAAAAGAGAAAAAGATCATAGTGCAACTAAAGACAACTTAAACAAAAAATCACTGATAAGGTTGACAAGAAAATAATTACAAATTTAATGCAAATAAATTAAAATATATATAAAAACAACAGACACTTGAATGTTGGGCTGGAGACACTATAAAGCGATGACGTCTGGTAGGGATACAATTGAAACCCTACTTACAGCAAAGCTGATGATAATAAGCCCGTAGCCCAGTGTCCTGTTCTTAAAACCGAAGCCTGGTAAGTAGATGTTATAACTCAGCCTCTAGAGATCCACGATGCCGGAAACTGCTGCTGCTAACACACTCACGGATGTGCTGATGTGTGGGGGGGTGACACAGGTGAAGACCTGGACCCAATGCTGCCGAGGGATTTGCCGAGGTGATACACGCAGACCAAGAGGTCTCGCGATAGCTCGGTGACGTCACCACTTAGCGCAGAAGCAGGGGAAGTGCCGGACAGAAACCGGGGAGCTCAGGCTGGGTATAGGGAGGACAGAAGGGCTACCGGGGGAGAATGTCAAAGTCTCTGCCAATAAAAACCACCCTACGCATTTCGTGACGTCAGTCACTTCGTCAGGATGGCTCTGACGAAGTGACTGACGTCACGAAACGCGTAGGGTGGTTTTTATTGGCAGAGACTTTGACATTCTCCCCCGGTAGCCCTTCTGTCCTCCCTATACCCAGCCTGAGCTCTCTGAGCTCCCCGGTCTCTGTCCGGCACTTCCCCTGCTTCTGCGCTAAGTGGTGACGTCACCGAGCTATCGCGAGACCTCTTGGTCTGCGTGTATCACCTCGGCAAATCCCTCGGCAGCACTGGGTCCAGGTCTTCACCTGTGTCACCCCCCACACATCAGCACATCCGTGAGTGTGTTAGCAGCGGCAGTTTCCGGCATCGTGGATCTCTAGAGGCTGACAAAGGGCGACGGCCCGAAACGCGTTCGAGATTTTTAACCTATCCCATGCCATGATGTCTACCATGGAATAAAGGACTTTTATACCGGTATCTAGCCCCCTTATTGCTGCATTGCTATGCTCCGTTTTCTTCCGTGAGGATATCCTGTTGTTTGCCTGTCTCAACGTGATGCACGCCGTGGGATTCACCGCACAAGACAACTCTCCACTGTGAGTACCCCATTAGCTCATTACGCTTTGGGAGTCATATATTTTGTGTCTTCTCTCCAGGGGAAAGTTATATACTGTACACTGGGAGGTCAGAGATTTGTTACTGACTCTCACCAACAAAGCACAGTTTCCCCACATCTTAGGAGATATGAATAGAGACACTGTTCACATATACATTTGCAGAGAGTGGTGTTTACCTGCCTTCCTCATTTAGAGGGTCTATATCAATTAGACGCCTAGAGATTCCCTACAGCTGAGCACGGTGCACTAGGAACGCTGTTTCCTAGTATCCACAAATATAACATCTACTTACCAGGCTTCGGTTTTAGGAACAGGACACTGTGATACGGGCTTATTATCATCAGCTTTGCTGTAAGTAGGGTTTCAATTTTATCCCTACCGGATGGCAACGCTTTATAGTGTCTCCAGCCCAACATTCAAGTGTCTGTTGTTTTTATATATATTATAATTTATTTGCATTAAATTTGTAATTATTTTCTTGTCAACCTTATCAGTGATTTTTTGTTTAAGTTGTCTTTAGTTGCACTATGATCTTTTTCCCTTTTTTTCTTTTTTTCTGTTTTTGTCTTATTTGTTTGTTTGTCTTTCCATGAGACTTCATTGAAGAATCTGCCTTGGACTTCATCCCAGCCGTATTGGACTTTATATTTGGTCAGGCTATATTTATATTTCTTTTTGGAGGCGCCGGTTTATTTGTTTTTATTGTCTGTATTGGTTTGTGTGAACCTTTTTTCCTTTTCAGCCCCCACTTTAACATTTAAAGTGTGTATATTTTATGTTAGTCACATATGTGTTACTATTTGTTATTTTTAGCATTAGCGCTGTTCCCACTGCCCTTCCCCTTTATTAAATACATGCCTTAATCTACACAATCTCACTTCCTTTTTGCACTCTTAACTCACACTTCACCTGTTCTCTCTATCTTAAATGTTTCTTCCTTCCTTCCCTGCACAGTTTCATTCTCTCTCTTTCTCTCTCTCTCTCTCTCTCTCTCTCTCTCTCTCTCTCGCTTTCTCTCTCTTTCTCGCTTTCTCTCTCGCTTTCTCTCTCTCTTTCTCTCTCTCTTTCTCTCTATTGTATATATGGTTTCACTTACATCACTGAGCAGTGTGCAGCTGTAATCACCCAGTTTTCATTGATGAGAGATCCACCGCAGAAGTGAGAACCTCTACTGTCCTGTTGGTAAGAGAAGGAAAGGGACATTTATTTATATAATTATAAAGAGAGAGAAGCTCTTTATGGCAGGGTATCACTTTTTATTTTGATGTTAGAATGATGCCATTGAATTTAACTTTGTGTTTAGCCCTGAAGACTGAAATTTGTATAATTTAGTCCTTGACAATGACAATGAAGTATTTTGTGAGAGCTGCCCTTGTGTGGGATAGTTTATTAATGAACCCCAAAAAAGACACTGCTTATTGTGTAACCAGTGTAGGATTTAAAAACATGCCTCCCTTAGGCACTTACCTGGTGTCGCCCTCATCCTCCAGAGGCACGCCATCCCATTGCTATGGCAAAGCGGCGCCATGTGATGTCATGTTGACGCATACGTAATCGGTTTTTGCCAGCAGCTCATGCATATTTGCAATCGTCACTTACTGGCCGCGCATGCGTGCTCGCCCATACGCACAAGCGGCTGGCAAGTGTAGATCGCGCATGCGTGGCTAGCAAGTGCCGATCGCACATGCCGCCCCTATATTCTGCACCCCCAAATTTTAACGCCCTAGGCTCGAGCCTAATGAGAAATCCGCCATCTTGGTGATGGTAAAGAATGGGGTTGATAGGTGAGTTTAAGAGTGGGGGAATTGCATCCCAAAATATTTTGGCTTCATGCCACCAACACTTGATTTGAAACCGCGGATATCAGGTTTGCAAAAACATTACAGTTGTCTTAAAGTTGAGTTATCTTTCTCGCAAGACATCTGAATCATCATTGCACACAATTGTCTCTCCTATGATGGGTTACACACACATATGGTGGATAGTAATCCACGTGGGTCAATATATCTCAGTAATAAGGTTAGCGGTTATTTTGGCTTATATAAAAAAATATATATAACATTCCAATATATATATTAGTTGGTGCAGTATCTATAAATAGATCCCAACATGTCATTCAGAACTAGAATTCTAATACTCTACCCTGCCCAGTCCCCTTTCCTAGTTTCCCCTACGACAGGGGAGGGTGAGTGTTTAACTTAAATTACCATGGGGGAAAAAAAGGTTAAAGAGTAACACAGTCCCTGTATTAAATGAAAGCTTTAAAAATATGTATAATACTTATACAATTACAGATGTTTTACAAAACAGGAACCACTCAAATTCACCCCCATCACATTTATTTAGTTTGCGACTGCACTTCCAAGGCTTTAGAATTAGGCTCCAAGCCATTGAGTGCAACTTAGTATACAGTACACAGCAATGGACATAGAACACAGATACTTTCGCAGTGTATTAACTGTACAGGTTACGTTATTATCATATGGCATAAACTGTACAGGTTACGTTATTATCTGCCTATTGGTGTCCATTGGGATCATTTGAGAACTATTGTACTGTATCTCATCCCTTATCTTTCTAAAAATATTTAATGATAACCCCTTTGACCCAGCATTTTTAGAATGATGAAGATGAAAGCAGATTGAATAAATATCGTTGTACACAGTGTATATAAACATAATATTTATTATAAAAAAAAGACTTCTTTATACTGTATCTACAATATCAATAACACAATGGAACAGAAATTCAGACATACATCTTTTATTCAGTATTGGCACAAACTAGATAATGATCATTAATGGGGAATTAACCTCTTCTCACCAGATGGAACAGGGGTCAGAGAACCAAAACAAGTGACTTTCAAATGTAGGCAGGTTTTATCATGTCGAAAGAAAGTTTAAGGGGCAGTTCTTATTAGCTACCAAAATTCTTACATCATATTTACTAAGCAGGGATATTCTATAACGCACTTTGAGGCAGATTCATTAAGTGCCTGAGCCGGCGTTAACTGCTATTGACTTGATTTGGAGTGAAAGCTGAATCTGGCGCGCAAACCCAGGGATCCTCAACTCCAGTTCTCAAGCTCCCGCAGCAGGTCAGGTTTTCAGGATATCCTAGCTTCAGCACAGGTGGTGATTGAGCCACATCCTGACAACCTGCCCTGTTGGGGAACTTGAAGACAGTAGTTGAGCACCCCTGCGACAGCCCATAGCGTCGTTGCATAAATCGGCACCTTTGTATGGGTCTTAAGTTGCTTTCAAGTGCTGAAAGGTGTCTTATGGAACGGCACAGTGGGGATGATGCATGCACACAATATAGGAGGTAGGTGGGGAGCTTAGCTGCCGGTGCGTGGCAATCAGGGAGCTCCTAGGATCTCAGTAGTAATCAGTGCTGGAAGAGGAAGAAGCCAGCACACGGACGTAAGCAGTAATGCTTTATTGTCCCAGGTTTTCTGACGTTTGGGCTGTGCAGTACAGCCTTTTACAAGGTCTTATGGAACGCCGCCATTTAGTAATAAATAATTACAATTAATGCCAAAATGTAGCAGTTTATGTTTCTTTGGAAAAATGACAAAAAAAGGTTTCTTTAACACTGGCCTCCTGAATGGAAAGGAGGAAGGGGCTCCTCTGGCACCAGGGGATTGAGGAGCAAGGTCCTTCTCAACATATTACATCTGAAAAAGCTGGTGGTGAGAGGGCATCCAGCCCCTCCCATGTTTCAATTTACCATGTTTCAAAAAGAACAAAATAAATGATAATAATTGATGTAACCTTTGGGGCCGGAGTGATCCCTAATGTGTTTCAGGCTTCCTCAGCACGGATAAAGGTATAAGATGCCAATGCCATTGTTTCAGTTTAGTTCAAGGTGGGACCACCCGTTAACATTAGCAGTCCCAAATTCAGAGATGTTAGTTACCTGGAATGAAACCTGCCAAGGCCAGGAGTGCGGAACAGCATCTTCACCGTTGATGATTCGGTTATAATCTTTCACAGCAGGTGGGACGGCTGGAACCCCACAGTCTAAAAAGGAGGCTCTTGAAAAGTACCTTCTTTGTCTCAGCATGTTTATTACTTTTATTAGTTTCTGCTCACGCTACCAATATTTTCTTCTAATACTATGGGACTGCGCTCATGTTTAAGCCGTCTCTTACACCGGCCAGTACAGATTATCGCACTCGTTCCATTGTTATCTCCCATTGACATGAATGGGAGTTAACGCCGGAAGGCTGCGGGGAAACCCCTGCATGTGGCCGTATGTTTGTTGCATGTTGTGACAGCATTTAATGGACCAGCATGAAAACACTTCTGAGATTACAGTTATAGACGACATTTCAATACCACCACAGGACTTTCCTTTAGATCACTTTCTCAAAATATACCGCAACTGAAATGTCAACCCGCAATGATGGAAATTTGGGGGGTCCCAAAAATTGGCATTGGACCCCAAAAAAATGGCATTTTTATTTTCTTGTAACGATTGAACTTTTTAATTTCCATATCCATAGGTTAATAGTATTTATGTAAGCAAAAATCCATTTTTTTTAGCAATCTATAACAATATATAGGAATGTGTGTGTCTATATGAAAATCTGTTAATATAATTACATATATACATGTAAATATTTCTCCTACAGTAGGGGAGTGTGATAGGGCAAGTGAGCCTATATACACTGACATACAGTATATACTGTATATATGTCCCTGTATTTAGACTGTGTATCAGTGCTATGTTATCTGACTCTCCTGCTCCCTCTGTTATCACCCATTCCCTGATTTATCTGTGTTGCTCCCTAATTTTGTCTTTTAATGTCACCTATACTTCCACCTTCTTATGCCCCAATCATTTAACCCTTGGATTACTCACCTTGTGCGGAAACACTGCTGGCAAAAGCCAGAAGTGAAAGAGCCCACAGTGAAGCCATGTTGAGTATCAGAAGTCCCAATGAGGTTCGTGTTGCCCTTTTTATGTGTTAGGGTCTCACCTTGAGACCGAGCAAGATATCTACGTCCACCCCAGATATCACATTACCCAATTTTATTTTACCCAATCAAAGCACACACCTCAATCTATGAAAAGCTCCATTAATCAAAATGTTGGCACCAGATGATGTTCTACTGTTATCAGAGGTGATGGGAGAAATTACAGATGAAAATGACTTTGTTGGCGATGGATCTACTGAGCTTTGTCCAAAGAACATGCGATTGTGGCTGTGCATTTTCCTTTTATTTCTCTGTATATTGAATATGTGGGCCGTGACACAGGAGATTTAAACTTGTAGGAGATACCAACACCCAATATGGAGGTCTGTACCTCGAGAAGCAGTCCCTGGACCTGAAATGAATGTGGTTCAGCTCTGGAGACCCCCTGCTTCAATACTATGTTATTAAAATTCAAATAAAAACTGGGTGATTACCTGTAAGAGCAGTGCAGGGAGATGTAGCTTCTTCCTGTGCAGGGAGATGCAGCTTCTCTCTGTGCAAGGAGATCACCTGTAAGAGCTGTGCAGGGAGATGCAGCTTCTCTCTGTGCATTGAGATTGCCTGTAAGAGCTGTGCAGGGAGATGCAGCTTTTCTCAGTGCAGGAAGATCGCCTGTAAGGGCAGTGCAGGGAGACACAGCTCTCTCCGTGCAGGGAGATTGCCTGTAAGAGCTGTGCAGGGAGCTACAGCTTCTCTCAGTGCAGGGAGATCGCCTGTAAGAGCTGTGCAGGGAGATGCAGCTTGTCTGTGCAGGGAGATCGCCTGTAAGAGCTGTGCAGGGAGATGCAGCTTGTCTGTGCAGGGAGATCGCCTGTAAGAGCTGTGCAGGGAGATGCAGCTTGTCTGTGCAGGGAGATCGCCTTTAAGAGCTGTGCAGGGAGATGCAGCTTGTCTGTGCAGGGAGATCGCCTTTAAGAGCTGTGCAGGGAGATGCAGCTTGTCTGTGCAGGGAGATCGCCTGTAAGAGCTGTGCAGGGAGATGCAGCTTCTCTCTGCGTAGTTCTTCCAGACTGCTGGAGCGAAATCGAACGTGAATTTCATTTTGCTCATAAAGCAAATACAAACTAGTGCGGTATGGCTTCTTGTGCTAACAAACAGTATCTAACATGCGATATATCTAACTGAATACTGTTTTCCACACATTTCATACCCTACGGTAGGAACATGCCAACATGTTTGATGCTGCAGTGATAACATTGAAGCTACCTGAATAGGTCCCATACGCTGTTGAATAATTATTTGGAAAGTAGACGTAGAGAGCGGAAGGAGAAGAGGAGTTGGACGTAGTTTTGGTGCAGGTCGTAGTGGTGCAGGTAGTGGTGGTGCTGAATCTGATAACGTTAAATAAGATCAAAGTGGTGCTGTTGGTACAAGTGATGATCCAGCTACAAATAGTACTCAAAGTCATCATCATAACAGACATAGGACATATAAGCGGAAGGACATTAATGGCACTGTCAATGTGTCCCATACAGACCAATCTCACTGCAGAAGGTTCACTTCCCCTGCCCCATCCTTCTGTCTAGTAGACGACAATGAACTTCCATTTGAGAAGAGATATAAAACGTGGTAGCTGAACAGGGAAGGGGGAGGAGGGAGCTTCGCTCTGACTATGAATGTTGTATAAAACTTTTGAATTGAATCGAGGTGCCACCTGAGGATCAAAATGTAATTAGCTAGGGAATAGGTAGAGAGAGAAAGAACAGGAATCCTCTTTGTTGGTGCACTCTAAAATCTAAGGAAGGTGCCATATACTGTAGGCCAACAACATCAAATTAGAAAAAAAACCTATTGGTGGCTTATAGACGCAGATAATGTCTAGAATTAAATCTTAACCAGTCGAAAAATGGAGCTAATAAGGGCTAGTACCAAATTGTGAGACCTGATGATGAAATGGTAGCAGGCACTTGGAATTATAGGTGCTGCTAATACTAGCTATAAAAACAATTTACATTTTCACTTAATAGTCTCCACTCACCTCTGTGGTCTTTTGCTTTCACTCCTACAAACACCTTAATTGGAGATGCTCTTGATCGCAACTAAACTGATACAGTGTAAGGAATCCGTTCCTGGGTTTGGTGGAAACCCTTTCCTTACAGAACCGTGCTGTTTCCAGACAACCTCCCCTCACATCCACCTGTGCTGGCAATTTCTGCAATCCTGCCTCGTTGCTCTCTCATTGGATGTTTTTTCTGCTTTAACCCCTGCTTGTAAACCCTTTGAGACACCCTTTGTGCATTCCTGTAACCCCAAAGCCACTGTCACCAACCTAGATCCTGAGGATGAACCTTCTATAGCCCCAGTTTCCAAGTCTAATCCCCTTCCCTCTGACTCTCGTGCACTGCTTGCTTTAACCCTTGATAGTTTTCAACCCCTGGTTTAAAAGGCAGACATTGCACCTTATGCTGTCCCTGAAGTTATAAAAACCCTTTCCTTACAGAACTGTGCTGTTTCCAGACAACCTCCCCTCACATCCACCTGTGCTGGCAATTACTGCAATCCTGCCTCGTTGCTCTCTCATTGGAGGAATGCCCTCACACCTCTCTCCTGTGATTGGCCCGCTGGCCTTCTTATACTATTCTCTAACATTGCGTCAGTGCCAAGTGCCAAGCATAGTCCTTTCTCATAGGATGTTACACAAGCTACCTGTTTGGCCGTCCTGTTCTTTTATTCTGGTTCCTAGATCTGGTTCCTAACCCCTATTCCTGGTTCCTGTGACCTGCTGCCTTTTCCCATAGCAGAGGTCTGCCTTCTGAGTCCTAAGGTCTGTTACTCTCTCTCCTCGCAGAGGCCTGTTTTGGACTCCTGTGCTGAAGTGCTGGTTTGCCAGCGCTGCTCTGCGGTGTGCCTAGTCTGGTCTGCCTTCTCCCTTTGCTGTGACCGTTACCATGGGCCGTTCCCGTTCCTCACGCGGAGGCCACTCCCGCTCTGCTACTGCTCCTACGCTGAAGCAGAGCCGTTGCCAAAACCCTGCTTGGATATCAATGTTTCTACTGTCTCCAACCCAGACCCTGGCATGTCAAAGGATTACCCTGGCCTCGCCAACCCTGACCCTGCTATGAACGACTATGAACTGCACAATCCAGGACCAGCTTCGTGGCCTAAGGTCGGTGTATTCCCATCCCCATCTCAGCCCCGCGGTCCGGTCCAGATTTGTGGCGAGCACAAGTGTGACAGTATGCTCGGCCCCACAAACTCGGACCGCCATGGGGTGAGGGTGGGAATGCTCGTGTCTGAAATACTATCTGCAGACCGGTTCCTGTTTGAAATAATGCCCCCGCCTGAAATCCCATCCCTGTATGAAGGTCTTACTCCGTTTGAAAGACTGCTCCATAAAGATCTCCTTATTAAGGCCCAGCACCTTAGGGAGTTAAAACAGACCATGATCTCCTGTGTCCCTTCTCCTGGTTCCTCTGTTACCTGGTTAAAAGTGAATCCTGTGCAACTGGTGCAGGTTCAAAGTATGATCCATTAACTGTCCCTAGCTTTGGATCAGTGCATAAAAAAGGGTGACCCTCTGATCGCCAACTACGCTGTTACTGGATGGTTGCCTGGCGCTACTAGGCCTGTTACTAAACCTTTGGATGTACCCCCTTCTCCTGAAAATTACCAAACTGATTTTTTCCCTCTTAAGTCAAAAGAAGAGTTTGCCACAATCCCTGCTTTTGATTCTACCTCTCATTTCTCTGAGCATATTTAGGCATATGGACACTTGTTATATCTCTCTATATATACCTACCTGCCCTGACTCAGATAGACACCTCTCTATCCTACCTCAGATCTAGTCACCTATATTAGGGAATATTTGATTACCTACCTTAGATTATCCACCCTATTCCCTTTTTGGTGCCACCCATCACTCTGTGTTTTAATTGTTTTTAAGATGATTAGAGTATGCGTCGTTGAGTATGTGTCGTTTGTTTACCAATAAATCTTTATTATTTTGGCCTGCATTAGGCTTTTACTGGTAACTGTCCTCCCACAGTGCTGGGAGCGGTTACTTATTTGTACCCCGTACAGCCTACCTATACTATCTGTTAGGGAGTATTTGAACCCCTATTCAATTTAGCAGCCTTGCTGTGCAGTTAATAGGAATCTTTGGGAGACTATCCTTGTCACAAACTGTTTTTCCACTGAATATCCCACAGCTTCTGTGCTAACCAAGAATGACTTTAAGCTCCTCACTGCTGAGCACCGCTTTTCCCTTCCTAAATCCCCTATAACTCCACGCTTAGCCTTAGAGTCTGGGATTCCGACTCCTCAGATAATACTGTCTCTCACTGATTTTCCCACAGTATTCGAGGTATCCGCTACAGACTACATGTCCGCTACTACGAACTCAGGCTTATCTCACTTGGAACTTTCGGTAATACCCGGTGATTCTTTAGTTTCAAGAGACCCAGTGTTCAAGATGGAGTTATACAGTGCGTCACTGATTTTTCCACAATAGTTGGGTTACATACTACTGACTGTCCTACTCCTGCCACAAATCTTGGCTTACCTTTCAGGAAGGTTTCTGTAGCTACCAAATCAGAGGACCCTACAGTATGTTTAAAACAGTTGTATTCTGCACTGATTTTCCCACAGTATTGTGAGACCTTGGAACCTGGGACCCCCACTCCTAAGTTAAGTCCATGCTTTCTGTTTTTTTCCTCTGGGTGGGAGGTACCCAGCTATAATCCCAAAATTCTGTCCCTAAGTCTGATTCACTGCTCGCCTTGCTTATGGCTGTACCAGATAACATCTGTTTTCTCACCTTTCAAACAGAGTCTTTACTCGCAGGTTTCTGTCCGGTGCCTAAAGTGTCCTCTTTGGTCTTCATATGGTCATCGTCTAAGACTAAAACACCCATACTGGACTTCCTTGCTTTACCTGAGGCGGCTCTTTGTTGCCTACGTCCTTCTCGGAGGTCTTGACTTCGGATCTAATGCTCACTAAACCTCAGGTGCCCTGGGATGCTATCCCTTTTTTTTTTCCAGTACCACGGCTGTAAACCACTTAAACACTATAAACTTCACAATCAACTTATTTGGGATAACGGGCTTGGACTGTACCAAAGGAGTGGTATCAATGACATGTTGTGCAGATTGAGTGAAGTACTGTATGCATTTTCATATAAGATTCCAAATGTGTTTCTCCTCATGTTTTGTAAAGGGAGCAGTAGGGTCTTCATTTGTACACAAGATGTCCTTGGTCTCTCCACATGTTGTGGGAGTGGGAGGGTTTTCAAATGCATGTAAGGTGTCCTGGATGTTTGTACACATTTTGTGTAGTGTATCAAGCGTCTGTATTTGCATATAATATATCATCATTGTCTCTCCACATGTTGTTTAAAGGAAGGAAGATATTTGTTGTGTGGGGTGAGGAGGGTTTTATTTACATATAAGATGTCATGGGTGTCTCTCCACATGTTGTGAAGGGTGAGGGAAAGTATGCATTTACTTATGATATTGCAGGTGTCTCCACAATTGTGAAGAGATGATGGTATTCATTTGCATATAAAATATCATGGATGTCCCTCTACACATGTAGGGGAGGAGGCTCTTTATTTGAATATAACATGTCATGTTGTATCTTCACATGTTGTGTAGTGGGAGGAGGGAGAGAGGACTACCAATGTAATGGTATTTCCACTTGTACATATCCCCTCAATCCTCCTCCAAATAACTTAGGGAGAGACACTAGTGCTCAAAAAGGAGCATAGATAAGGTACCCTGGGAGATATACGGAGTTCAATTTTGGGCACCACTCCATAAAAAATACATTATTCAACTAGAGAAAGTGCAGAGAAGAGCCACCAAATTAATAAAAGGGATGGATAATCTGATTTGAGGAGAGGCTACCTAAATTAGATTTGTTTACATTTAAAAAGAGGTGTCTAAGAGGGGATATGATAACTACAGAAATATATAAATCTATTCGGGGACAGTACAAGGAGCTTTAAAAAGAACTATTCATCCCAAGATATACTTAATATCTTTGCCCGATCAATGACACGCCCACTCTAGGACTTCTTCCAGCCAAGAAGAGGGCCGATAAATAAATACAATTTTATTTATTATAAATTATAATGAATTTCAACTTTATTTTTGTTTTAGAAGAAGATGAATGAAAGTGTTCAATGGTTCCTAGATTGTTGGACTTGTACTAGGGACATAGAGATCATTTATAATGGGCTGAAGAAGTACTGTACAGTATGATTCTTATACTCAGTAGAAATCGCTGTACCGCAAATTGCAAATAAATGCAAGGGATTTAAACTTGGGTTCGAGCAGCACCAAAAACAGTAAGTCTTGCTACATCTATATGAAAGGTTAAAAAAGTTATATTTTTTCAAGTTTTCCACTAATCTTGGTCTTCGAAATGAACTTTTTTTGCAGCGGTGTATGGCTGATTTGTACTATTTGCGTATGTGATGTGCCTGATTTCCCTTTGCACACTATGCAGGATCAATAGCTGCGAGTGAACCCTACGAAAACGCGAAGGAGACGCACAGACAAGCCCATGCACATTAAGCTACAGGGGATTTACTTCCTATTACAATCTGCTCTGGTTAGACGTTAGATGTATTGTCCTCCTCCCAAATATAGCGGCAATATATATATATATATCTATAAGGCTTAAATGATTGACTAAAGAAGGGGATATCGAGACCTGTACAGTAGTTCAGAGTTTACACACTATTGTGATTATAGAAATAATGTGACTGATGTTATTTTATTAGTCACATTCATCATTTAATCCTTATTTAAAAACTAAGGGCCAGATGCACTCAGCTCTGTTAGGCTATTAACCTACAATACACAATACAGAAATGGTGTGTTGAACATGCCCTACAATACTCACTATACTGTATAAACATATGTGGGTGCACCAAATGCTATCCGGGATCTTTTCCTATAGTAGATCGTATTGGGATGAATAGCAGCAAAATAGAACGGCAGCGGGCACTCCTTGTATAGATAGGATTCTTTATACATTGAAATAGTCTCCGCCTCTGTCGGCTTATAAAAGAGGAAATGATCTCAGATCACTCAGTAAGAGCTGACCACCCAAAACACTATACCAAAGAGAACACATTTTTTCAACCTAAACAGGAAGCTTTAGATGTGGTAAATGCTCAGTGTGTAATATCACCACCACTGGACTTTTTTTTTTTACTCATCCAGGCCACAGGATTAATATTAAATAATGTATTCTCTATGCATCACCATTTATAGTTTACACCAGGGGTGCGTAAACTTCTTGAGCTGCGCCCCCCCTGCCCAGCAGCCCCAGCGTTCGCGCCCCCTCTCTCCAAGGACTCGGCGTCAAATGACGACGCGGGTCATGTGACGTCACATTGTGAACCCGCTGTGTCATTTGACATGCGGCATCATTTGCCATGGCGACGTGTCGCCGAAGACCCGGCAGAGAACAGATAAGGGAGTTACAGAGGCCTCACGCTTCCCCTGGCATTTAATTTAAATTCCGTGGGGAAGAGCGCTGGGGCTCTGTAACTGCCGCGCGTATCCCCCCCCCCCCACTCCCCGAACACGAGTACAATTAATAAAGGAACAGACACATTCAATGCTTCTTCCCAACTCTCTCAATTGCTGATGTGGAATTCCAATAGAAACACCAGAGGATGGTGGAGCCCATCCCAATGGGTGGGTGTGCTCCTTTATAATGCATTAGTAAGACACCACCTTAAATATGGAGTATAATGTTGGGCACCACTCCTTAGAAAATACATTAGGGAACTAGAGAAAGTGCAGAAAAAAGACCCCAAATTAATAAAGGGGGTGACAATGTAACTTATAAGGAGAGGCTTGTGCATGCAATTTATTGTATATAATGTATACCCTGTTCATTTATGTCACTGTATTTGTAACCATGTATTATTTGTTATATTAACTATGTCCAGGACATATTTGAAAACGAGAGGTAACGCTCAATGTATTACTACCTGGTAAAACATTTTATAAATAAATAAATAAATAAATATGATTCTTTTACTTTAGAAAAGAGATGTCTAAGAGTGATAACTATATACAAATATATTCGGGGACAGTACAAGGAGCTTTCAAAAGAAATATTCATCCCACGGGCAGTACAAAGGACTCAGGGCCATCCCTTAAGGTTGGAGGAAAGGAGATTTCACCAGTAACAAAGGAAAGGTTTCTTTACAGTAAGGGCAGTTAAAATGTTGAATTCATTACCCATGGAGATTGTGATGGCAGATACAAAAGATATATTCAAAAAAAGGTTGGACTTCTTTTTAGAAAGGAAAGGTATACAGGGATATACCAAATAAGTAAATATGGGAAGGATGTTGATCCAGGGAGTAATTTGATTGCCAATTCTTGGAGTCAGGAATGAATTTATTTTTCCCCTCACGAGATGTCATTAGATGATATTTCACTGGAGTTTTTGTTTGCCTTCCTCTGGATCAATATACTGTAAGTACAAATATAGGATAAAGTATCTGTCGTCTAAATTTAGCATAGGTTGAACTTGATGGTTTTTTTCAACCGCATCTACTATGTAACTTTGTGTAGCCAGGTCCCCCTCTTACCTCCAGGCTGCGGGAGGGGAAATGACTACAGGGATAGCAGCAGGAGCAATTGTATGCGGCTGTCAGGGAACACTGCAGGGCGGCGGGCGTGCAAGGAGAGGTAGCTCCATTGCTCCGGAGGCTCTGCGGTGCACCCAACAAGCGGAGGCTACCATAACAGTTAGGAGCGCATGCGCAGAAGGGTCCCCACCCCCGGCAGCCATTAGAGAGCAGGGCGCATGCGTAGTGCAGCAGATCAGCGGCGGCCATGTTCTGTAATGCTCCGCAGGGGAGCTACATATTCCAGGATCCCCTGGAGGGCCCCGATCAGGTGGGCAGTCTCATCCAATAGGATTGCTGGATTCACGACCAGGAAAGGTGTTTGTCGCGAATGCATGGACGATGCCAGTCATGAGCAGGACATAGAGGGCGAAGGTGATGTCCAGAGACTAGGCCAGATTTCCCCCAGGTCCAAGATAGATCCTCTGACTCACTGTAGTTTGTGTATGCTGCAGGAAAAGGCCTTAGATAGGGACGTTTTCCCCATAGCGTGTCAGTGAGAGGCATCAGCAGCAGAGCACTGCACAAGTGGTGAAGTACAGCCTGCGGTCTGGGACCAGATTCAGGCCATATTGTCAGAGACAATTTTAAATGGGTACAATACAGCTGGAGGCCCTTCCTGACAAAGCAGATTAGTCTGCGAAACATGTTGTGGTAAGAGCACTGTGGGCACTACATGCAAATCAGCCCATTGGCTAATTGCCAGTTGACTTGAGAGAGAGACTGTGAACTTGGGAGACGTGCACACAACAGCACACGGACTACGCGGTACTGAGCATACCCGGAAGTAGCAGTGCAGAGCAAGATGGAGACACTACTCGATCCCAGCGCGCGGGATAGACTGTCTCGAGCTCGGCGTTGCTTCCCTTTTACCCACGGACGAGGCAGCATGGACTGTACCACTTAGGATCTCACTGGATAACAGATTCATTATATGTGAGTTAATACTTGTTATTTGAATTCACTTTTAATATAATATTATTCAACCTCGGTGCGCTCTGTGCTTTTGTTTTCTATGACTGGTCTACCTGTGGAGTAATGCTTGGTGGATCTTCAGTGGAGAAGGGGAATATCTCCACGCACAGAAGCAGCAAAAGGAAGGAGTTGGTTTACACCAGAGACTGTGGGAAGCCTGAGCGCGGATCAATAACCCCGTTTTTCTATGTCCTTTTGAAAAATGCAGAGCACCTGGAATTTTCTGGTTAATTTCCTCATACATTGTGATTTAAGAATTTAGTTCTGGAACTTGACAATATGTTATATTTAATATTAAATTGGAATGATGCACATACTGTACAGTACAGTATTACAAGGATCAATTGCATTGATCCATGCAGTCTTTCCAATAAACATTTCTGTTCAAGCAACAAAAGTGATGCACATTTCTGTTGCTGAATTCAATGATTTAAAAGTTAGATGTTCTACGTTACAGTATACAATATCGCATTGTTGTGTTACTATAGTGGTCAATGACACTGGTCCTATCTGGATTATTCCTAGTCTTAGCTGCTACTGAAGCAAATTAAATGTAATCTGTTGTGTAGTTTTCCACCATTTTTTATGGAATTCATCAACATAATTGTTTATTGTCTTCCTAAGAACACATCACTTTCCTATTGCAGTGTACATTGCCTTTGAGATCAGTTTCATAAACTAAGGAAGCATGAGAAAAAAAAAACGAGATAGTGTTATTGGGATCCTCTGCTTTCAGTTTATTCTCTAATTCGTGGCAATCACTTGGTCAATCCAGCTGCGTAGGTACGTCACACGGGCGTACATGGCTGGAGCTTGCACATTGCAGTTACCGGTTCCCCAGGAGACAATACCATACAATGTCCATGCAGATCCCTTTTGACACACCAAGGGTCCTCCGGAGTCACCCTGTGGGAAAATATAGTGAATGTGTCAAAATAACAGTATGTTACATACAGTAGCACTGACAGTGTGCACATGTTATCTAAATGCATTTCCATGTTTAATTCCCTGCCTCAAAGGCCCCTATTCAATCTCCTGTGCAGTCGTTATCTATAAGGAACTGAAATCTTCCTAAGCCAAAGAAAAACTGCTTGACAGCGAACGGAATACGCGCACAGCTTAAAATCACTTAATATTAGGAGGCGCATGCGCGAAGGAACGGAGTATGGTAGCATAGAATACTAGCTCCGTCCCGCGCGATCACAAAATACTGATTAACACTACCAAAAAATTAAATCTGGGGTTTCAAACTTCTAACCGGAGAACTATTAACATACCAGGATGGCGCCAAAGAAATCGGGAGGGCAAAAAAAACAAAAGCTGGCAGATGTAAGGACATACTTCGGTGGAGCAGCAGAAAGTGCCCCAGCCAGAGAAATGGCCGACACAGACACTGAGATAGAAGGAGATGATGAAGATATCAATAATCAATCCCAACTCCCAGTCAGACGCTGTGACTTCGAGCGATTATACATGGACTTGAAAAAACTGCTTCAAGCTGACATTAAAGAGCTCAAACGTGAACACACAAAACTGGGGACGCGCACAGACGACCTAGAAACTAAGGTAGATCTTACAATTAAAGCAGGGAGAAAAACGGATAAAAAAATGGCTGACCTACAAGTACAGATAGACGACCTTAAAGATAGACAAGAAGACGCGGAAAACCGCGACCGGAGGAATAACATTAGGATCCGCGGAGTCTCAGAAGAGATCGGAGACTGCGAGGCCTTTACTGAAAGATGGCTAGAGTCCATCATGCCGGACAGCCCAAAAGAAAAACTTCTAATGGACCGTTGCCACCGGGCCCTCAGATCACGCCCGACACAGAACGAGCAACCGAGAGATATAATTCTCAGACTGCACTACTATTCCACCCGAGAAGCAATACTACGGTTAACAAGAGGAATGCCCGTGGTGGAATTCGAGGCCAATAAATTACAAATATTCCAAGATCTGTCTCCCCTTACCTTAGCGAGGCGTCGCACCCTGTTCCCAGTAACCAAAGTGCTCCGAGACTCAAATACACGTTATCGCTGGCTGTTTCCGTTCGGACTCCAAGTCACACAAAACGGTAAATCCCTTATGCTGAAAAATATCGGAGAGGGCCCAAGATTCTTGAAAGCACTTGGCCTACACAGCCCCCCGATGGGAGCGGTAGAGGAAGATACGGCCCCGGAACCGGAATGGTCCGGCGGACCGTCCACCCCAAAACCAAAGCGCACGAAATGATGCCAGAAATAAAACTTAAGTGTTTGTTACCCAAAACAAGTTGTTCTAAGTTTTTAAGTTAACCGTTAAAAAAACAAAAAAAAACCACGTTGTGCCAAGGTGGGAACTGTCAGGAAAGTGTCCAACACCCACACAGAGATCGCAGCCCCATGCGGATTACCTGCAATAAATTCCTGGAAAAGAATCTACGTCCTCTCGCTGTGTCCGCCCAAGAAAGAGTGAAATTCTAGCGAAAGATCTTCAGAGACTCACTTTTTGGCGGCCGCCATGCGGGCAGAAGAAGATGGCTGGCATGCTGAATCTTGCACCCCACCGTGAAGCGCAAGGCGAGGAAATGGCCGGAGCGCGGGAGCAACGAAGAGCACCTCCTACTCGAACTCTTCAAGGATCCAAAATGGCCGCCGCCGGAAACCGGAAGCGGAAGTCTCCACACAGGGGAAGCAGCACCCACGCCATCTTGGAGGTGGCGGAGATGACCAGCACGACCACAAGCCGCGAAAGCCCCTGCAGGCGGATGAAGACACCTCAGAGTCGCTGTATGCATGACGCGGGTTAAAGGCCGGATAAGTCCCGAGCGGAGACACTGAATATGACGCAGAGGCAGGGGGACACGGGCACTATAATGATAACGCGACGGGGGGGAACGGAGGGAGAGGGCCCCCAATAGGTATCAGTTAGTTTCCTCAGAAATGCTGCTTGCAGCATTACCCATAAGAGAGATATAGATAGCAGGACACTAAGGGAGAGTCAGAGAAACAAATATGGGAAAAGTGAAAAGAATACTTAGGGGTTGCAAATTATGCCGGAGGCGAGAAAAAGGCACAACTCGAGTTACAGTTCTAGGTTAAGCTCCAAAAAACACACACGACCCTATCTATTAATTCAGGTCTACGAGCAAGTACATGTTACAGTTAATTACAGATACGCAAGAGTTAAAGTACTTGTCTAGATAGACCTTCAGATGGTAGTTAGCAAAAGAGCGCGGGCCGGAGGGTATGGGAGAGCTCTATACCCCGAGGTAGGCATGTGCCAAGAACAGGATTTGGGATGGAGGGTCTCCCAGTATCTTGTCAAAGTCCTATGGGGAGGGAATGAGGGTAAGGGCCCTAAGGGAATGGGGCCACGCTCCCCGAAGGCGCTGGACTCTACATCAGGACTGGGGAGTCTTGATGGGGAGCCCATACTGTTTGGATATGTTCATTTAAACAGTGTTTTTCTTGTTGTGTTATGTCTGTACCTACCCTCTCATGTCTTACCCTCCCCCCCCCCCCCCACCTCCCATCCCAGCGACGGAGGTCATCAATGCAGCGGAAGTCAAAGCCCCACCAGAATGGAAAAAGAAGAAGACCTCGCAGCAGGATCCCAACCAGAGGTTGACAGCCACAGCAGAGCAGCCTTCAGACACCGATCCAAATGGGTAGAGAGATATGTTGCCTTTCCCATAATGTAAAGGGACTGAATCACCCAGCTAAACGTAAGTTAGCCTTTAAAGATTATAAGCGGTACAGGGCTGACATTCTCTTCCTTCAAGAGACCCATTTCTCCAAAAAAAGCTACCCCAAATATATAGATAAGGAATATCCCACAATATATCTAGCCTCCGCCTCAATGAAAAAGAGAGGGGTGGCCATTGTATTCCACAGGAACCTTCTGTTCGAGCTAGAAAAGAAAATTATAGATCCTGAGGGCAGATACATTATACTAATAGGTACCATCCAAGGTCAAGCTATCACATTAGTCTCGCTTTACGCCCCGTGCGAACAAGCAACAGAGTTTTTTGCTCTTTTTTTCAGGCGCTTACAGAGGGAAGCAAAGGGCCAAATCATATTAGCAGGAGACCTGAACAGAGCGTTAAACCCTAAACTAGATAGATGCACAGCCCCTAACCAGTCCAAAAAACGAGACATACTAACAATCTCCCATGGACTCCGGGACTGTCAGCTAGTAGACATATGGAGGGAACAACATCCACGGACCAAAGACTTTACTTTTTACTCCCACCCCCATGACTGCTACAGCCGGATAGATTACTTCCTTGTATCCAACAGACTGGTCCCGATGGTCTCCCACACGGGCATACACGACATTTCGTGGTCAGACCATGCACCCATAGAGCTGCGGTGCGAGCTACAGCTGCGAGATAGACCGAGAGCGAACTGGAGAATAAATGAACTATTGCTAAAAATACCTAAATTTGATTTCGAAATTGCAGACAAAATTAGAGAATACTTTGAAGAGAATGAGGGAAGTGTATCCTCACCTGCCACTCTGTGGGAGGCCCATAAGGCTACCCTCCGCGGTTCTCTCATGTGCCTAGCTGCTAGACGCAAGAGAGAACAAGAGAGTCAGATTAAGGAACTGAAGGGGAAATTGACCTCCCTGACAGCAATACATAAAACCTCAAAAAACGAGGCAATCTTGACCCAGATCCAAGATACCAAAAAGCAACTAAATCTAAAACTGACATCTCACGCTGAAAAAGAAATGAGCTGGACGAAACGCCGATTCTTTGAGAAAGCGAACAAGCCAGACACACTTCTAGCGACGAAACTTCGAAATAAACAACCAAATTATCAAATACAATCAATCCGCACGCAGGGAGGGGAACTTACCTCCAACCCTACGCGAATCGTAGAGGAATTTAAGCACTACTACGAGTCGTTGTACGATGGGGGTAAGGTTATCCACAACCAAAAAACAAACAAAAATCTTCGAGAATTCCTGAAAGAGGCAAATTTGCCCAAATTGAGTAGAGCGGAAAGAGAGGCACTACAGGTAGACTTCTCTTTGGAAGAGTTGACAGATGTCGTAAAGTCTCTTAAGCCAGCCAAGGCGCCAGGTCCAGATGGTTACTCCAACCTCTATTACAAAAAATACATAAAACTACTCGCCCCATACCTATTGAAACTCTTTAATTCGGTACTACAGGGAGCTCCCTTCCCGGCGCAGATGCTCCAGGCGTCCATCTCACTGATCTACAAAGCTGGAAAGGACCCGGCAGACTGTAAGAGCTACCGGCCCATCTCTTTAATCAATACAGACATTAAAATTTTCTCAAAACTCATAGCTAATAGAGTGGGTATCGTCCTTCCCAAGCTGATCCATCCAGATCAGGTGGGGTTCATTAGTGGCAGACAGGCGGCAGACAACACCAGACGAATAATTGATGTTATTGATCTGGCCCAAAAGCAAAATATTCCTTCGATGGTGCTCAGTCTGGACGCCGAAAAAGCGTTCGATCGGATTGACTGGCCGTACCTAAAAGAGACGCTGGGGGCGTTTGGCTTCGGAGGAAGCTTATTGGAGGCCATTATGGCACTGTACGAGGGGCCGGCAGCTAGGGTGAGGCATCAGGGCTTCCCTTCAGAGCTTTTTCAGATTCAAAGTGGCACGAGGCAGGGTTGCCTGTTGTCCCCCTTGCTGTTCGCCCTATGTATAGAACCCTTGGCGGCACACATTAGGAATAGCCCAGATGTCAAGGGCATAACTTTTAAAGAGCAATCACATAAGGTTGCCCTGTACACGGATGATGTGATCCTGACATTATCACAGCCTCTTACCTCTCTACCCAATGTGTTCTCAATCCTAGGAAGATTTAACCAAATTTCGGGTTTCAAAATTAATCAGGCCAAATCAGAAGCTCTCAATCTAAATCTGCCTAAACCAACCGAAAAACTAATTGGACTCAATTTCAATTTTAAATGGCAGCCCTCTTCGATTAAATATTTAGGGGTTAACCTCACCAAAGATTACAAAACCTTATATAAGGCAAATTACCCACAGTTATTTAAGACACTAAAGGAGGACCTACGGAGATGGGCAGAATATAGCATCTCGTGGATAGGCAGGATACAAAGCGTTAAAATGAATCTTCTCCCACGAGTGCTGTATCTCTTCCAGACCCTCCCGATTCCCCTGCCAAGAGAAGAGATCCTCTCTTTACAGTCCGCAATAACAAAATTCATTTGGAACAAAAAAAAAAACAGAATTAGACAAGATATCTTGAGGAGGCCAACCTCAAGAGGGGGGCTGGGCGTGCCGTGCTTGTTCGCTTACTACGAGGCAGCTCAATTAACGCAGATTCTGCAGTGGCACACAGACCCGACCCTTAGGAGATGGGTGGCACTGGAGAGGGAGTGCTGCGCCCCGGTAGATCTGAAGAACCTGATATGGCTACCTAAGAGTAGTCACATACGGATGTCTACACCACTGCAGGCCATGAAAAATTCCCTGAAAGTTTGGGGGGCCACTAAATTCAGATGTTCTCTTACAACACAGCGGTCATTGATGACCCCCATATGGGGCAACCCAGATTTCGCTCCTGGCCTAAATAGCGCTCAGTTCACAAAGTGGATCCAAGCAGGCTATCTCCGATTCTATGATCTCGGCAGCAAGGGTGTAATTAAATCCTTCGCTCATGTAAAAGAGGAAAAAAACATTCCGAATACCGAATTATTTAGATACTTGCAGATCAGGGCCTTCTATTCCAGGACCCCAACTCGGCCACGGAGAACAAATTTTGAGCAGTTGTGTGCCAGACAAACGGACACACGGGGACTAACCTCTCGAATGTACAGGGAAGTGATCTGTCCAGAGACGGCTGACACTCCTAGACTTAATTATATGAGGCAATGGGAAGCCGACTTAGGGGACACACTAGAGGACGACGACTGGGATAGGATCCTACAGGCAGCAGCGAAGAGCTCTATCTGTACCACGCTAAAGGAGAACGCCTATAAGGTCCTCATGCGTTGGTACTACACCCCAACAAAACTCTCGAAATTTGTCAGAGGCTACTCCCCGCTCTGCCCCAAACAGTGCGGGGAGAGAGCGGACTTGCTACACATGCTGTGGTCGTGCGCAAAAGTGGCCCCGATTTGGGAAGAAGTACAGACGTGGTTACAGCGTCTACTGGAGATCGAGGTCCCCTTGGACCCGTGGCTGTTCCTGTTAGGCCGGCGGGTCAAGGGGTTCTCAAACGCAACACACAGACTAGTGGCGCATTTTGCCACTGCCACCAGATGCGAGATCGCAGCACTGTGGAAGCAACCACAAATTCCAATTATACCCAAAATCAGAAATCGAATTTGGTTCGTCTGCCGGATGGAACAGTTGACAAGTCTGGTCAACGACACCGGCACAACTTTTCTAAAAGTTTGGTCACCTTGGCTGACACAGACAGACATCCCGGGGGTTGATCTTACCAACATTTTGCAATGATTTTTAGCAAAGGCGTTCTCCGGTGGCGAAATGGATCCTGGACGTTAGGTACTGGGGTAAGCGAAGTCGAAAAGGAGAATTCACTACAGGATATCACGAACTAATAAAGGCAAGTAGGCGTATAGCTACGTAAAGAGCTGCGATCCCGACCCTAATTAGGAAGGCCTCAATTAGCATAGCCCACAAACCGCCAGTGTCGCTCTCCACACCCCCACTCCCTTCCTCCCCCCCCCCCCGGTCCCTGGTTCCTTTGTTCGTCCGGTTTGTCACGTTATGTTTTGTATGTTGATTGGAGGAGAAGTATGGAAACAAGGTGACGCATTGTAAGCCAATGGTTTGTGTTAACATGTCTGTATTGCCTCACCTAATAAAATGAAAGTTATAAAAAAAAAAAAATCACTTAATATTGGTCCCTGATCCACAGGGAAATAGAGGAGTAAATGTATGAGGACAATGGAGAGTCCTGATAATATCGTCTTTATGTTGCACCTCTTAGGTCGCATCCATGGTGATCGCGACTGCTCATCGGAGCGCGCGCGGCGCGATCACATTGACGTGCCTCTATGAGGTTGTCTTTTGAGCGTGTGACCAGAGGTGCCGGCGCTCGCGATGCGCGAGGAAACACATTCATTTGTTTCCTCGTGCAACCGCCGGGTCACGTGAGCGTCTCACCCAATGAGTTTGAACCAGCTCCATGTCATGGCCACGCCCACGGCACGCCCCCCTCATCACGTACAACTACAGGGCACAAATCGCTTCAGCCAAGCGTGAAGCCCCTCGCACAGTCACGTGCACGCACGGACCCACCATGGACCCAACCTTAGCATGAAATGTATCAAGGTATTTTGCAACAACTTGTACCTGTTTGTGAGTGGTTATTATGAAAAGGTTATTAAAGCACTTACGTGTGAGGTTGCTCAGAAATACACCTGTCAATTATTAAAGTTATCATTTTTCTTAGTTATACTCAATTATACAGTATCAGCCAAGTTTCAGGTGAGATATGTGCATAAGAAATCAGTGCCAGATGTAAGGAACTTGAATAACAATGTTCCATACATTTGATGAGAGTGCGAAAAGAAGCACTAGGACTTCTTGTGTCAAGGACTAGATTATCAAACTCCTCAAAATACAGGTCTCCTCTAAAACAGAGGTACAAAGTACAGCTCTATTCACAAACTCACAATGCAATTCTTCATTTCTAGTATTGTAACAGCCAAGAACAGAGGAGAAACAACGTTTCAGGTCCCATATGGACTTTTCATCAGGTGGACTAGATTATGCCATCTTTATACAAAGTAAGTTAGGTGAGTAAACAAGTGGCAAAACCCCTGCAACGTACAGCATGCAGCAAATACAAATACTACTTACAGTATGAGCACATTCACATCTCAGACAGGTCCACAAACCTGCCTTTCCCCATTATCTCTTAGCATACAGTACTACCACTGCAACCAGATTCACATTGCTAGGTCAAAACAGTTGTCTGTGAGTGGGTTTACTAGCCATATACTTCTTTCACCCAGGCTGTAATAAAAAGCTGTGCAATACAGCAGGCGTACGATTATAGGAATCCATGTTAAAATGGATCAGAAGCAAAAACATACACCCGGTGAGTGCTCATTTGCATGTCATTACCCAGAATCCCTTGCTGCAGTGGAAGCATTGTATGCTTAGAGATTATGGGGGAAGGCAGGTTTGTGGAACTGTCTGAAACTTGTGAATGTGCTCACTGGTGGGATTTTTATTTGCTGTACCCCATCTTTATAAATATCCCCTAAAATGTCTTGCCCAAGAGCTGAAACTGGCATTTGAACTGGGTGCCCATGCTTTAAAGGCATCATCATCTGTAACTACTTAAACATTTTCCTTCCCTGGCATACCTGTACAAACATACTTTTCAACTGTTCACTTTGTAAAAGAAACAATTAAACCATAGATCCTGGTTTCTACAAGTACGTTTTCCATCTCAGATTTCTTTATATGTAAATTCTTTGCTGCCTGGAACACAGTTTATTGCAAAACACACGTGCAATTCATACCATAAAACAGGTTTAAATACCACACAGGAAGCCAATTCTGCGGTGCTAGTTGCTACCCTTAGGTTATCATACTAATGTGAAGGGCAGTGTTTCTACAAGAAACACAGACATTGATCAATTTTTACTAAGCAGTGCTATTAAATAACACACCATGTGGAAAGGAAAAACCGGTCATGACCAAAACACAGTGACATCACACAGAAGGTGCAAACGAAAGGAAGTGAAATGGCTACGTTTCTGGTTACCATGTTTAGAAACTATACAGTAAATGTATTTTAAAATGCTGATCGTTATTAGATTGGTTTTTGTAATGGCGGTAACCCCCACCATTTAGGCCCATATATATGCAAAGAAGTCTTCTGCCACAAGACACCTTCTGGCACTTAGGGGCTTATTCTGTTAGCTCCATTAGTGTTTTATCATGCGTTCTTCACAGAAAACCCCATTCAAGTCAATGGGACTTTCCGTGCAGATCACTCGGTTCAGCGCTAACGGAGCTTACAGAATAAACACCTAAGACAGTTGACTGCTCCTTAACTTGAAAGGGCTGTAAAGTGGCTTTGGGCATGGGAATGGGTCTTGTGGTTGAAGACTACTTAGTAAATATGGCTCTTCAATATTTAACTGCTATGATTCTCTTGTGCTGTTTTAAGAATGTTCCCAAAATGGTTTACGTTTTTCTGCAGTCCTTCACCTGAGTGCCTCCGAGGCCACAATCTAATTAGAAGAGGAGGACTTCCTCTTCTGTTCAAGACTACAGAGGACTGGATCCAGGATGAAATGACTGATGGTATAGTTGAGCACATGGCTCTGAAGACAAGAGGGCCATATTTACGAGGAACTGCTAATCCATGAGACATCTTACTGTACATACTGGAAGACATCTTACAGACCATTTACTTGAAGGGGCTACAAGGGACGATTTATGTAGCTTTGCTGGAAGGTGACTTATAGAGTAGCACTGTTTAGTTAATATGGTCAGAAAGTCTATAAACATTCTGTAAATTTAAAGGGCTACGCATGTCCCCTCCATTGGCTGCACCTTGGAACCAGTTTTAGACTTTCATTCCCTTGTGCAGGCCAATTTTAGGATGACAATAGGTTTACAGCAGTGGCATGTTACGAGGGCAAATTTGACCATATTTAATTAGACCCCTGAAAGTAACAGTTTCCAGAGTTAGTGTGCAGATATAATTTTAGTGTGCAGATATACAGTAGTAAGCTAAAACGTGGGACTGTTTGACTTTCCTGCATCTCTCTTTTGTCTCATATCACTGTGTGATTACCTATTCTTTCCACAGGCAAGTGACATGTTTATATGAGCAAGTGGCACTACCCCACTTCAGTTACTAGACAGCTAGATGATGTAACATTGTTTTGTAATGTGTTACAGTGCTTCATTTGTTTTGAAGACAAGTCTGTTCCATACTTTTCAACTAACAGTATACTTAAGTTCTGATTTTTTTTAATCCTACCAAAAAAGTCTGCTGGGATTCATAGTCCTGTTTTTGTTTTTTTAAATACCAAATCCAGGATTTTCTGGATTGCTAAGGAATGGGATGTGAGTTTAAAATGAAGGACTGGAACAAACGACCCTAAAGGTTTGCACCCAGTTGATAAATATGCAGTGTCCATATTGTATGCTGGAGGTTTTCTCTTCTTGTGAGTTGAGGGTTACCTGGCAGGAGGAGGCTCCAGCACCTCCAGCGCAGATCATAGTCTCGGTGATTTTACTGCCCCAGTACTGCTTACACTGTGCTACAGTGACCAACGGGATGGCAACTTGCTGCAGACGTGCAGGGCTTGTGTTTGCTCCATTGGGAAAAAGAGAAAATCATAAGGGTAATTAATTTTACTTTAAAGCAACAATACCCCCCGCCCCCCGAATTTAGCATATAAGGCATACAACTTCAGGTCCAGTGGCACTAGCCAACAAAAAAATTATGTTCACAGTGGCAAATTCCAAATGGCTTCTTAAGTTCTTAATCATTACACATTAAAGGACTTCAACCTATACTAAGGAGGACATCTGAGTAACCAATTCTACTACTGTATGTGCACATAAAACCCATATTGAATATGATAATTAAGCCCAGCAGTGCCTAGGGAGAACTTGTGCTTGAATGACTAGCCTCTTTCCCCCCCGGCAGGATTAACCTACAGTATATTCATTCACAGTTGTTTACTCCTAACCCGTCGTTGTAATTTAAGAAAAAAAGTATGATGGATTAATCTGTCATAGGAAATAAAAAATTGATAAAAAATGTTAGCGGATTAAAAATTGTATCCGGTGTAACATAATTTTAGTAATAAAAAATTTAACATTGTCTACAGTGAGCACATTTTTTTTTACGTCAACAATCAAATAAATGCTACTCACATTTCTACATTGAGCTAGGAAACATGTGACTATTAATTAAATAGAGTACGTGTGCTAGACAAGAAAAGTGTATCAACCATGCTGCCTGTTGCCTAGTGTTACTGCTAGTTTTAAACGTTATACCCCACCACATATCCAAGCTCTAGTGCCCTGGGACTGGGAGGGAGTGTAGGAGTTAGCAACCGCTCTATCACATTATGTCATAATTTAAATATATCATCAGGACTCAGAGCTGTATGGGTATTTTTTTAATCAAAACTATGCATACATAGATTTACATGTCTATTGAATGTGTTACTGATGCAGACACTGACCTTCTTTTTTTTTACATAGAACATGGATGGAATGTAGTTGGTGGGTGGCTGTCAGATGGCAATTGTCAATTCTGACAAAGATGTTAGGGATGGGTGTAGCACTTCTTGCCTTGCATAGCACACATGGCACTTAAGTGGCTGGCTTGTTCGGGACCACAACTGGTAGATGTTCAACATTCAAATAGGATAGAATAATATATGATGCCAAAATGGCTTGTTTTGGCAATAAGATAATGTGGATGATGGCATTGTGGTTTGTGAATCATCATATGACAGAGGGTAAGATCAAGTAAGTAACTGCAGGCTAGCCAAGGAGATAATTAACCCCTGCAATTTGTGGTGCCAGCCGCGGTAATTCCAGCTCCAGAAGCGTTTATTAGAACCAGGTAGTTATTAGACGGTCTGACTCCTGTAGGCGGTACCCAGGGATTAACTAAAAGTCCCATAGCAGGTCAGCATTTCAAAAAATGCTAATCTTCTAAAACACTTACAACAACCCATTAATAATAATAATAATAATAATAATAATAATAATAATAATAATTTTGATGATTCCAAAAAATAAACGTATGTCCTTGGGGTGCACTTTTATTATACTCCTCCTTGGCTTCTCCTCCTCATCTGCTGATCACAGATTATGTTTTTTTGGTTCAAATTAATCAGTCAGTGATAAAAAAAAATGAAAAATAAATTCAGAAAAGTCGGATTTCCCTCTTTTGAGACTGGGCCGCGGAAATCCGCCAACGAAAGGAACCGGACGATCCGAGGTGCGTTCAGATCCGCAAAATAAAATCATCCATCTCTATCCAGGACTAATGAGTTTGTTAACTTTAACACAAGAGTAAATAAAATGTGGCACAAAAATGTGGCACAATAAAGCATTAAAACCAGTATAAATCATAAAAACCATTAAGAAACCAAAATAATTCAATTGAAAAACTTAAAATAACTTTAGAGAAGTTAAGAATCTCACAGAAATGTTGAGGCATTTACTGTGAGATTGCCCCAGAATTTCCAAGGCAAGAGTTCTAATACTCGTGGCTCAATCTGTACAAAGTTTAAGAGAAGAAACAGAATCTGCACATTTCAGGGTTTTTTCCCCCTTTTTCTTTTTTCTATCACTACTTAGCCTTGAGATGTGCAGCCTGAAAAAAAAAGCCAGCACTTGTCACCACCCTCTGATTCACTTATATAGGTCATGCCTCTGACGTACTTATAAAGGCCATGCCTCTGATGCAGTTATACAGGTCATGCCTCTGATGCAGTTATACAGGTCATGCCTCTGATGCAGTTATACAGGTCATGCCTCTGATGCAGTTATACAGGTCATGCCTCTGACGCACTTATAAAGGCCATGCCTCTGATGCAGTTATACAGGTCATGCCTCTGACGCACTTATAAAGGTCATGCCTCTGACGCACTTATAAAGGTCATGCCTCTGATGCACTTATAAAGGTCATGCCTCTGACGCACTTACAGTATAAAGGTCATGCCTCTGACGCACTTATAAAGGTCATGCCCCTCGCGCTGTGCAATGTGTAATGAATAAATGGGCAGCTGCTATCTTCTTCCAGAGACCAAATGGTTCAGGAAACATTACGAAGGGAATATCCAATGCACAAAGTGGAGTTGGGTAACAATTGTTGAGTTGTAGCGAAATATCAGTGCACACGCGCTAAATGGGGGTAAATGGGGGCACCTTGTCAAAATTAGACCCTGATATTAGCATGCACATTCGGATTGGATACTTTTTTTTGAGTAACTTCACATACACAGTTTTCTTGATTAAATCAATCTTCTTTATTCACATCATAGCAGCAATAGGTGTGGAATTACAATAACAGCTGTATCAAGACCCTATATCAGGGGTGATCAACTCCAGTCTTGAAGAGCCATTAACAGGTCAGGTTTTAACCCTGCTTCAGCACAGGTGGCTGTTATTGACTGAGCCACTGATTTAGCCCCCTGTGAGGAAGCAGGGTTATACTTAAAACCTTTGCCCTTGAGGACTGGAGTTGACCCCCCGTGCCCTACATTTTTCACGCCCCCACAAGGTGTTTTGTGTTTGTGAAACGTGTAGGGTGGTGATACCGCTATACTTGTAAGTCCGCGCTCATTGCTGCTACATTATGATGTTTAATAAATAAAATGGATTTAATCTTTTCATTCAGAAAACTGCCTATGTGAAGTTACATTGGCTTCGCACTGGAGATGGTGTTCACACGCTGATATAATCTTGTTAAACAAGACCAGTGGCTTAAATAATTACCAAAGTCAGGAAAAGCTTGGCGCTTATCAGGGGACCCACTTGTTGAGCCTAGAGGTGTGAACTCATTGTTCTTCCCATCACACCTTACTAATAATTTATATTATTTGCCCCACATTAAAGCTTCAATTTCCCAATATATTTTCAGGTGATACTGCCTACTCCCTCAAGTCTTGTCTCTTAGCACCTTTAGCCAATCTATCCACACCGATCGAGATACGATACACCCAGGCCCATGCTTACACCAGATCAGTCATACAGTGGGGCCTATGCTAGTAGCCTTCATAAACCAACTCGCTGGTTCTGTTACGCTGCCAGTTTTTTCGTCATTGCTATCACGGTATTCAGAAAGCTCCGAATTCCCAAAACTGGTAAGGAGCAGTGACGTGATAATCGCCTCTCGTGATGACGTGATAATCGCCTAATCTTCTTGATTTGTTTTGTTGGTTAGCTTTATAATTTCTTTAATTGATTTGTTGGCTAGTGATTTTATTTCTTTAAATTGATTTGTCGGATAGATGTTTATTTAATTAATTCTTTGGCTGTTTTGGTGATAGATTCATTTTATTGATGTGTACTTTCAGCTTTTTAGTTCTTTTATTTTGGGGTGTTTAGGTGCTTGTGTATTTCTTTTATTATTGTGTATTTTTGGCCTTAATGATTTTTATTAGGTTGACCATTGACTGCTATAGTGGCTGCTATAGATGAACCACTGTGCCAGTCAATGGTAGAGGGTGGGTATAGTGGGGTCGGGGTGAGTGGTTAGGCCTCCCGGGTGGGTAGCGGGGGAGGGGGGTTAAACTCTTAATTACTATAGCGGTTATTATATCGCTAAAGTGTATAAGGGGTTAGGGGCCATTAGATTGTATTTTTTTCATGTCAACAGAGGACATGGACCTGAAGTATGCCGACGAGGACGCCCTTCATGATGGCAGGGGTAAGTAGAAAGGTTTATTTACTTTATTTATGCTGGCTGACTAATGTTTGATTTTAGAATGGGCAAATTAGCTATTACCCATATCTGGATAATAGTAATTTTGCCCATTAGTGTACTGTATGTGTTAGGGGGGGTTGTTGGTGGTAGAGGTGGTGGGTAGTAGGGTTGTTGTGTTTATTTTTTGTTTATTGTGGGTGATTGGGTGAAGGGGGTAGTAGCCCCAAGGATGGAAGTTTAGGCCTACCGGTATTAGTGGGAGGGGGTTAACCCCTTCATTACCTTAGCGGTATTACCCGCTATGGTAATGAAGGCGTTTACTCTACCCGCAACCCCCCTGCATGGCCTAAACGTCCACCAAGGGCCAAATACCAGCTTCACCCACCCTTGCTACCCACAATAAGCATGGCACTGGTGGTTAACCCCTTCATTGCCTTAGCGGTTAGCCGCTAAGGTAATGAAGTTGCCTGTAAATGCATTTTTCATGCATTGGATTCATGCCGGGGGCCTCCGGTGCTGGTATTAATGTGTATCAGCTCCGGAGACTCCCGGCATCAATCCTATGCAGGAAAAATGCATTTTGTCTCTCCCTCCCTGCCGCCTCTGAAGTTTCTTGGCAGCCTCACGCCAACTTTTTTTTGGCAAGAGGATTTTGGGACGAAATCACCATCCTAGAGCCTTGATAAGCCTCAATAACCTTATCAAGGCTACTAGAATTGCATGAGTTTCAAAAACTGCCAATAAGTGGCTTATCACTGCACACTTGGCGATTTGTTTTTGACGGCAGAAAAATTTGACGATTCAACCCACTTATCAACGCTTACTGAATTGCTTTAGGCATTTTTGGCCGATAACAGCTAAAAAGCCTAGATACTGTAAGTGGATTATTAAGGCTTCTAGCGTAGGCCCCAATATATCTTTGGACTTCCTAAAAGTCATTTTAGGTGCAAGTCTGATGGGGAACTTCTCTAAGCTCAAACTCTCGAAGCTGCACTACAGGTTGCTTTATTTGAAAAAAATTGTATGTACTGTACAGGTGCGCCGACGAGTATTCTAAAACTTGTCTTGGAAAATCTGGGGCAATCACCAACAATACCCCAGTAATGCTGCAACATTTTCTGTGACATTTCTGCAGAAAAACTAATGGCCCATCGGATTAAAACAGCAGGGGTCCCAGGCCGTCCCATTCAGTTTGAATGGGACTGCCAGGGACCACCGCTGTGTTAATCCGATGGGCCATTAGTCTATCTGCAGAACTTTCACTGAAATGTTGGCAGCATTACCTGGCTATTGCCCCAGAATTTCCAAGGCAAGTTTTAGAATACTCGTCGGCGCACCTGTAGGTCACAATATATTTTTTAATGGCTTTTATGGGACACAAGGTTAAGTAATTGTTAACCACCCGATGAGATACCCGCTAAGTCAAATCTATTTTCCGTTTCATTTTCTTGCAATGAAAAATGTAAATACAGATAAAGTAAAGAGACAATACATACAATTGCCACTGGTACGTCCCCAGCCAGTAGTGACACATACGATGCCAGATGGAAGGACATCGCTGGATGCCCCCAGGCAGAGAGGAGACACACGAGTGTTCAACGTGGCAGGAGTGGACAGTTTTAGAAGTGTTATATCATTGTTGAAGGTGTTGGAATTCCAGTATGGATGAGTAATGGCCTGAAAGACATAAATCCAGCAATGCAATGTTGAAAATTAATGCGCTGCACCCTTTTCATATAGGAGAACAATGTTTCTCAACATGTGTCACCTATGGCATCTCACAGTAACCTTATTCCCATAGGGTTCCCGAATGAAAACAGATTATATCATTGAATTGTTGATTAAGCATTTTGCATTGTATTTGAAAAAGAAAAGGAAAAATTGGAATTTACAGGTATACTTATAAACATTTAAATAATGGTAACACTCTAATTGTAAGTAAACATTTGAGTAAAAAATAGGTGTTTTAATTGCAGCAAAATGTCACCGTAATTTTTACATTTACTTTTGGCTTCTGACTAGTTTTTACCAACTAGTTTTCCACTACTCATAATGATTTTAAACCCTCTTCTTTTTAAATGTTGCATTTTCATTTTATCTCAGAATTTTTGGGTGGGGAATGGTGTTCAGGGCAGAATTGTACTCTGAGGAACTCCTGGTTTTTGCCTTTTAAAGTGCATGTAATATTTCCTTTCAGGAAATCAAAATGGCCAGCAATGGAAGCCAAGGAAGCCATTATGTAATTGGGGTATGACATTGCCACTTCGCTGACAGGGTTACAACCCCGACAGGGTTACTGAAAACGCTTTAGCCCATATTTAGACGGTGGGGCTATGCTACAAGACACCTTCCAGCACCAGAATACAGGGTTTAGATAAGGTGGGGCACCATTTTTTGCCTGCTTTGATGATTGGAGGTGTTTGCTGCAGAGGGGCAAAAGCAGAAAAACAGGGGTGTGGAGAGAGGCAGGGCAGGGCATTTATTTGGGGCATTTACAGTTGTGGGCTGGCATCAAAGGAGCACAGGGTGAGGTTCTTTCCGCATGAGCTCCTCCTCCTATTCCACCAACTATGCATCGACCCAACCCTGAAGACTACATTTTTAACTCATGCATTTTTACGCCTTTGCCACCCTAGCTACGTCTCTCCCACCCTAGTTACGCCTCTCACACCCTAGCTATGCCTTTCCCATCCTAGCAACTCCTTTGCCACCCTAGCTACAACTTTACCAGAAGACACTTCTGGCTCACTCACTTGAACGGGACATACAGTAATAGGGCATATTTATGAAGCGGTTGTCTGCCATAAGATACTTTCCAACCTATTCAACTCCATGAGCTCTGGCATCCTTCCTGACATTTTCTGTGACCATGCAATAGTGTACAGTGTAAGGAACATTAAACCACCCTAATTGAGTCTTAAAGTTCTCCGCACTAGAACATTTAGAAACTTTAACCCACAACAGTTTCTGGCTGACCTTACCCACTGCCCTTGGTACAGAATCGACTTAATTCCTGTCCACCGATTCAGCTCTCCACTATTTCTAATCCGAGTTCTTAAAACTGTGTGATAACCATGCTCCACTACGCAGATTAAGAGTATGGGAGCCCACCTTCCATGGGTTACACCTGACCTTATAGCGTTCTACCATTTCAGGGATGTCTTCTGAAAAAGCTACAAAGTAACTAGCACTACCAAGGATTTTAATAACTACAGTTCCCTCTGGAATATGTGCACAAGGCAAACAAGGCATGCAACAGTAAAATATTACTCTGACAATCTTCGCCAGAATACATTAAACCCAGCTAACTTCTAGAAGGTTATCAACAACATATTCCAGCCTTCTAGCCATCAACAACCAAGTAATATCACTAAGGAGGATACTATTAAGACAAACCCCACTGACATTGCAAATGCATTCAATGATTACTTTGTGGGGTGTGCTACTAACTTATTAGCAAAACACAACCCAAACCACAAACATGAACCTCATTCTGAGAGTACCCCTATTGCCCCACCGTCTCCCAACACTGCTCACAATTTTCAATTTCCCAGTATCTGAAGAGGAGATTACACAAGCGCTCCTCAAATTAAAACTAAGCAACCAATGTGGACTGACTTACTGCAATCTAAGTTCCTAAGACTTGGTGCCCCAGCCATTGTTAAACCAATTGCTTCCATATTCAACTCTATTCTGTCTGCAGGCCATATCCCTAAGACCTGGAAAACTGCCAGAGTTGTCCCAATCTTCAAAAGTGGGGACAAAAACACTGTCTCAAACTACAGGTCAATAAATCTCTCTTCTCCCAATACTATCCAAAGTCATGGGAAAATGTGTCCACTCCCAATTAAGCGATTACTATACCAAGACAAATTTCCCAAGCCAATTCCAAACTGGCTTTCGCCCCAAACACTCCACGGTAACTACCCTGCTAAAAGTTTTCAATGAATTCCAGTGTGGAATGGAACGGGGACAACTCACTGGTGCAATATTCCTATATTTGGAAAGGCTTTTGATACTGTTGATCATGTTACTGTATCTTGCTTAACAAACTCAAGTGCTCTGGAATAGGGAAGAATTCTTTAAACTGGTTTCATTCCTACCAATCAGGTTGATCCCAACATGTGTCTCAGGCTCTAACTCCACCCCTTTGATATCACCTGTAGTGTCCTGCAAGGCTCTGTTCTGGGACCCCTACTCTTCTCAGTGTTTATCAATGATCTTCCTACAGCTTATAAGGGAGCTTCCATACTCATATATGCAGATGACAAAATCTTATATGCACACAGCCATAGCCTCTCTGTCCTTGAACACATACTTCAATCTGACTTTTTGAGACTTGAAAATTGGATTTCCCAAAACAAACTGTTTTAAACACTGACAAGACTGTAACAATGGTATTTGGGACCAAGGTTACATTTTTAAAGCTTCCAATGACTGAGCTCCAGATCCGAACCAACGCTAACACCACCCTAACTCCTGTTACTAATTTTAAATACTTGGGCATATGGTTTGACTCCCATTTAATATTTGGGATGCACATTGATACCATGACATCCAAACCCTATGCCAAACTAGGTGTACTTTATAGGAACAAATCCTCCCTAAGTGTGCTGGTCAGAAAGCGTATCACACAGCAGATGCTAATGCCAATTATCGACTATGGGGACATAGTATACTGCTCGGGACCCCAAACCCACCTTAGCAAACTTGATACCCTTTTCAATTCAATGTGCCCTTTTGTTCTTCAATGCAACACACATCACTGAGAAATGCTCAAAGAACTAGATTGGTCATCACTTGAGTCTAGGCGCAAAGTTTATATTTCCTGTCTTGTCTTCAAATACTTTATGGGCAAGCTCCCCATCTGTCTGATCAAGCTCCTCACTCCTACCACATGCAGCACTTATCATCTGAGATCTGACTCCAAAATACTGTGGTCCCAAGGTTCAGAAAAGTATCCGGCTGCTCCTCCTTCTCTTACCGTGCACCCCAAAACTGGAAGAATCTACCAGAGACTCTCACAGCCACCACCAGTCTAAGTTCTTTCAAAAGTAAAAATGTCTCACATTTTAATCTGGTGTGTAACAGTTACATACACCTATAATATATACAATCTCTAACTGTGCATGCAATGTCTTGTTTATAATGTATAATCCTGTTCACGTATGTAACTGTATTTGTAACTACTGTATGTATTATTTGTCATCATAACTCTATGCCCAGGACATACTTGAAAATGAGAGGTAACTCTCAATGTATTACTTCCTGGTAAAACATTTTTTAAATAAATAAATAAGTGTCTTTCAAAGTCAGAAGGTGTCCTAAGGCAATCAACTGCTTAATAAATATGGGCCACGGTGACTTCTTTTATTGATTTATTTATAAAAATGTTTTACCAGGAAGTAATACATTGAGAGTTACCGCTTGTTTTGAAGTATGTCCTGGGCATAGAGTTATGATGACAAATAATGCATACAGTAGTTACAAATACAGTTACATACGTGAACAGGCATGCACAGTTATAGATAGTATCTATTATAGGTGTATGTAACTGTTACACACCAGATTTTATTTATTTATTTATTTATAAAAAGGTTTTACCAGGAAGTAATACATTGAGAGTTACCGCTTGTTTTCAAGTATGTCCTGGGCACAGAGTTATAAATTTACATGGTTACATTAAAAGAACAGGGTTATACATTCAATTCACAGGCATTTCATGGAGAGATAAAGTTGGAAATTGGATACAGGGGATAAAGGGGCTGGTGAGTTTCAGATTGAAATAGAGCAGCTTTAACATTACTTTAACATTACTTTAACATCACCAAACATCAACGAACGAAAGCAAAGAGCTCACACCCTTTAGCTGCACCAAAGGCTGTCCGCCTTTGGGGCAAAGCAGATGTACACTGGGGGTGTTGAGATTTAATGCAACTTTGAACACAACATTCTTTGTATTCTTAACTCATTGACATTCCAGTGGGTGGGATTGATGTTCCACAAAGTGCAAGCAAATGTTAACCCTTAGCACGCTGGTCCTGTGAAGAGGGGAGCAGCTTTTGGGGAGCCCCATCAGGCTGTCCACCTTTGGGGCAACACAGATTGAATGCAGCTGTGAACACAAAGTTCTTTGTCTTCTGATGCCAGAAAGTATCTTAAAATATTGCAACGCTTAGTGAATATGTTCAATGGCTTTTACCTTGATTGCATCTCTAACATACTGTATCCCTGTATTTTGGTGAGTGGGACTGAATGATGGTATGTGGGACTGAATGATGGTAAGTGGGACTGAATGATGGTAAGTGGGACTGAATGATGGTAAGTGGGACTGAATGATGGTAAGTGGGACTGAATGATGGTAAGTGGGACTAAATGATGGTAGGTGGGACTGAATGATGGTAAGTGGGACTGAATGATGGTAAGTGGGACTGAATGATGGTAAGTGGGACTGAATGATGGTAAGTGGGACTGAATGATGGTGAGCAATACTACATACAATAGGACTTACACTGGCGACACACTTTATTCGAGCTCGGCTAGTCCCACGAATTCGGGTATACCCGGGTGTATTGAGGTTTATGACTGTTTTCTGCCCGAGTGAATTGAGGTATTTTCCGGCAGGGATTGAAGCATTTTATTCTCGCTGGCTGCAATACTGCACAGTACATATATATATACTGCATTACAATTCATGAATTTATGCCATCTGGTAGACACGCGAAGCATTGCAGCCTATTAAATCCTAATCATTAACATTTAACAGATCAGCCGCCCGTCAGCCAGGCATGAACCCAGGCTGGGAAGGCAAATGCAACGGGGCTTGTCAGAGGTGAGGAGCGGCGCATTCCAGGTATCTGCCAGGTACATACCGGGTATTTGCTCGAATAAAGTGTGTCGGTGCAGTAGACAAGTCTACAAATGTCTCATGATAAAGTGTGAATAATTAGTAATGGTTCAATAATGTTTTAAGTCATATGTGTAACTGCAATGTATCTTAAACTACTATCACAAGATAAATACATGTATTCCGCTGTTTGCTTACCTTTGCAATATTTTTAACTTGAATTGGTTCTGCACTGGAGGAGCGGTCATGTTCACCCAGAATGACATAATGACGACTTGGGCTGCAGCAACATAACGAATTAGTAAGTATGACATAAATTATTCTGTGCTCAGCAATAATCACTGACTCTTTAATACCATTCATCCCAAGGGGAATACAAATGACACAGGGTCATCCCTTAAGGTTGGATGAAAGGAAATTTCACCAGCAACAAAGGCAGTTAGGCAGTAAGGGCAGTTACAATGTGGAATTCATTACCCATGGAGACTGTGATGGCAGAAACAATAGCTATGTTCAAAAAAAGGGTCAACATATTTTTAGAAAGGAAAGGTACAGTATATAGGGATATACCAAATAAGTAAATATGTGAATGATGTTGATCCAGGGATTAATCCGATTGCCAATTATTGGAGTCAGGAAGGAATTTATTTTCCCCCTTATGAGATATAATTAGATGATATGTCACTGAGGCTTTTTGTTTGCCTTTTTCTGGATCAATATACTGTACGTACCGATATAGGATAATGTATCTGTCATCTAAATTTAGCATAGGTTGTACTTGATGGACGTACTCGTATGTCTTTTTTTCAACCTCATCTACTATGTAACTATTGAACACTGCATAACATAGACATTGTCTGACTAATTCTGGTTTTAGACACCTAAAAACACATAGAATTATTGAGAATAGCCGTAGGCATTCCAAGGTGGTGACATGGAAGTGGTCTATTCACTGGTAGTCATGTTGGTCTTTCCCAGTTTCCCTGTGACGTTGTGGATCTATCAATCAGAAGCACATTAGTTTGGTTAAAAAATATCAGGGAGTCTGTAACAGGAACTTATCACTGTTTGAGAGGCACTGCCTCTAAATCCAGCAGAGAGCTAGTTAATTGCAGCCACTCAATTAACTAATCTTCACATGGAATAATGAGAGCTCTGTAAAAAGCCTGATATGAGAAACAGGAGAGAGATTCCTTAGCTCACATTTGGGCTGACAGAAGGAGAGCAGAGAAGCCTGCACACAGACACTGTCTTGAGCACAAAGGCTGTGCTGAGATCAAGACACTGAGACAACCAGAGACCTATATTTCCTGGACACAGAGGACCCAGGAACCTGCCAGAGACTGACATGGAGGGCCACCTGCTTAAGGTACTTCCTGAGACTTTGGGGTGATAGGCTGGTAATGGGAATATCCCTCCAGTCCTGCAGATAGGGTCTGGGGCAGTAAGTTAGCCCTTACAAAGGGAAAGGGGTTTGTTATTTTGTTGTTTTTGTATGTTTGCCCGGATAAAGGAACAGGCTCAATAAAACCAAGATGTAATTTCACCCAAATCGGTCTCCATTATATGTACCTCTGCGCACATCTCTTACAGAGTCAACGTTTTTATCTTAATTAATTTACCGAAAAAATTAGTCCAGAGGATTACAGGCCATATACTGTATGTTTTATTTATAAGAAGAAAAAGCTGAGACTGACTATATTATGATGGTCCATGCTTAAACTGGGACTGGACATTACTTTTATCATTGTTCATCAGATAAAGTTTTCTTTCACCAAATAATGAAAATTAAATAAAACTTTTTAAGGGGAATGAAACAAGGGATAGTGGCCGTTACAATATGAAGAGTGTACATGGCTACTGTACTTGTTGCCTATAGCACCCATCCATCAAGTTAGAGACTGATTGTTCATTTGACTTAATTAATTACTTAGGCACAGTGGAATTAAATTGTTTCTGAAAACAAAAATGATAGCAAAATAGAGACCATTTTATTTTAGGTCATTTCCATACATGTATGTGAGATGTGTCTGATAAAGTATTGAAAAACTTAAACATGGAGTTTCAGAAACACAAATTGTAAAAATAAATCCAGAATTAAAATCTCTAAATTAAATGTATTCCCACAAATTCATATTTCACATTTAAAAAGTGCTGTGATTTGTAACGTTTCCATATGTCTTATAGTCTGAGAAAGACGGCCAAAGCATCATCGTGTTTTTTTCCTTTAATTTGGGATTTCCTTTGGAAAATTGTTATTGCACCTTTATATTTCAGATTTATCAATGTACTATAAGGCAGGTGCAAGCAAAAGAATTGTTTATACATCTCAAAGCCCCATATTTACTCATATTGACAAAACGATTGCATATGTCAATGGTTCTCACACCTCAAAGTAAATTATGAAGTAATTTTATGTTACCTTTGATTAAAAATATGATATTACTTTTATTACAATCTAAAAATATACAGTGACATTTGTCATTGTAAAACCAGAATAAATAGCTCACAATTAGTAAATTAGCCTTACCTTACATTACAATGAGCAGCAGTGGCAACCCAGTATTGATTGATCAGAGAGCCACCACAAAAGTGAAAGCCAGATCCATCCTTAAAAGCAAGAGAATACATTATTATTATTTGCTATGCAGTGTCCAGTTCTAGCAGCTGTACTGGTCTTGGAGAATTGTAGATTCATTGAAGGTTGTGATACCTTCTAAAGGACTTTGAGATATTTCCTTCACAGATTTAACAGTATGTACTGTATAGCAATTTCAAAACCTCTCACTATAGAAGTGTGCATGAAGAAGATACATACATGTGTAATAAATATGCATCTTCAGAGCGTTACAAAGAAATTAGTCAAATAAAAGAAAGAAATGGAGGCCATGCAACCACAGTAAGCTTTAGTTCCTGCATCCCCCCATGGACTACTTATAAGAAACAGACCTACAAAAATGCCATATAGTAGGGTCAATATGGGAGATTACAAACATTTTGTGAAGTGGGGGTGATGCTGCGAAACGCATCAGGGTGGTGAATGCTCTCACCAATGGAACATTGGAGGAAAGGAGATTTCACCAGCAACAAAGGAAAGGGTTCTTTACAGTAAGGGCAGTTAACATGTGGAATTCATTACCCATGGAGACTGTGATGGCAGATACAATAGATTTGTTCAAAAAAAGGTTGGACATTTTTTTAGAAAGGGAAGGGATACAGGGATATACCAAATAAGTATACATGAGAAGGGATTGATCCAAGGATTAATCCGATTGCCAATTCTTGGAGTCAGGAAGGAATTTATTTTTTCCTTTATGAGATTTCATTGGATGATATGACACTGGAGTTTTTTGTTTGCCTTCCTCTGGATCAATGAATAAGTATAGATAGAGGATAAAGTATCTGTTGTCTAATTTTAGCATAGGTTGAACTTGATGGATGTACGTCTTTTTTCAACCTCATCTACTATGTAACTATGTAACATGATACTGCTATAAGCAAGTATTATGACCACACATGAGGAATGAGTAAACATTATAATGTTGTTTAAGTAAAGTGTATCTACAGTATACATATGTTTTGCACAAGTTATGCACACTTATGTGATGTCCCATGTTCCTTCTTGCTTTGTTCCTGAAATATGTTAACTTTTAGAATGCCAAACTATGTATCGGTCATAGCATGGGCCCTGGTAATTTAGGTGCCCTTATGACTTACAGTACCAGGTATGTCATGAACACTTGTTCGCTTTCAATCTGGTCGAGCAAAACAACCTTGGCACTAGCTGGGGTACCCCCCTTAACCTAGGGATTCCCTCAGATACGTGGATACCTGTTCACCAATGTGCCTCATTCACCTTTCTGGGCTATGCTGAAGCAGGGTATCCTGTGGTGAGTCACACTTGCTTTTTCAAGGGGAGGTATTGCCGGACCAAAATGCCTACATGTATCCGGGAATCAGGCATGATTCCCGGATACATTTATAGGGGAACCGACAACTCCGGACCCCAACCTCCTAGACACATTCTGTAAACGGTTCCTCAGCAAAAAAAAACCTTAAAACTCCCACTCTAGCAATCCCTGCTCAATGGCATGCCCGGAAAGGGAAAAACACAAAAATACTTTTATTACTGGTAATAAATTGGAAAGATACAATGTTACTGGGCCCAAGAGCTAACTCTCTTGGACCCTTATACACGGATTAGGGGTAACCAAAACGGGCTTAACCTTTATTTGAGAGCCAGGTAACCCCCAACCATCACAATTGTGTCTAAGTCGCGCTCGTGACATCACACTATCTGACGTCAGATAGTGTGATGTCAGTGGCGCAACCGAGACACATGTCTCAGAGACGCTGGTATTAGAGTTTTTTAGTTGCAGTTTGGGCATCAATCTGAACCGTTCTCAGGGACACTCCAGGGATTTTAAACATTCTGTTAACCTGTTACGCTACAAGATCATAGAGCAGGTTCTCACCTCGAGCAGGAGTGATGACAGACACGTTTTACTAAAACAGAGGGATGGGGGTGGATAAACAAACTTGATTTCATGACTCCTTTGGGATTAAATGGTGATAAGGATTTATACTGATTTCTTTAAATACATATATTCTTTCAGCCAAATGGGTTGAAAATAAGATGTACAGGCATACCCCGGTTTAAGTACACTCACTTTAAGTACACTCGCGAGTAAGTACATCTCGCTCAATAGGCAAACGCCAGCTCACGCATGCGCCTGTCAGCACGTCCTGAACAGCAATACCGGCTCCCTACCTGTACTGAAGCTGTGCGCAAGCAGGGAGACTATAGAGCCTGTTACAAATGCGTTATTTACATCAGTTATGCATCTATATGACGATTGCAGTACAGTACATGCATCGATAAGTGGGAAAAAGGGAGTGCTTCACTTTAAGTACATTTTCGCTTTACATACATGCTCCGGTCCCATTGCGTATGTTAATGTGGGGTATACCTGTATGTAATTAGAGATGGGCAAATTTTTCGGGTGGATTCAGACCCACGGCAGATCTGCCGGTTCCTTTGGTCCGCGGATTTCAGTGGATCAATCTCAAAAAGGGCAATTCGCGTTTTGACGATTTAAAAAAAAAAAAAGAAAAATATTATGACCAATACACTCTACGGATCCCGGTCCCTGTGGATGGATTTGTAGATAATAAACCGCTGATTCAGCAATCCGTTGGCGGATTCTGAATCCGCAGATTTGGTGCTACAAATCTGTCATGGATTGTATCTAATGGCGTTTTTTTGATGAATCCTTGTGGATTGACACCATCCAAATCGTATGCGGATTTTACATCGTGAAACTAATTGTTGGGGTAACATCAGCGAAAATCCAGGAAACGGATATGGACGGATTCGCTCATGTCTACATGTAAATACTAATTTTCCCTATCCCATTGGGACACACAAGTTAGTGCAAGATCTGCATGCCGGCAGGTAGTTTATTTTGGGGGATATGCACCCCTACATTCTGTGAATTTATATGGTTGGTGCATATATTTAATATTACTTTTTATTGTCTTTTCTGTTTCCTCCACCTCTAGTTTAGCACTTGTTTGTGATATATTCAGGACACATCACTAGGGATACTTGAGGATGTGCAGTATTGTACCTAACCAATACACATCACTAGAATATTTGCGGATGTATTGTAAATCTAACAACTTTTGAATATGGAACTGTATAGGTGTGCAACTCCTTTTGGATAATGTCCCGATTTTACAGTGTATTGGTTGTAGATTTTGCACAAGTTATTTTTAAACTTGATTTTATATGTGTGTTTTACACTATTGTTTGACTTTAACATGCCTAACATTGAGTTCATTCCTATGCACATGTTGACACCATGACATTTGTCGGACGCTTTGATGTCATACGTGGCTGCCAAGCTAGTGTGTACTTCTGGGAAGCTATTGAGGGGTATTCAAATGCTGGTTACCCCTAACTCAACGTACCTTTGACAAGAGGCATTATTTGAGAATGGAACTCAAAAACCATTTTTTATGTAAGGGTTTTTCTATAGATGATTGATTGCTTTATATTGTCATACACTGTATTATTTTCCTCTGTGCAGGCCACTTGTGTGGTTTTTCATATAGTTTTTTTTTCTCCTTTTTGATACAACATTTGGTGCAGTGTTGTTATTTTAGTAACTTGTATCTTGTCTTTTGGATTTAACTATGTGGGTTTTAATGACCGATAACCTGGCCAAGAGGGACCATGCTAAAAAGGTAACTTCAACTACAGACCAGGAGCGGCTTGTGAATTGGAGAAAGGAAGAGTGGAAGCTGGCACAGGGAGAACAGGTAATCTGTGTGAAGTTTTGCAGATGAAGCACACACCTGCCTGCAGACATCTCTGAAGTTTCTGGTACATGATGGTTGTATGAGGTGTGTTAAGGTCAAGTAACCTCATGTGGCAATATATAAAGCAGAATAGTTCTGAGTTTGGTTTTGCTAGAGATGGTCAATTAGGGAAGAATACATTACCAGTATAAAGCGGTCAGTCCACCGTTTTTGACTGAGTACAATATCAATAATCTAAATGGCAGAGCCAGCAACGAAATGGGCTTGTAAATCCCGAGAGTGGCCAAATAGACCTATAGTAATTCATACAATAACTATAATTATAGGCTAAAGCAGTAAAATCCCAGGTATTATTGAAAACCCTGCTCTCTGATTGGATAATGTCCGGAATTTTAACCAATCAGTAATGCCCGGAATTTAAGAAGCTTGCAATGTGTAGTTTTCAATGTGTTTATTTCCAGCCAATCAGCTTTCAGAACAGCTGAGACAGGGCAGGAGATTCGTCTGAATGAAGTAGCAGCTCTGAGACAGGGCAGGGGATTGGTCAGGACGTATCAGCCACGGGTTGACTCCTCCCCCTCCCGAGCTGACAGATTTTCTGAGCAAATTCAGTTGAATTGGGGGGGAGAGAGTCTGCAACATTTAGTAAGTGGCTGCATTTTTGATTGTGTGTGTGTGTCAGTAGCAGTGTTTATGGGTATAGCAGCAGCAGTGTGTGTTGTGTTGTGCTGTTATGTTGTATGTGTGTGTAGAGCTGCTGTGTGTGTTTGTGTAGAGCTGCTGTGTTGTGTGTGTGTGTGCGTGTGTGTGTGTGTGTAGAGGTGCTGTGTTGTGTGTGTGTGTGTGGTGTTTGCTTTTGTGTGAAGCAGCAGTTTGTGTGTAGCAGCAGTTTGTGTGTGTAGAGCTGTTGTGGTGTGTGTGTGTGTGTGTGTGTGTGTGTGTGTGTGTGTGTGTGTGTGTGTGTGTGTGTGTGTGTGTGTGTGTGTGTGTGTGTGTGTGTAGAGCTGGTGTGTGTGTGTGTGTGTGTTTGTGTGTGTGTTTGTGTGTGTGTGTGTGTGTGTGTTTGTGTAGAGCTGCTGTGTTGTGTGTGTGTGTGTGTGTGTGTGTGTGTGTGTGTGTGTGTGTGTGTATAGAGGTGCTGAGTTGTGTGTGTGTGTGTGTCTGTGTGTGTGTGGTGTGCTTTTGTGTGCAGCAGCAGTTTGTGTATAGCAGCAGTTTGTGTGTGTAGAGCTGCTGTGTTGTGTGTGTGTGTGTGTGTGTGTGTGTGTGTGTGTGTGTGTGTGTGTGTGTGTGTGTGTGTGTGTGTGTGTGTGTATAGAGGTGCTGAGTTGTGTGTGTGTCTGTGTGTGTGTGGTGTGCTTTTGTGTGCAGCAGCAGTTTGTGTGTGTAGAGCTGCTGTGTTGTGTGTGGTGTGCTTGTAGGCGGACGCTCACAGAGGTATGCAAGGGAGACTGGTTATAGTGAAATTAAATAAGGCTTTTATTGCGCCTGTTTCCTTAATATCAGGAAACCATCCAAACAAGGGGTAAACAAAGCTTCTATTCACTTAGTATTTCGAGTGAAATACTATGCAATCCACCACTCCCTTTAGATAAGCATGTCTCCCAGCCCCAAACATATAGCATGAAATGAACAGATATAAAAAGTCTTGTAAATGAAAGTCTTATCTGTTTGTAGTGGGTTGGAGGGAAAATCTTCTCTGTCCCTGGTTGCTCCCTTTTCCTCAGGGTGTGTCAGCATTCAGGTTTAGAAGTTTCCCCTGTGTCTTGAAAGCAGCACTGCCGTTTCTTCTGAGATGCTCAAGACAACTGTCCCCATGTCAGTCTCACAAGTTGTGTGAGATTTAGGAACAATCTCTGCTCTGTGTCCAAGTTCAGCTCAGGTGTGAGCTAAGGAGTTTCACTTCCTGTCTCAAAAGACAGGCTTTTCTAAGCAATCTAATCAGGCAGGTGGTGTTTGTTAATTCACTACCAGCAGTTAACCACCACACTGCTCGATTCGAGGCACATTACCTGAACAGGGATAACTCCCCTGTTACAGTGCTGTTTGTGTGTATGTAGCAGTAGTTTGTGTGTAGATCTGCTGCGTTGTGTGTTGAGCTGCTATGTGTGTGTGTGTGTGTGTACACAGAGGGGGCGGCAGTGTGTGGATATAGATATCTGCAGTGTAAGCGTATATAGAGGTGGTTTCATGTATTTACCATTTTATTTTAATTAAAAAAATTAGATAACTATACAAAAGTTATATAATGCCCTGGCTGGATTAGAGTCCCTCGGCTTCGCCTCGGACCTTCATCTCTTCCAGCCAGGGCATTATTGGCCAGTAATGCCCTGTTCTGAGGGGATTATTACTTAAATATATTACGTATCAGAATATTTTACATGTGACTTTACATGTGAAGTCAATAACCACACAAGGAAAGCATTGGCTATGTTCACAAATGTTTTTGTAACACCTCTGGGTAACAGTGTCCCATTTTTCCTCTGATAACCACACAGGGAAGATAGGGTTAAGATATTTCTTTTCAGGAGCTAAAGGGAGCTGTAACTCAAAGAAGTTAGCATACAATCTAACAAACAACTTCAAACACTTCTACTTGGGGGGAATAACAAGCGGGCAAGTTGTTACTTTGTCGGAATAGCAAACAAGTCAGGGTTGCCTAGCAACAGGCTGGTTAAATGTACAATGTGCAATATGATTCTATATGCAGCTGCAATCTTGTGTTCCTAAACAGAACAGAAAATAAACAAACTAAAACCATAGGATCGGTTCCACGCGGATTTTGTTGAATCCTCTATCGGATTTGATTTTCAACCTCAGATTGTAAGATCTTCGGGGGCAGTGACTTCTTTTCCTAAATGTCACTTTTATATCTGGAAGCGCTTCTTCCCATTATGTGTTATTTATATTATTTGTTATTTATATGATTATCATGTGTATTACTGCTGTGAAGCGCTACTGTATGTGCATTAATGGCGTTATATAATTCAAGACATACACACATACATACATCTGATTGTGGATTTCCCAAAATCTAAATTCCCTGAAATATTTTTGTTTTTGCGGGTGGGAGAGGGAAAGAGAGAGACTTATTTCTCCCTCGCCATACAGAGTATTTAAGGGATTCGGAATCCGCAAACGGATTTGGATTTACTGTAGAAAAACCTGAACCGGCCTATTTCAGACAGAGCCACAGAAATCCGCGGCGGATTTGAAGTTCTGCAAAAAAAAATCCGATCTCTACAAATGACAGACTTTTAAAACACAAAGAAGAGAGAGAGAGAGAGAGATATCACAAGTCAAAGAGCAATGTTGCTCATTTTCCCCACAATATAAAAGTCCCTGAGATTGCGTAGACAAATCTACACTGAAGTTCCTAATTTCTTATAAATAAGACAGATTTGTGCTCATACAGCCCTGTCTCACAGATTTACTGTTAGTTTCCTGGATTCATATCCTTCTTCCCAGTCTCATGGGAGATGGGCTGTATCGCCTGTAATCTGTGAGATTGGCTGGCCCCTAAATCAATGTGGCAGGACACTCTACCACCACCAGTGTCCTGTTGCTTGTAATGATGGGTGGGACGTGATGTCTCAGCGCTGGGTGGGACATGTTGTCTTGGCGCTGGTTGGGATGTGATGTCTCGGTGCTGGGTGGGACATGTTGTCTTGGCGCTGGTTGGGATGTGATGTCTCGGCGCTGAGTGGGACATGTTGTCTTGGCGCTGGTTGGGATGTGATATCTCGGCGCTGGGTGGGACATCTTGTCTTGGCGCTGGTTTGGACGTGATGTCTCGGCGCTGGGTGGGACATATTGTTTTGACGCTGGTTGGGACGTGATGTCTCAGCGCTGGGTGGGACGTGATGTCTCAGCGCTGGGTGGGATGTGATGTCTTGGCGCTGGTTGGGACGTGATGTCTCAGCGCTGGGTGGGATGTGTAGTCTCACCGCTTGGTGAGACGTGATGTCACGGAGCTGGGTGGGACATGATGTCTCGTGCTGGATGGGACGTGATGTCTCAGTGCTTTGTGGGATGAGCTGTCTCAGCACTTTGTGGGACGTAATGTCTCGGCGCTGGGTGGCATGGGATGTGATTTCTCGGCGCTGGGTGGAAAGCGATGTCTCCGCACTGGGTGGGACATGATGTCTCGGGACTGGGTGAGATGGGATGTGATGTCTCGGCTTTGGGTGGGACGTGATGTCTCAGAGCTGGGTGGGACGTGATGTCAGAGCTGGGTGGGACATGATGTCAGCAGTGGGTGGGATGTGATTTTTCGGCACTGGGTGGGAAGTGATGTCTCGGCACTGGGTGGGAAGTGATATCACAGCCCTGGGTGGGATGTGATGTCACAGCCCTGGGTGGGACGGGATGTCTCAGAGCTGTGTGGGACATGATGTCTCAGCGCTGGGTGGGATGTGATGTCTCTGCGCTGGGTGGGATGTGATGTCTCAGCCCTGGCTGGGACGTGATGTCACAGCCTGGGTTGGACGTGATGTCTCAGAACTGTGTGGGATGGGATGTCTCGGCGCTGGGTGGGATGTAATGCCTCAGCACTGGAAGGGATGAGATGTCTTGGAGCTGTGTGGGACATGATGTCTCAGTGCCAGGTGGGATGTGATGTCTCAGCACTGGGTGGGATGGGATGTGATGTCTCGATGCTGGGTGGGACGTGATGTCGGCGCTGGGTGGGGCATGGTCCCAGCACAGGGTGGGATGTGATGTCTCGGCACTGGATGGGACGTGATGTCAGCGCTGGATGGAATGTGATGTCGGTGCTGGGTGGGACATGATGCCTCAGCACTAGGTGGGACATGATGTCGGTGCTGGGTGGGCCATGATGTCGTGGCACCGGGTGGCTGTCACTTGCTGTAGAGCACTGAGATTTTGCAGTCCAGCATTTCTAGTGTGAGTGACTGGCACATGATGAAGCAGGTATGTGGGGACAGGCATGTTGTGCTCCCAAGTGTCAGGTAAGTCCACTCTCTACTGCACACCTACAGTTCTTGCCCCATCTACTTCCCCTCTCCATACACTTTCTGCTGCCCTTTATACCTCACCCTCTGCTGTTCACTATCCATGCTCTGCTGCCCTCTACCCATCCACCCTCTGCTGCCCTACCGTCCAGTTAGCCTCTGCTGCCCTACCGTCCAGTTAGCCTCTGCTGCATGCATCTCCTCCCATCCTCAGCTACCCCTACTGCTTCCACCCTCTCATGCCTCCCTCCCGGCACCCTCTGCTTGCTGCCCCCTCCCATTTTTAGCTACCCTCTCTTTATATATCTTCCACCCTGTCTCTAGAAACATCAAAACATAGATAACTCTGCATCAAATCATCATTTTGTTACAGCACACCAATACATGTTTGTTGCTGCTTGCTGTTTGTTATTCACTTAACACCTCATTTTATTCTTGGACCTACTTTTTTTCTAATTCGTGCTGTTGCGGATTTGTGAATTATTGTATTAATAAATATTGTTAAAAAAAATAGCATACCGAGTATGTCAGTAAATGACATTATTTGTACCTTTGCGCTGTGAGAATAGGTTTTATGTACAGTATATTTCAGTTACCTAAGATGTGCTGCCGGATACTGAAACAATATGTGATATATATGCCTTTTTTATGTACTGTAGCTAGTTTTTTTATGCTTGGCATGCTTAATAAATGTATGAATATCTTGTTACAGAAGTGGAATGACCGCTGCAGAGGTACAATAGAGATTGGTCCAGCAAAGGAAAAAAGGCATCAACAAACAAATGTCAGGCATCAAGATAAACTACAGTATCTACAATGTAATGAATTGGAGCCATTATGAAGTACAAGAACATTACCTGAAGGGACACTTGCCACGGCCAAGATCCAGAAACGGCATTCTCTCCGTTAACGATTCGGTTATAGTTACTGATAGATGGTCTAATGGATTGGACTCCACAGGCTAGAGATAAAGATCAAAAGCAACCTGTTAAACATGCCCATTATTCTCTCTTTATACATTGGTGTCACATGTCAGAAATATGTCACATTTCTTTGTCATACTATAGAGTCAGTGCTAATAATGGGCCCTAATAAAAATAATTAACAGACGTTATTTTCCTTGAGGTTAATGCATATCCACAAAGCCAATTATATACAAAAATAACAGCCGTTAAATATCCATTGCCACTTCCTTGCGTTCATTTTACATAACATGCCTCATGTTACTCCTGTCTTACCTAAAGATGGCGTTACTCCCATCCAGATCCTGGAATATGGGGTTTGATAAAGTGAGAGGTAATAATGTGATCATTAATAATTTGAATGTCCTTTGTATATCCAAATTAGAATATGTCCTTAGGCAGTGGCAGATTGAAAGGCACTTACCTTGGTGGCTCCAGGGCTGCCTTCTCCTGCATCGCCACCCTCCTTCAGCGTTGCGGTGTCAAATGATTCTGCAATGTCACATGGCGTTGAGTTGCCCTGGTAACGTGACGTCATATGGAGTTGCGTTGCATGGCAAAGTGATGCCATGTGACGTCGCAGCGTCATTTGGCACCGCAATGCTGAAGGAGGGCAGCTCTTCAGGAGAAGGTAAGAACGTTTCAGAGGCCCCACTCTCTCCCCCGGCAATCCGTGAGGAAGAGAGCAGGGCCTCTGTATATGGGGGGAAAGAAGGGAAATTTGCTGCCCCAAAATGCTGCCGCCCTAGACCCGGGTCTATCGGGCCTAATGGGAAATCCACCTCTGGTTCTAGATATCTCACGTGTGTTCCCTGTTATGCACAGTATTTGCTCCACGTGTTTTATAAAGGTGCGTTTGAGGAGGTATAAAAAGTCATTTGGGACTATACTTTGTGGATCTGGGACAAGTGTAAAGAAATAACGATAATACAAATTTGACATCACCTTATGCCAGGTAAGAACTAACTCCTCATTTTCTCTCTATACTGTATATATAAATGTAGGCAACGTTAATGCAACTTTAAACCCGGGATTGCACAGAATGGCACTATTGTGCAGGGAGCCGTAGCACGCATATTCCCACAGTGATTAATAAAACACTTACTTGCAGTATGTACAGCACGCACTGCGCGCACGCATCTCCCGGGAACGCATATGCATTTTACTGAAGAACATGGAGTTTAGCACAAGACCATAAAGTGACCATGGGACACTGAGTGGCCAACACTGGTATTGCAAGTAAATAATGTATAACAATTAGATGCCACATTACTATGTGCCAGGACATTTTTATTCACATCGAAACGTTTTTGGTTCACAATAACGTTGACTACATTTGTAAGGCCTGGAATCACTAAGCTCCATTAAATCAGGTCAAATAAGGTGATGTTACCTAAAACAGGAATGGCCGGTATTTTCCATGAGTTATAACTACTTACTGTATTTACTAAAATATTTCTATGCAAAAATGATAGCCGTGATTTAGCTCGTTAGAATTTGGTTAATGCCTCATTTGGGTCAGGCTAATGCTGCATTATTGTCTAATGACATGATATTATTTAAGTCTTGGTATGACTGAAATCCAGACCCTGAAATAGGGCTGAAATCCAGACCCTGAAATAGGGCTGGGGAGAGGGTGGAGGGGGAAAGGGTGCTGAGAGGGGAGAGGTGGAGGGAGAGAGGGGGGGAAGCAGTTCTCTCCACAGAATAACAGAACAACGGCTGATTCATTAAATAATGATCTGTGTCATACTCAAGTCACGAGCACGCAGCTCACCTGGTATTTACCTGGATCGCATGGCACATACTGTATCAATATTTACTCTCTCTCAAGGTCTGGGTGGGAGTAGCTCCAGAATTAGGTATGACATAAATAATGATACGTTATTTCCCAGTCTTTCCTTAACTGAGCTTAGGGAATCCGGGATGTTTATCATTTAGGCTAATTTGCACATCACTTCGCTTAACCGCTGTTGTAAATAGAGATGCAGCTATGAGTATTCTAACACTTGCTTTGAACAATCTGGGGCAATCTCCCAGTAATGCTGCAACATTTCTCTGCCATTTCTGCAGAAAGACTAATGGTCCATCGGATTAACACAGCAGGGATCCCTGGTCAGTTTTAATGGGACTGCCAGGGACCCCCGCTGTGTTAATCCGATGGACCGTCTGTCTGCAGAAATGTTGCAGCATTACTGGGAGATTGCCGCAGATTTTCCAAGGCAAGTGTTAGAATACTCGTGGCTGCACCTGTATCAGCATTCTTTCCATGAGAGTAAACCCTGCTGACTGTCACATTATTTAATATAGTGAATACTACAGTATGATTATTTGGCGTAAACTTAGTTTAGCATCATATTAAATGAGTGGATGTGCGCCTATGTATCATGCTAGCAAAAGGGAGACAAACAATAATCAATTGACTACATTTACTAAAGGGCAGAGGTTGTTTTATTGTTTGCAGTCAGTGGTTACTGGCAGAGCACTTTTCTTAAGTATGTAAGTATGTATGTACACTGGCGGCACACTTTATTCTTACCTGGCTAGTACCGCAAGCCGGGAGGTGTCCCGGCTTGCTCGTTGCTTTCCCTCGGCGTGCCGCGCGTCCTCGATGCGCGGTCACGCTTCATCGGGAGCGTGCGCGCGTGCCCAGGGCTCCCCGAGGGAGCCCTGGGTTGCTCCTAATGTGGGGGATGCGGTGGGGGGCTCCGGCGGACCCGGAGAGGGGAGGGGGAAGCCCTGATCGGAGGACCGATCCTCTGAGGCTCCGGCGCGCCCGGGACACCTCGGCGCGCGCCCGGTTACTGTCACGGCCGAGACTGGGCAAAGGTAAGAATAAACTCGGCCGCGACAGTATATCTTTATATAACGCCATCAATGTACATATCGTGTCACAGCAGTAATGCACGGGACATATGTAATAATATAACGCATAATGGGAATAAGCGCTTCGGACATAAAAGTAACATTAGGAAAAGGAATCCCTGCCCCAAAGAGATTACAATCGAAGTCTTTAGAATGAGGAACATACAGAGGCAGTAGGAGGGTGTTCTGGTAAGTGTGTCTGCAAGGGGCCAAGGTTGATGAATGAGTTGTATAGTATCAGCCATCTAGCTATGTACCCATATGCTCTATTAAAGAGGTGTATTTTTAAGATGGGTCTTAAAGGTGGATAGAGAGGGTGCTACTCGGATATTGAGAGGAAGCGCATTCCAGAGGTGTGGGGCAGAGAGTGAGAAAGGTTTAAGGCAGGAGAGGGCTTTAGATATGAAAGGGGTAGAGAGAAGCAGGACCGGCTTGATGGTGGTTCCATCTGTGCTACTGCACCGAGCCCCGCGGTTACAGAGGCCTCGGCTCTTCCCCACAACAATTAAACTGATTGCTGGGAGAGAGTGCGGGGTCTCTGTAACTCTCTTACATTGTCTGGTGGTATCTCCTTCTGTAATGTCCCCTTGATATGGCGCCACAATGTTAAATGGTGTCATGTTGCCATGACAACGTTATGTCACATGGTGTTGCCTTGCCTTGACAATGTCATAATGCTGAGGAGATGCCACGCCGGACAAGGTAAGAGACCCCAAAAAATACCCTGCACCGAGCCCCACAAAAGTCCAAGCTGACCCTGGAGAGAAGACATCTTTGAGCAGAACACAAGAGTCTGGATGGTATATAGTTAAAAATTAGGGCTAAGATGTAAGGAGGGGCAGAAAAGTAAATAGCCATAAAAGTGAGGCGGACAATTTTGTGTGTAATTCGGGGGGGGGGGGGGTGTTCTGGATTGGGTGTGTGGCTCACACCCCTGTCGGTGGCCCTGCGTCTGTGTGTGGATGGGGTGGCTGAACAGTATGTGTGTGGAGTCGGTGCTGACTGTGTGTGTACAATTTTATTTCAATAACACTATGTACAGTTAAGGTACAAATAAAAATATAAACGTATCTATATTATTAATGGGAAAAAAACACATAAAAGAACAGGGAATTACTGGCCAATAATGACTTACCTATGTTAAATTCCTCCAGCCATGGCACAGTAAAGTGGGATAAGATTACACAATCTAGTATCATTGTGGAAATAACTCAACTGGGCAAAAATACCCACATGAAAAGATAATATTACAGAACATATTCCTTTCTTGGTACAGTATACAGTATACAATAATATTTAGACTTTTTTTTTTAAGTGAACTGCAAGTGTGGTGACAGCATTTGAACTAGGCATTTAATGACTCTCTCAACAGCTGTCAAATACTATTAATCATTATTTATTCACTGCATTAATAACTATATATATATATATATATATATATATATATATTTATATATATATATATATATATATATATATATACACTGTATAATTAAAGGTAAGTAAAGGTAAGAAGGTCCCTATAGGGACAGAAAGGTTGGGGGTGTTATGGGTTAACACACACCTTCTTTGTTTGCATATATTTTTTCTGGTGGAGACAATTTGACCTTTCTGTTTTTTTCTTTAATTGGATTTTATATATATATATATATACTGTACTTATATACACATACACACACACTACGATTGATACAATTGAGCAGCAGCTGTCTAGTAAATTAATGTGGGTGCTTTGAGTGCAGCAGCTAGCAGGCATTTTCATTATTTCTAGTGCTGTTAGGCACCTTACAGCTCATACAAGTGAATGGAAGGTGTCTTATGGAAAAGCACCACTTAGTAAATGGTGCCCATTTTGTCAAACACAATTGATAAAGGGGCTTATTCTATATCCAGCGAAGCAATCGAGCAGGTCGGTTTCAGCCAAAATTCCTTATTAAAGGCTCTGTAAGGACTAAACTAAATTCAGAGTTTTTACTAAAATGAAAATATTAGCAATTACTATTTTTTTGTAATCAAAGGGTCTTACCGTATGAGCTGCCAATTAAGGCTAAACAAGAAAAAAGCCACAGAAATCCCATGCTCATGTTCTTTCTCTGGCAGGATCCTGATAATACTCTTTCTCAGTCTAACACCTTTCATTTTATAGTCCTGTAAAGTTATAATGACCTTCAGTGTAACATTAATAGCCACATTGCCCAGAGAAATGTCCTCTATGCCACCTGCTCCAGGACCTTGAGCTGATAAACGCTTTCCAAATGTACATGTTATTTAAGTAGTAGTCCCATCTTTGCACATAATAACCCAATGTGGCTAAATAAACAGGTAGGGGAGGAAATGGAAAGGAAGAGGCAGGCGTTTAGATTCTTAAAATCAGAAATGACGGCGGCAGCATACAGTATTTAGAAAGGGAGCTAGATCACAACCGGGGAATTACAGACCTATCTGTAGAAGCCATCAATGGTGGGGAAGCTACCTGAAAGTTTAGTAATGGATAATATTCAGGAATATCTCATGGAAAACAAAATCATTAGTAATAGACAGCATGGATTTATGAAGGATAGATCATGCCAAACTAACCTTATTAGTTTCTTTGAGGAGGTAAGTAGGAATTTAGACCAGGGTAACGCAGTTGATGTGGTCTACTTGGATTTTGCAAAGACTTTTGATACGGTTCCACAGAAGAGTTCAGAATAAAAAATAAAGCAAATTGGACTCGGTAAAAATATTTGCACTCGGATTGAAAACTGGTTGAAGGACAGACAACAGAGGGTTGTCATAAATGGAAATTTTTCAGGTTGGGCTAAAGTCGTGAGTGGAGTACCTCAGGGATTGGTACTGGGACCCCTGCTTTTTAACTTGTTTATTAATGACCTTGAGGTTGGGATCGAGAGCAAAGTCTCCATCTTTGCTGATGATACTAAATTGTGTAAGGTAATAGAATCAGAGCAGGATGTAATTTCTCTTCAGAAGGACTTGGAGAGACTGGAAACGTGGGCAGGTAAATGGCAGATGAGGTTTAATACAGATAAATGTAAGGTTATGCATTTGGGAAACAAGAATAAACAGGCGACTTACAAATTAAATGGGGATAAATTAGGAGAATCCTTGGTGGAGAAGGATTTAGGAGTGCTTGTAGACAGCAGGCTTAGCAATAGTGCCCAAAGTCATGCAGTAGCTGCAAAGGCAAACAAGATCTTATCTTGCATTAAACGGCCAATGGATGTAAGGGAAGTAAACATAATAATGCCTCTTTTATAAAGCATCAGTAAGACCACACCTTGAAAATGGAGTATAGTTTTGAGCACCACTCCATAAAAAGACATTATGGAACTAGAAAAGATGCAAAAAACCAGGGGCATTACTACATTTTTTGGGGCTCCCAGCTATTTTTTTTAAAGTGCCCCCTGAACAAAAAACATTAAATAATGTTATTTCCATTGGGTTCCCATGCCTTGCAAGCACACCCCCTGTCACACACCTTGCTCTCCCCCCCCTCAAAGTCCCCTCTCTCATCTTCACACTTCCCCCACCCTTACTGTCCTCATCTCCCCCCCCCCATGTCTCACTCCGTTCCTTACTCTTCCTACCTCTCTCCCCCACCTCCCCCCTCCCTCACACAACCTCGACCCTCACACAATTCCACACACACACAAAATTCCCCCACACGCATATACACATGCAGCCACCTTTTCCCCGTGTCTAAGGGAACTATGCATGCTGCGTACCTGTCTAGAGGTCTGATCCTCCGCCACTGGGAGCCTGTAGTGTTCGTGTTCTATCGGGTGACAGCACCTCCACCTGCAAGGGATCCTAGCACAGCTGGATAACCCGTTACAGGACCCAATACATGCAGTAAATAATTATACACAGACTGGTATAATAACTGATCTTTACTGATACACTTAACTCTAACACATAATAACAGTATAGACCCCACAATACAATACCCACGCACAATACATCTACATACCCCGGTGAAATCCCCCAAAGTACTGAGGTGCCCTGGGCACCTAACCGCCTGGTGTCAACAGAGTCAAGCCCACCCAAGGTGTGTGGAGTAGCGCTATCCACAGTGTGTGTGTGGCCGTTGGTGCTCTTGTAGACACCTCCCTTGGCAGTCCTGTACCCAGGTACCACTGAACAACACAAAGGATTCGTCTGATCCACCGAGATATGTTAATCCGGTCCGTCCGCGAAGGCGGGTCTCACCACAAAGAGTCTCTTAGTAACTGATGGTCTGGTCCCAGACCACAGGCCACAAGTAACCGCGCGGCACTTCTCACTGCTGCTGTGCCTCTCACTATCAGGGCTAAGGTGAGCGTTGCAATCTGATGGCCTTCCCTACAGTACCACAAGTTGCAAAAAAGAGACTGAGATGAGCTCTACTACCAGATAATTGAATTTATCCCTAAAACCTAATATATATAATTAGGTGGTGCACCCATGAGCAAAGACAATGCAACCACAAGTTGGTAGGGACTCAGGGCCTAGCTGGGGCCTAAGGGGCAAACTAGGCCTAGTCCAGGGAAGCACTACTCCCTGGACACTACCTCTCTAATTGCCTCCTGGTCTCCGACTAGCGTGGTCCCTCTGAAGCGCGCCCATTGTATCTAACTAGATAGTTGCAGATGATGAACAGCACAGCCAGAGGAATCCAACTTCAGACTTGACCGAAGAGAAGGAAAAAAGCGAGCAATTCCAAAATGGCAATAAGGTCAGGTTTATTGCAGGCTAGACAAACAATAACAGGACCACACAAACGCACCTACGCGTTTCGTGCAACAGCACTTTATCAAGGACCTGAGGAAGGTCCCACGAGGACCGAAACGGTGGTCATGTTTGTGCTATGTTTATTTTTGAATACAAGTTTTCTTACTTACCTTTGAGCGCTGTCTTGTGTCTGCTCCTGCTGGAGTGGATTACTTTTCTCTTACTATTGGTATAGGACATGCACCGCAAACTGTTTATGGCATTGGGAGTCCCGGCTGCCCCATTTGTTTTATATATATATATATAATGTAAGGAATCAGGGAACACGTCGTCTGCGACGTGTTCCCTCCTTACCTGTTGTCTCGCAGTCCTATACTCTGGCACCAGCATGTGCGCACCCCCCCGCTCTGCTTACAGAGCTCGCGTGAATGCGCAGCTCTTGTAGAGTGCCATGGAGCTTAGCTCCGCCCCCTCAGACGCGCCACGCTTCTCTCTCTCGCGCGGCACACGCACGTTACGTCGTGCACCGCTCCCCAGCTGCGTGGCAAGTACTTACAGCCCACTTGTCTCCTGCAGCCAATCCTTGCCTCCGCGGAGGCTGCACCTCCGTTCCACCTCTCTTGTGACTGGTTCCTGTGTGCTTTAAATATCCTGCAGTTCCTGTGTTACGTTGCTGAGCATAACTAGTTGTAGAACAAAAAAACGAATATCAGCTCCAAAAGCAAAAAGGTAAGTGAAATCAAATAACAGTCTTTTAAATTGATAATAGCAATGTCCGGTACATATAAGTATAGATGCAGGGAGAGGGGAGAAAAACCAAGGGGTTAAGCAAGGTATAAGAAGCGGGGTACTTACAGAGAGGTTGGATTCCCACCAGGCTGTGTGACCCCCTGAGAAGCTTCACCTTACCCCGTCTCCTTCCAAATGAAGTGGTGTAGAGCCGCACGCTCACATAGTGTCACCACTAATACATTCCTCCCGCAACAATGGTGAAACCGGTGGTGTCCTCTGATCCAGGCAGCAACAGAAACAAAAAATGATCGAGTGGACTATCGCTTGCTGTGAAAGTTCCCCAACTTCTTTTCATAGCAAGCGTGTCACACCTACCGCTACTCCGCGCAGAGACCGATCCGAGGACGCATCACAGGGCAGAGCCATGCGGCCACGCACTGCCAGGGCAGTGCATGCACGGCTGCGTGACGTCGATGCTCCGCAACGCACATCGCGCATGCACGCGGGTTGCGCGGCAACCAGGCAACAGGAAAGCCTGAAGGAGCTGCTGGTGCCTCCCACAGGCGGAGACTTAGACACACGGCCGCGTGACGTCATCACGCCGCGACGCGCATCGCGCACGCGCGCGGGTTGCTCGGCAACCAGGCCAATCATTAGGAAAACCTGACTTACAGGCTGTTTCGGATTAGTGTCTCACTGACACCATTGGAGGACCAGAGCACACCCCTGCAAGGTAATTGGATCCTTCACACATATATACCTGCTCCTGTCTGTCATTCCTTGCTGAGCATAAACTCCTGTTTATGCATTGTGCTCACCGCTGCTGTCTAGTTTGTCTTGAACTTTGCCTGTCCTGTCTTGACCCTGCCTGTTCCTTGGATTTCTACACTCTCCAGCGCTTTGACCCCGGCTTCGTTCCTCGACTATTCTACCTTCTATTACCCTGGACCTTGGCTACGGAACTCTACCAACCCGGACTCTCCAACCCTGGAATACGGCAAGTACCCTGACTACCCTGACCTCTCCAACCCTACGACGCGGTACGACTTGGACTACGTATTCCGGACAGGACTGCGTGGTTGTGGGTCGGTGTCTGTCTATCCCCACCTCAGCCCCGCGGTCTTCCGTCCTGTTGTGGTGAGCGCAGCGTGACAATATGCTCAGCCCAACAAACATGGACGCCGCTGAGGTGGCCCGACGCCTAGACACCCATGAGGAATGCTTCCGGCAACTTACCGGATCATTCACACTGAAGGAACAACTAGTCTCCCGACTTAAACAAGACGTTGATACCCTTACTGAACAAGTTAGACGTCTAGCAGTATCTACCACCAACACCGCCTCACTCGCAGCCACTCCTGCTCCCACCACACCTACCTCTGAGCCACGACTACCTGCGCCCAACCGGTATGCAGGGGATCCCAACGGTTGTCGGGGGTTCCTGAACCAGTGCTCCATACAGTTTGAACTACTGCCCTCTCACTTCCCTTCTTCACGATCAAAGGTCGCATACATAATCTCCTTGCTGACTGACGCCGCTCTAGCATGGGCATCTCCTATCTGGGAGCAACGCCCTGATTTGACCTCTGACCTCACTCTCTTCATCACCGAATTCAGAAGGGTGTTTGACACTCCAGGGCGTAAGGTTACGTCCGCATCTACTCTGCTTAATATTTCTCAGGGAGACCGTACTGTGGCTCGCTATGCCCTGGACTTTCGGACGGTGGCTTCGGAGACCGGCTGGAACGATGTGGCTCTATCTGCAGTCTTCTGGCAGGGCCTGTCCGAACGGCTGAAGGACGAACTGGCAGCTCTGGATCGCCCCGCTGGGCTTGAGGACCTGATAGACCTGTGCATTCGGATGGATCAGCGCCTCCAAGAGAGAAGGATGGAAAAAAACAAACACCCTCGAGGTATAGAATCGTCTTCCTTTTCCTCCATAGGCCCTTTACTCTCTACAACTCCCATCCTAGATGAACCCATGCAGCTGGGAGGGACTAGTCTTTCGACTATCGAGAGGCAACGGAGAAGACGAGCAGGACTGTGCCTCTACTGTGGCAATAACGGCCACCTGGTATTCAACTGTCCGCTGAAACCGGGAAACGCCAAAGCCCAGTGAGTATAAGGAGGATCACGCTGGGCACTGCAACTTTTCCCCCTCCTCAACCCTCTACTAGGATTTATCTACCCATCTCCATATTCGGTGAGAACTTCACAGTACAGACACGGGCCTTTCTGGATTCAGGGTCAGGGGGAAACTTCGTGGACCAACAGTTCGCTATCAAGAATAAAATACCGTTGGTACCCAAAGATCGACCGGTAGCCCTTGAAGCCATTGACGGATGACCCTTGCAGCCCGCGATCTTTTCCTTGCAAACTGCGCCTCTTAAGATCTCGACCAGCGACTTCCACTCCGAGACCATAACATTGGATGTTATTCACACCCCCTCCTCGGACATCATTCTGGGACTTCCGTGGTTCCGGATCCACAATCCAGTCATTGACTGGACAGAGGCCACGCCACTACGTTGGAGTTCTTTTTGCTTGGAACATTGCATGTCTGCTCCTAAGGCAGTGGCAGGTCTGGAGGTCACGGATCCTGACAGGATACAGCTGCCAGGAGTATATGAAGATTTTCGCGATGTCTTTGACAAACGCCAAGCAGAACTACTTCCGCCACATCGGACGTACGATTGCCCTATCGATCTCCTACCCGGTGCCATTCCCCCTAGAGGAGGGTCATACCCACTATCTATTCCTGAGACCCAGGCTATGAGAACATATATTCAGGAGAATCTCCAGAGGGGGTTCATTCAAAAATCTTCATCACCTGCTGGGGCAGGATTTTTTTTCGTCAAAAAAAAGGACGGAACCCTCAGACCCTGCATTGACTATCGCGGTCTCAACAAACTTACCATAAAGAACCGCTACCCCCTTCCGTTGATAGCTGAATTATTCGACAAACTCCAAGGAGCCAGGATCTTCACCAAGCTGGATCTCAGAGGCGCCTATAATCTGGTTAGAATCAGACAAGGAGACGAATGGAAGACAGCATTCAATACTCGCGACGGGCATTACGAGGACCTGGTCATGCCATTTGGATTGTGTAACGCTCCTGCTGTCTTCCAAGACTTTGTCAACGACATTTTCAGAGACCTTCTGGACCATCATGTAATAGTATACCTGGACGATATACTAATATTTTCCAGATCCATGCCTGAACATACTACTCATGTCAAACAAGTCTTGCAGCGCTTAAGAGAGAACCACTTGTATGCTAAGCTCGAGAAATGCCATTTCCATCAAAGATCTACCTCCTTTCTCGGCTACATCATATCGGACACCGGCCTTGCTATGGACCCTACCAAGGTCAAGGCTGTACTCGAATGGCCCTGTCCCCTCTCCCTCAAGGCCACCCAAAGGTTCCTCGGCTTCGCCAACTATTACCGGAGGTTCATTCAAGGATTCTCATCGGTAGTAGCACCCATCACGGCGCTCACTCAGAAGGGAGCTGATCCTACGAAGTGGTCGGAGAGAGCTCTTCAGGCTTTCGAGAGGATAAAGACGGCATTCGCCTCAGCACCCATCTTAACACACCCAGCTCCTTCGTTACCTTTCTTTTTAGAGGTCGACGCCTCCGATGTAGGAGCAGGTGCTATACTTTCCCAGAGAAAGAATCCTCAAGCCCCACTTCACCCTTGTGCGTATTTTTCTAAAAAAAATTCCTCCGCCCAAAGGAATTACGACGTAGGTAACCGGGAGCTCCTCGCTATCAAACTGGCCTTAGAGGAGTGGAGGCACTTACTGGAAGGCACAGAGACGCCAGTCACGATACTAACTGACCATAAAAATCTACTGTACATTGAGGGAGCACGGCGACTAGGATCTCGCTAGGCAAGATGGTCCTTATTCTTTATTCGCTTCAACTTCCTCATTTCTTACATCCCTGGGTCTAAGAACCTTAAAGCCGACGCCTTGTCGCGACAGTTCCTGGTAGAGGATAACAAGGTGGAACAACAGGAGACCATTCTCCCTCCCACTTGCATTTTGGCAGCCAATACTTTTAGTGCCTTGACGGAGATTACCAAGGCTCAGAACAACATCCCGGCAGGATTCAACGTTCCGGAGGATCGGTTGTTCACCCCCCGTATTTTCCAGAGGAGAGTCATGGAGTGGGGACATTCATCCAAGACTGCAGGCCATCCTGGTACCAAAAGAACTACTGAGTTCATCGAACGCACTTTCTGGTGGCCCAACATGCGGAGAGACATACAAGCTTTTGTAGCTACATGCTCTACTTGTGCTCGGAACAAGACGCCACACAACAGACCTGCGGGTCTACTTCAACCATTACCCATCCCAGAACGTCCATGGACACACATATCTATGGACTTTATCGTTGAGTTGCCAAATCTAGAGGCATGGACACCATACTTGTGGTGGTGGACAGGTTTTCGAAACAGGCACACTTCATCCCTATGAAGGGTCTTCCCACCGCACCGATGTTGTCCGAAGTTTTCATCAGGGAGATCTTCAGGTTACATGGGACCCCTCGGGTCATAGTGTCTGACAGAGGATCCCAGTTCATCTCCCAGTTCTGGAGGGCGTTTTGTAAGAGTCTGGACGTCACACTACACTTTTCGTCAGGCTATCACCCCCAGACCAATGGACAGACGGAACGCACCAATCAGTCTCTGGAACAATTTTTGAGGTGCTTTGTTGCTGACACTCAAGACGACTGGGCGGAACTGCTCCCGTGGGCAGAATTCTCCCATAACAATCTTCGGAACGAATCATCCCAACAGTCACCATTTATGGTCAACTATGGCTTCCATCCGTCAGCACTTCCTTCTCTCATCTCTAAGTCTGGAGTCCCGGCCGTTGAGGACAGGATTCATCACTTACAAGACCTATGGCAGAAGATCCATCGGAACCTACAGCACGCTGGTATATTACACAAGAGACAAGCGAATCGTCACCGTAGAGAGGTCCAAGGGTACTCTGTAGGACAACGGTTTGGTTATCTACCAAAAACATTCGGTTAAAGGTAGCCTCACCCAAACTGGCACCACGTTTTATCGGCCCTTTCCGCATCACCAAAAGGATCAACCCAGTAGCCTACCGGCTTGAACTGCCTAGGAATATGAGGATTCCTTCCGTCTTTCACTCATCCCTTCTCAAACCTTGTCTACAAGACTCATCCTCCAAAGGACAACCTAAACCTCTGCAAACTATACTGGTAGATGGCCAACAAGAATACGAGGTTCAGACCATTCTCAACTCTAGAATGTCCAGAGGAGGATTGCAATATCTTGTACACTGGAGAGGCTATGGCCCAGAGGAGAGAGAGTGGATCCCTCATTGTCAGGTTCATGCCAACCGTCTCATCTATGCCTTCCACCGTAGGCACCCTGAGAAACCATCTCTGGGTCGCCCGGAGGTCTCCCCTCAAGGGGGGGATACTGTCACACCTACCGCTACTCCGCGCAGAGACCGATCCGAGGACGCATCACAGGGCAGAGCCATGCGGCCATGCACTGCCAGGGCAGTGCATGCACGGCTGCGTGACGTCGACGCTCCGCAACGCACATCGCGCATGCACTCTCCAGCGCTTTGACCCCGGCTTCGTTCCTCGACTATTCTACCTTCTATTACCCTGGACCTTGGCTACGGAACTCTACCAACCCGGACTCTCCAACCCTGGAATACGGCAAGTACCCTGACTACCCTGACCTCTCCAACCCTACGACGCGGTACGACTTGTACTACGCATTCCGGACAGGACTGCGTGGTTGTGGGTCGGTGTCTGTCTATCCCCACCTCAGCCCCGCGGTCTTCCGTCCTGTTTGTGGTGAGCGCAGCGTGAAAAAGCGGTAGTCCACTTGATCATTTTTTGTTTTATACCTAGTTGTAGCCTTGTGCTTCCACGTCTGTTGTGCCTTGCTCCCTGTCTTGTGCTTCTCTCTACAGTTAACCCTTCATGTACCGACCCGGCTTGTACTTGGAAATTCCTGTGGATACTGACCCCGGCTTACCCTCGACTCTGCTGATTTCTCCAACCCTGATTACGGCTACATGGACTACTATGTTTCTGACCTCTCCAACCCAAGACCTCGGCAAGTATCTGGACCAACCTACTCTCTCCAACCCCGACCATGGCTACACGGACTACCACTATTCTGACCTCTCCAACCCCAGACCACGGCTATACTGACATTGACCATTCTAATCTCTCCAACTCAAGACCTCGGCATAATGTATTCATGTCTGCAGCGACTACCACATAATTTTTGATGCACCTGATGGGATAACTTGTTTATCCATTTCTACTTCCCACCAAATATGTCTTGGCGAACTCTTTTGATATACTAGACAAGATATTGGAGATGCAGACACTCATCCCCGAGGGTATGGAAGTGCCAGAGGGTTGTTTGTATGCTGCACCTCAATTTCAGCAGAAAATCCTTGAGTGGGGTCATTCCCCTAAGTCGGCCGGTCACCCGGGTACTAAAAGGACTTCCGATCTGATCAGATGCACCTTGTGGTGGCCTAATATGCTTAAGGATATCAAAGAATTCATCAATTCATGTTCCATCTGTGCTCAAAATAAATCCGCCCGCAATAAGCCGTCTGATCTGCTCCGTCCTCTCTCCATTCCGGACCGACCGTGGACTCACCTCTCAATGGACTTCATTATTGAGCTTCCTCTTTCTTGTGGGATGAATATGATTCTCGTCATTGTGGATAGATTTTCCAAACAGGCCCATTTCATTCCGCTCAAGGGTCTTCCTAATTCTTCCGCCCTAGCAGATGTTTATATTAAGGTAATATTTCATATTCATGGAGTTTCACTCTCTATAGTGTCCGATCAGGGGTCACAGTTCGTCTCGAAATTTGGGCGTAACTTTGCCCAAAGGTTGGAGATCACTCTTCTTTTTTTCTTCTTGGTATCATCCCCAACCCATTGTTCAAACCTAAAGAGCGAATCAGTCTTTAGAGCAATATCTATACAAAACATGCAATGACCCGGCGCTTCAGGCTACAACAATACCCCAGTCCAATGATTAGTCCATATAGATATGGAAAGTTCTTTTCAATATTCCAGCTGATGGAGCGATGGTGATGCAATTGCTGGCTGCTGGTTCCGAACTCCTCCTAGTATGTAATGGACAAAAAGGAAAAGACCATTGCGCAGCCACAAGAATCCATAAATAACTCCACAACAGATTAAAGTAATGAACTTACAGACTTGCTGTGTTATTGTTCCTTTGAGACAATCTGTGCTTTTAACCTCTTCTCTTCCAGATATCACGAATCCCACGTGTTGTATGTCTATCCTCCAGGTTTTTTGTCTGTTCACAGCATTACCACTTGGTCATAGTTCCCATGTGTTCCCAGAAAGGAAATAACATGAAAGATGATGGTGCAGATTGATAAAAATTTATTACAATAAAAATAAAAAACAGCCAAGGGTTTACTCACATAAACCAGGCTGTATAAAAACAGCTGACAACGTGCCGTCCGCAGCTTGATACAATCAGGTAAGCAGGCTTCTGGGAGGATTGCGCTATTGTTGTTTGCAAACCCTGAAGTGGCGTCTAACTCTCAGTAGTTACTCTGCGAGATTCGCCCCCTCTATTTGCTATAGCTGCCTCTATCTCAGCTTGAGGTGGCCAGCACTGCAGAATGTGCTCTGCTCACCTCTCTGGGTAACTGCCGTCAGCCCGCGCTAAGCCTCGTGATGTCACACTCTGGCGTCTCTCCTGATCTCTATGCTCCTGCTTCTGAAGACCGTGTCAGTTCTAGCTCCTCCCTCTCTTGGAGGGAATTGTATAATTGTTTATAATGAGTTTGTTTGGAAATTGTTTGGCAGAGACCCCGTGGCAGCTTTCACTTAGCAATAAGCTTATTATTCACATATTGTATTTACACTTTATATATATTTTATTTTTTTGCGCTCAGTTATAGGGTATATCTTTTTTTAGTTTAGAGCAATATCTGCGTTGCTTTATTTTTGATGCACAGGACAACTGGGTGGAGCTACTTCCATGGGCAGAATTCGCCATAACTCACTCAGAAATGAATCCACTCAAGAATCACGTTTTTTTTTTTTTATAAATTACGGGTTTCATCCAACGCGGCTTCCCATCTTGTACAACCCTTCCGGAGTTCCAGCAGCAGATTCCAGAGTGAACTCGCTCCAAAATTCTTGGAAGAGGATTCAAAAGACTCTGCAGGAGGCAGTATTCAGACAAAAGACACAGGTGATCGCCATTGCAGTGAGGCACCCAAATTTAGGTCAGGAGACAAAGTGTGGCTTTCTTCTCAGAACATAAGATTGAAGACACCTACACTGAAACTGGCTCCAAGATTCCTGGGTCCATTCACCATTCTCAAACATGTCAATCCGGTGGCATACCGCTTACAACTGCCTCAATCTATGAGAATCCCGGCAGTCTTTCATGTCTCATTGTTAAAATCTGTTTTTCGAAGTTCTCAGGTTCCTGACATCTCACCTAAACTTCTACCTGTCATCGTACAGGGTCAAGAAGAATTTGAAATTCAATCCATAATGGATTCCAGATACTCCAGAGGAGATGTCCAATTCCTCGTACACTGGAAAGGCTATGGACCAGAGGAATGCTCATGGATACCTCTTCGTCAGATCCATGCTCCCGGCTTGTTAAAGCGATTCCACCCCAGGTTTCCGCACAAGCCTTATGGGAATCGTCCTGAGGCTGATCCTAAAGGAAGGGGGGTACTGTAAGGAATTGGGGAACACGTCCTTTGCAATGTGTTCCCCCCCTTACTTGTCATCTCTCAGACCTCAGCTCTGGCACCAGAGTGTGCGTGCACCCCCGCTCTGCTTACAGAACGAGTGCGCACGCGCAGCTCTTTTAGAGTGCCACTGAGCTTAGCTCCGCCCCCCCGCACACCGCGCTTCTCACGCGCGGCGCGCACACGTGATGATGTGCACCACTCCCCAGCTGCGTGGCAAGTACTTGTTTATCCCACATGTCTCCTGCAGCCAATCCTTGCCTCCGCGGAGGCTGCGCCTCTGCTCCACCTCCCTTCCTACTGGTTAATGTGTGCTACAAATACCCTTCAGTTCCTTTCCTACCTTGCTGAGCATAACTTGTTGTAGCCTTGAGCTCCTGCGTCTGTTGTACCTTGCTCCTTGTCCTGTGTTCTTTTGCAGTTTTAACTCTTTGTGTACCGACCCAGCTTGACATTGGTACACATCTGGATTTTGAACCCGGCTTACCCTCGACTCTGCGGACCTCTCCAACCCAGACCATGGCTATACCGACTTCCATGATTCTGACCTCTCCAACCCCAGACCACGGCTAACGGACTTGACTATTTTGACCTCTCTATTCCAAGACCTTGGCAAGTATCAACTAACCCACTCTCTTCAACCCAGACCTGGCTACGTTTGACAATCTGCATGCCAGGCACGCTTCTGCTTCTGTGGGTGCGTGGTTTACTACTTCCCCACCTCAGTTCCTGGGGTCCTGTCTTGCTCGTGGGCAGTGCAAGCGTTACAGCAGGAGACTCACAAAAACAGTTGTCTTGAGCACAGAAGGACTATGCAGCCTGCATGACACCCTTAAACCAGACCCTCTACATCCGTGATGGATAAGAAAGCTGTAGACCAGCATCCGCTGGTACTGAAGGAGCTTCAAAACAGTGCTACTATAGCAGAGATACCCTGTGAGACATCACTTGGGATTTACTCACACATTGAAGAATTGATCAGCATAGGACAGTAATACATCGACAATAAGTCTACCGACTACCAAATTGCGATGCAACTGGGGTCAATCAAAGTGAATAAAAACTCTGCCCAGTTTTAACCACCCGTGATCATGAATAATGAACCCAATGCAGGTGGTCACCCTAATCTCAGGGAAGAAAAGATTGCCAGATGCATGGCAAAACTTGTGGCCAAGTGGTTAAAAGAAGACTTCGTAAAATGGAAAGAGGAGCTTGAGCAAAGGGTCCTCAGTGGAGTGGAGGAAGCTAAGCACATCATGGAAAGACTGTGCTTAGGAAAAGTCCTCCTCGAACGACTAGAGCGCATTGATATCAAGCACCTTCTGGAAGAGACACTGGTTACCTGGAGAAAGGGCTCCAATCCGAGCGTAACTGGGGGTTCTCTTCCTCCAACCATTCAGATTCGAACCACAGGTATCTCTAAAGTGAGAGTGGAGGGATGGGTTTCAGTCGTGGCTAGCTGAGTTACCCGCAAACAGGGGAGGTATGTAACACGGCCTTAACCCCTGTCTAAAAGGGCTTCAATAAAAAGCCTGTATGGGTCTGAAGAGTCCAGCAGGGAGTTGGTTAATTAGAGCTACAAACAATTAACCAGTCTTTACCTGGCTCATCAGACAGGTAGAAAAGCCTCATGCTTGGACTGCAGGAGATCTCTTGAGCACAGAGAGACTGTGTTGCCAGCAAGAGACTACACATATAAACACATCGCTCACCATAAATTTACAGAGAAAGATGTACCTGGTGCATAGGGGAGAACCGAAAACCTACAAAACACTAAAGAAGGTGATCACAAGACGTCACCAGAGCCCCTAATAACTGTACTCATGTAGGCCAACAAAGCAGTAGATACTGTATATGGCCACAATACATGAAGCTGCAAATGCAGACCCTCCAGATAGGGTTGACCACTATGAGGTCCCACAAGGACACTAAGCACAAAGAATCAAAATTAATAAAATTTTAATGAATCAATGAATCTTAAAATATGACGAAAAAATGTGATAAATGATATACAGGGATAATAATATCCCCGGCAGCAAGATGGAGGCAGTTATATGTGGCCACAAACACCATAACTACAGTGTAGCCACGCGGGTACAGTTGCCCCCTTATACTGATCAGTGAAACCTATCAACCTATGGCACCAAGTAAATTAAAACTCCCTCGGCCTCCCGTTTGATTCACGATATTCTTGGCTTTTTCAGGTAGTTTCAAATGTACAAATAAGACTTGGTCTATCTATTTACAGTACATATTTATAATAATCCAAATTATTTAATGACTGTTTCAAATGGGTGCAAATATTTAGTAAAATGTTTTAATAATGGTAATACATCTTTTGTTGTGTACGTGCTGACCTGTAAGTTTGGCAAATGATAGGTAGGGCGGACCACAAGACCACTCGAAACATTTTTTTTTAAAAATTTTATGAAAAAAGTTCCCATAAATTGAAAGTCATGGATTTAGACTCATTCCCTCTAGTGTCCGAGGAGGATATAGATAACGTACTTTGTGTAGACGTGACTCCGTTGGGATTTTTAGATTGGGTACTTTATCTTTAAATTAAGGTTTACATTAAGAATTGGATGCTGTTACAATTTTATAAATTGGATTTTTATCGATTTCTTTAAAAAGGAACATTATTAATAACTGTTGTGTTTTTTTTTTTTGGTACACTATATGCATTTATGTGGATATATTTGAGTATGAATGTTGTATTGTTTATTTATAAATATTTTATATACAGTAATTAGTGGTATATTATAATTATTTTTATAAAAATAATTACATTTAGATGTATTATGTATATTATTGTTTCTCATATTGTTATTTTCTGATAAAAATTATTATAGTGTTAATTTCCCTTTGCTGATTAGTTGCAATGACAGCCTAGACACTGTATATACTTGAGCCTGTGATGATGACAACTTCCCCCTGATGGAGCGGCCATAGTAACAACATGTATTAGCTGTTTTTCAAAATCCTTCTGTAACTACGCTACGTATGACGTGTCACCTTAAGTCCTGAGTAGATGGAGCTACAGCACGGAAGCAAGTAGTAAGCTGATCACGGATCAATTCACTCGCGATGGCTACTAGAACGAAACCTACAGCGATTATGTTATAAAACTCTAAAGCATTTTTAAATTGTGAGTGCATATCCTGTAACACGTCTGATTTTAAGATTAAAAGGAATGTATGGCTCTATTGGAAGAGTGTACTTCTCTTTGCTTTTGCTGGTTTTAAAATAGGACTACTCATCTTGTTCCTAAATATGATCGTGAAGGAAAAGGAGTCTGACCCGAAGACGTTTCTCAAAGTAGATTTCATTTTATTTAAGTGCAACACGTAATTAGGGTTAATAGCTTAACCTGGCCTCAGGATAAAGAAGGCGCATTTTTTCCCCACACTGGTATTATCTTCTGTGATAAATTCCCCATACATGTTTTATGTTCTGCAATCCTTCAAGACAACATTTATACAGTAATGAGTAATTCTTCTTTCCTTTGTATTAGGTGTCCACAGCTATTTCCTAAATCATACAGTATATTTGGCAACAAAGGAGGGCCAGTTGAGCGGAGAAGTTTTGCTTTTCTAGAGAATTACATATGGTCTAGCATCATTCTGAATATTAACCAATTCTTTGCAGGAGCTCAACACACACGGGGGCGGATTGCAGGCAAATATCGACCTGGACGATTTGCCCCATAGGGGCCCTTCTACGATGCTGCGTCATGACGTTACAGAGTCATGTGATATTGTGTTGTTATGGTGACACATCACCATGTAATATGGTGTTGTCATGGCAATGCATCGCCATGTGATGCATGGTGTCATCTGACGTCAGGTCTCTATGACAACGCGATGCTGCAGGAGATGCCAGTCTGGAGAAGGTAGGAGACACTTACAGAGGTCTTACGCTCTCCCCTGGCATTCAGTTTAATTGTAGTGGGGAAGGGCACGGGGCCTCTGTAATCAAGCCTCCTTTACAATCCCCCCACTCTGTATTCCCTCCTTACACTTCCACCCTTCTCTCTGTTCCCCCCTTACATTCCCCTTCTCTCTTCCCCCTCTAAAGCCAGGTCCATAGTGCCTTCGCCCGTACGGAGGCGTGCGCGGCCGTGACGTCACCCGCTTGAAGCAGGTGCGTTTTTTGGCTAGTGGCGTGCCAGTGACGTCAAAGAGCTGGTTCGCCCTCATTGGGTGAACCGCTCACGTGACCGGTCTGTCGCGCCAAGAAATCAGTTTGAACTGATTTCTTGTGCAACGTGCGCCCACTCCCGCTTCCACGCGCTTAGGCCCACACGCCGCATGGATGCGAACACTGCTCTTTTCATTCAGGTCTGCAGTACCATGGCCCCAGCCGTACTAACTACAACAGACCCCTCCCCCCCCAGCAACATAACTTGGGGCAAGGAGGTCGCCACAATGCTGCTGCAGCCCTGCATCATTCTGGGAACTCCGCAGCTCCCTCCTTCAGCCCCACCTCGGTGTGTTGGAAGTTGGGCCCATCTTCCCAGTGCCGACAGGAGCAGGGAGAGCAGACAGTGACCAACATGCTGCTGCATGTCATGAGAACTAGCTCAGATTGGAGGGAGGGGAGAGGTCCAAGGAACAAATGGAGAGTAGCCAGGGGCGGAGAGCGGGCAGTGACCCATCCATGCAAAGGGTGGACCATTTCATTGTTTTCCCCAGACATCCCGGCTCCAAGCCCAGCAGGGTATACCATGATGGCCAAGGAAGCAATTGCTGAGTGTCCGTTGAGTAAGCGCTACGCCCATTAGCACATTCAATTTGCCTCCATGCCCTTTTAAATATCTCTGCCTCACCTCCAGCCCTGATTGACCAATACAGACAAGCCCATGCATCCTGATTGGTCACGGCCCTGTTCCTATGACAGCGGGGAATCAGCAAAAGGAGAATCCGATCAGAGTTTCTGTGCTCATTCTGATCCTGTCATGGAGCTGGATTAAGCGGTGCGCTCCGAGGTTGGGCCGAACACACCTGAAAACGAGGCTGGGAGATGATCTGAGTGGGAGAACAGGACATTTGGGCATGGAATTTGAAAGTGCTCAATCGCGAATTGCACCAGAGAGGTCTGGACGGTCTCTAAACCCAACGGAGTGTGTAAACAAACCCCCGGGTAAGATTTTGAAGTGGCACCTGTAACCTACTCAGCTAGGATTCCCCTCGTATGCCCGGTTTTGGAGAGTGTAAGCGCCATTGGTGACGTTGTGCTTTGTCTGGTGACTCCGGCTGGAATAAAAAAGGAATGGGATTTCTGGCCTCGGACATCCCACCACGACCAATTCCCTGCTGGCATTTGGCCACCTGTGCTGAAGCAGGGATATCATTAAAACCTGACCTAAAGGTGACCCTTAAAGATTGGAGTTGGCCAGCCCTGACCTACATACAGTATGCAATCTTATTATCTGAGATTTTCTACATTGCTTCTGAACAATGTATGCAAATAAGAATTTTTCATTGTATAATATACTTTGGGTGCACCCACAGTAAATGTTTAGTATAGGCTACTTCTTTACATGCCTACCAGGTCATTTTTATTTCCCACTTTCATGTGTTTTGGCCTTCTTCCTAGAATGATATGAACTTTTTACAGGTGTCCAAATATGTTCCTCGTCTGAAAGAACACAAGCTTCAATCAAAATCTATTTGAATCTGCACTTACTTGCAGTAGTTGCCACTTCATCATTCCTATCATAGAAAATAAACATGCTTGTGTAATAATTAACAATGTTGCTGCATTTGTTTTGGATATTACCTTTGCAGCAGGTGTTTTGAAATTATTAGATAAAATACATTCTCACAATTTCTGCCAGGGGAATTAAGAGGTTCTGTAAACAAAACATCTTTTTCTGCCATAAGATCATTTTGGGGACCAGCAGGCACCTTCACCTGAAAATGTGTTTGGTAAAAATGTTCATCTACTATAGAAAACAGCTTAACTGAATCGGTAAAATCATAGAATATGCCCTTCTAATTATGTTCTGCAAAAAAATCACAGATTAATGTTCGAGATACTTTTGTCATGATCAGGGTTTATTAGAGTACTGTTGATCTTTGAATCGCCAGACAGGACACAGAGATTTAACCAACCGGAGATTATTTACGTAGCTAACAGTGAAATCGTACTCCGCAAGACCCCACCAAATGTAAATTACGCTACTGTATATCTGTTATATTTGTGGTAGGCAAATCCAAAACCACGGCAGTGTAGTTCTTATATACGGGAATCAGGTACCTCGATATAAAGTAGAGAGAGGGACCATTGCTTAGATCACCAAGAGAAAACAACTTTATGTAAAAAAATAATAAGAATGTGTACGATTTTTAATAGCAATTCAGCACAACAGTATAAATTACAAGATGTCGTGAGCTCTCTAAGCTCCACCGTCCCAACGGATGTCGCCAGTGACCCGGAACACTGTCTCAGCCTTGCCGGAGTCTCTCACGGGCACCGCGACGTTACTTCCGGTTCCTCTGGCGTCGTATCGGGTTTTCAGCTGGGTAACGCGTCTACGGGGGCTGTGTTCATTGGAAAGCTAAGGCTACGATTATACCAGATGCCGCTGAGCTGCAGCGCTATCCGGTGACGTCACTCTGCACTGCCGCCGAGCGACATCTTGAACATACAGAAGAGACAGGAGAGAAGCGATGCAGAGGAGACAGGGAGGCGTGGCTGTGAGCGGTTCATCCTCATTGGCTGAACCGCCCACATGACTCGGCCAGCGCCTCAAAAAACAACTTTGAAAGTCTCTTCATGCGGCTGACACTTTGCAGTATGTGCGGCGCACACAATATCTTTACAGGCTTTAGGGATATCCTCAGTTCTTTATGGGTGCAGCACCTCCATTTCCAGCAGGTCCCAGCATACCTGGGTGCAGTTCCTGCAGGGAAACCCTCTTGCACCCTCCCTTATAAACTGCAATCACAGGCAGGAGTATAAAAGCAGCAACTGGTCGTTTTATTCTTCATACAGCATACCAACATGTACACTATTTCCTCTCTCTCTGGACCCTGGAACCAACCCCCCAAAGCTTGAGGCCCCAAAGGTCTATCCTTTGCTCCCTTCCCCTCCTGGTGGAGTAAGGGGTAGTATACCACTCTCACAGTGCTGTGCACATCACAGTCAGATTTACATTTCAAATTCGAGAGGGGATTTTCCAAAGCAGGCCTCTAAAGGTTGGGGGAGGGGGATGGTGTGATTAGACACAGGCGTACTGAGCATTTGTAGCTGGGCTATGGGTGGATTAAGTACACAATGGCAAAATGCAGAAGGTTAACGACCCAGTGGTGAGAGGGGGTTGCTAGGATAGGGTGACTCAGACGATTGATGCTTGGCTAGGGAGGGATTAAAAACTCTGGAGGTGTGTGGCTGAAATAGTTAGCAGCACTGTAATTTCAAAAGGCAGTTCATCATAATAATTTGATGAATAAACCCCCAAAGACAAGCCCCAAATACAGTACATAAAAAGCAAGTCACTTTAACTCCCTGTGCCCCATGCACCAAAAACAAACAGATTTTATATACAGTACAGTATATATACTGTACACTGTATTATAAATTAATATTCATACAGTGTAAACGTCCATTTTTCAGGTATCTCCATGTTTTGTAAATGTTTCTCCGATTTCAATGTGGCAGAAGAATTTAATAAAGGCTGTAGTACTATATGTAATATTGTGTGTTGATGGTTATAATTGCTGTGCACTTGAAATGTTTCAACATTGTACTGTATTTGTAAATAAATGTTTTTGTACTGACTCCACAATAAAAGAACATGTTGAATTATCTCCCATTGTTTCCATTTGCTCCTTTGTCAGTGTAACAAATGTAGAGGCTTGCTGCACTGTTTTTTTACTGCCAGACCGCACAGCCGCAAGATCCGCAACATTGTAAAAAAAATAGCAATGAGCGCGCAATTGGCGTAGGAACTAGGGAAATTGGTGTGGGAACTAGGTCAATTGGCGTGGGAACTTCTGTTCTAGGGCACCTAGAAATAAAATTATTTTTGCCCCCAGATGTTAGGAACCCCCTCACTTGACCCCAACAGGGTCCGAGCAGTAATGGCGGCGAGAAAGGGTCACGCCGGCGAGGAGGGTCCTACCATTGAGCGTTATGGCGGACAAAGCTTTCAACCGCGAAGTGCCAAATTGGAGGAGCGCCGGGAGGTGTTCTCCACCAGCGAGATGGATGTGGGCTGCAGCAAGAGTGCCCAGCACACGATCCAGCTGAACGACGCCACGCAATTCCGGGAGCGTTCTAGACGCATCGCTCCCAGAGATGTGGAGGACGTGAGGGACGTCCTGAAGGAGATGGAGATGGCGAGCATTGTGACAGAATCCCGTAGCCCCTATGCCTCTCTGATCGTGGTGGTGAGCAAGAAGAATGGATCAGTCCACCTGTGCATAGACTACCGGACCCTGAACGGTCGTACGGTCCCAGATCAGTACACTCTGCCGTGGATAGAAAAAATCCTCAGTGCTCTGTCAGGAAGCCAGTGGTTCAGCAGACAGGTCTGGGTACCTAGAGCTACAAAGACCAGGAGAAGACAGCGTTTGTCTGACCCCTCAGGATCTATCAGTTCACCAGAATGCCCCAAGGTGTTTGCGGTGCCTTGGCCACATTCCAGAGGTTGCTGGAGAAGACCAACGGGGATATGCACCACCGGGAATGCCTAATCTACCTTGACTACATCATCGTGTTCAGTAAGACTCTAGAAGAGCATGAGGAATGCCTTCTGAAGGTACTAGACGGACTGAGTCACATAGTGTCCGCAGACAGAGTTGCTACTGACCCCGCTAAGGTCGAAGCCGTGGTGAACTGCTCTAGACCAGATAATGTGATGGAACTGCGGTCCTTCCTGGGATTCTGTGGGTACTACCGCTGCTTCATAGAAGGCTACTCCAGCAAAGCCAAGGTCCTCAACCTTTTCCTTAAGATCTACCCGGAGGAACCTCGGCAGAAGGCCGCATCCCCATGGACACCCTTTGGAGACAAGTGGATGTACGCCTGCGAAAAGGCATTCACCGGCCTTAAGAAAAGCCTCACAGTAGCACCCGTCTTGGCTTATGCCGATCCCAAGCAGCCGTATATCCTACATGTGGACGCAAGCTTCAATGGGCTGGGAGCCGTACTGCATCAGAAGTACCCTGCTGGCTTCCGCAGAGTGGCATATGTGAGCTGAAGCTTGACACCCAGCGAGTAAAACTACCCAGTCCACAAACTGGAGTACCTCGCACTCAAGTGGGCGGTAGTTGACAAGCTCCACGATTCCTTATACGGAGTTTCATTTGAGGTCCGGACAGACAACAACCCGCTGAGCTATATTCTGACATTCGCCAAGCTGGATGCCACCGGCCACAGGTGGCTAGCGGCACTGTCAAACTACCAATTCACCCTCAAGTACAAGCAAGGGCCCTTTAACATCAGAGCCGATGCCCTGTCTCGAAGACCCGGACTGAGTACAACGCCGGATGATGGCTCGTGGGAAGAAATCTCTGGATCTGGGATTCGGGCAATGTGCCCAACGGCCATAATAGTGGAGGACAAGGTGGCATTCTCTGAGCTAAGAGTAGCTGACTCGCTGGGATGCCAGTCCAAGGCACTCCCCACCGCCTACTGCCATCCAGTAGGCATGTCAATCATCCTGGACACCAACCTAGAATGGAAAGACTTGATGAAGTACCAGGTGCGTGACCCGGTGGCTAGAGATATACGCCAGGCCATCCAGCAGAACAACCCCTCCTTAGTGAAGCGTGCCCCTACTGACACAGTTGCGGTCATCATGAGGGAATGGGACAAGTTCTGCATAGAGCATGGCCTCCTCTACAGGATTGTCCCGTACCATAATCATCCCGATAGGAGACAACTAGTACTGCCCCGATACTTGGAGTACCAGGTTCTACGATCACTGCATGATGAGCATGGACATCTGGGCATAGACAAGACCTTTGGCCTAGTGAGAGACCAGTTCGTCTGGCCCAAAATGAGGTAGTCAGTAGAACACCACTGTAGAAAGTGCCTGTGGTGTATCCAGAGGAAAACACTGCCCACACGCGCAGCCAAATGGGCCACCTAAAGTGCTCTGGGCCCATGGACCTAGTCTGCATGGACTTCCTCTGTATTGAGGCGGACTCAAAGGGCATCAGGAACATCCTGGTAGTGGCCGATCACTACACTTGGTACGCTCAAGCTTTCCCCACTAAAGATCAGAAAGCTCTCACAGTGGCCAAAGTGCTGTGGGAGAAGAATTTCATCCACTACGGTGTGCCGAAACGGATGCACTCCGATCAAGGAAGAGACTTTGAGAGCAAGCTTATCAAGGAGCTTCTCAACTTGCTTAACATCCAGAAGTCTAGGACCACTCCATATCATCTAGAGGAAGACGCTCTGCTGGAGAGGTTCAACCGAACCCTGTTAGACATGCTAGGCACCCTAAAGGGCTCCCAGAAAGCTGAATGGAGCAAGCACATTGAAGCGCTGGTGCATGCATACAACTGAACCAGGCATCTATGGGGTTCACACCGTACTTAATGATGTTCGGGCAAGAGGCACGACTGACTGTGGGCATCCGTCTCTGGGTATCTACCGATGGGGTACCCAGCATGACTCACTACAAATATGTGAGACGGCTCCAAGATAGCCTTCAAAGCGCGTACCAGCTGGCGGAGAAAGCCGCTGCCAAACTGAATGAGGGCAACAAGCGACAATATGACCACAAGGTCCGTCATCGGGAACTTCGGCCTTCAAGGTACAGTCACAGATACCGGGCCTCCCTGTCTACAGAATCCGAGACGCAGGTGGCAGGGTAAAGGTCTGGCACTGCAAACACTTACTGCCCATTCCTCATATGGGGGAAAGCGACCCCGAACCAGAGACAATAGTAATGGACAGTGAGCCAGACGGGTCTAACGAGAACCCAGAGTCAATGACCAAACTGTGAGGATTCGGGGATCGCGTCCTTTGCGGCGCGGTCCCTCCTCTCTACATACCAGTACTGCAGCGGCTGCTGCCTCCGATTCGCCCCCGCTGGTTGCGCACCCCCGCTCTGTTTACAGAGCGTGTGTGCACCCGCTCCTCTTCTATCAGGTCACGGACCTTAGCTCCGCCCCCTCGGTCGCGCCACGCCTCTGCTGCACGCGGCATGCACGCGTGACATCGCACAACGAGCCCCAGCGAAGAGTCAAGATTGCTGTGAGCCCTTGTCTTCCTGCAGCCTATCCCTGTCTCCGCTTGGGCCATGCTTCCGCTCCGCCTCCTGCCTCATTGGTCACTTCCTGTATAAAAACCTGCTCAGTGCTCAGTCTCATTGCTGAACATAGCTTTGTGTAGCCTTTGCGTGTGCCTGACTTGTCCAGCACAGTCTTGTCTTGTTCTCTGCAGTTAACCTCTCATGTACCGACCTGGCTTTGCATTTGGATTTTCTCTGGCTCTTGACCCCTGGCTTACGGATAACGACTACGAGTATCTATCCAACCCCAGACCACAGTCTTACGGACTTCAACTACGTGTACCTCTCCGACCCCGGCAAGTATTGGATTAACCCTTTCTTCATACCCAGACCCAGCAACGCTGCAAACCACCTTCTGGGCTCGCCCCCGCTACTGTGGGTGGGTGGCATAATCCTTCCCACCTCAGTGCCGGGGTCAGGTCTTGTTTGTGGGCTCGCGCAAGCGTTACAGTATGTTCAGCCCAACAAACATTACCCCCCTGAGGTAGGCCTAACCACAACTGCTTCTACTCTAGTGGGAAACATACCCCAGAAACCACGTCTTCCGACACCCAAATCGGTATGCGGGTGAACCCCTAGGATGCCGAGGCTTTCTTATCCAATGTTATATCCACTTCGAATTAACCCTTTCTCGCTTCCCTACCGATAGATCTAAAGTGGCTTATATCATTGCATTGCTAACCGGCGACGCATTGGCCTGGGCATCTCCTATCTGGGAGTTAATGGCTGAACTCACGCAGAACTTTCTTGTTTTCAAAAAAAGGTTTCAGCAGGTCTTTGACACTCCTGGCCGCGAGGCCACTGCGGCCTCTTTTCTTTTCTACATCACCCAGGGCCACCTGACCGTCGCGAAGTACGCCCTTGAATTTCGGACTATTGCCGCAGAGACCGGTTTGAAGAACGAGGCTTTAACTGCAGCCTTCTGGCAGGGCCTCTCAGACCCCTTGAAAGATCAATTGTCTGCAGCACCTGACCCCATACAGCTGGGTACTCACCAGTTGTCCTTTACAGAAAAGCAGCGCCGGAGAAGCGAGGGGCTATGTCTTTATTGTGGCCGTGATGGTCATTTGGCGTACCGCTGTCCTACGCGTCCGGGAGAATGCCAGCGGCCTATAAGGTATGATGGAATTTCTTTGGGTACCATATCTTCTTGTCCTCCTTCCAAGGAAAATATGCCAAAAAGGATCCTTCTACCTATCATAATGGAGGGTACTGACTTTCATACTTCTGCACTTGCCTTCATCGACTCTGGGTCTGGAGGAAACTTCGTGGATCAGAATTTTGCTATAAAACACAGGATTCCACTGCTTAGGAAGTCCATTCCCATAGGACTCAAAGCAATAGACGGCCGTCCACTTCAACCTGCCTTCATCTGCCTGGAGACTGCGATATTCACTCTTTCCACCAAGGATGGACACAAGGAACAAATCTCAATGGATTCATTCACCATCGGTGCAGGTAATCTTGGGTCTTCCTTGGTTACAATTGCATAATCCTGTAGTTGACTGGACTGATAAACTGCCTATACGATGGCCTGGTGCATGTCATATTCCGTGTGATCCCCCTCCTCTTTCTCTTGCCGGTTTAGAAACCGCTGATACTGTTAAGGGCTCACTTCCTGAGGCTTATATTGCATTTCTTGACGTCTTCGATAAAGTTAGCTCCTAAGTCCTTCCCCCGCATCGTGCTTCGATTGTCCCATTGATCTCGTCCCTGGTGCCATTCTCAGAAAAGGCAGATCCTATCCCTTGTCCATTCCAGAATCCCGTGCTATGTCAGAGTATATACAAGAGAACTTAAAGAAGGGATTTATAAGAAACTCCACCTCACCTGCTGGGGCAGGCTTCTTCTTTGTGAAAAAGAAAGATGGGTCTCTCCGCCCCTGCATTGATTATAGAGGTTTAAATAAGATCAACCAGAAAAACCCAGAAAAAACGGTATCCCTTACCACTCATCTCAGAATTGTTCGACCGCTTACAAGGTGCCTCCATTTTCTCCAAACTTGACCTCTGCGGTGCTTACAACCTTATACGTATCAGGGAAGGAGACAAATGGAAAACGGCCTTAAACACCCGCGATGGTCATTATGAGTAGCTAGTAATGCCATTTGCACTCTGTAATGCTCCTGCGGTCTTTCAAGAATTTGTCAATGAGATTTTTCGTGATGTTCTTAATTTATTTGTCATCGTGTATCTTGACTATATTCTCATTTTTTTCTAAATCCCTGCCGGAACATATTCAGCATACCAATCTGGAACTCTCTCGTCTTTGTCAGAATCATCTTTATGCCAAGATGGAGAAATGTATGTTTCATCAAAGTTCTACTTCCTTCCTGGGCTATTTAATCTCCGAGAAAGGATTCGCCATGGACCCTGAGAAATTAAAAGCAGTATTGGATTGGCCCCAACCTACGTCGCTTAAAGCCATCCAGCGATTTCTTGGCTTCGCCAATTATTATCGTAAATTAATCCATGGATTCTCCACTCTTGTGGCTCCTATTACCACCCTGACCAAGAAATATGCCGATCCTTCCTCTTGGTCTCCAGAGGCCTGTTCAGCTTTTGAATCCCTGAAAAAAGCCTTCACGGCCGCCCCTATTCTGCATCACCCTGACCCGTCTCTTCCTTTCACATTGGAGGTCGATGCCTCAGACGTTGCAGCAGGGGCTGTGCTCTCTCAAAGACGTTCTCCCCAACATCACCTACATCCATGGGGGTATTTCTCCAAAATAAATTCTCCTGCGGAGATCAATTATGACGTTGGTAATAGAGAACTTTTAGCAATCAAAATGGCACTCCAATAATGGCGACATATGCTCAAAGGTACCGAAAAACCTATTCTTATTCTTACCGATCACAGGAATTTATTGTACATTGAGGGCGCTCGACGCCTTGGTTCCCGTCGAGCTCACTGGACCTTATTCTTCTCAAGATTTAATTATATAATTTCTTATATTTCTGGTAGTAAGAATTTAAAGGCCGATGCATCAATTCCTTTCCGAGGACAAGTCAGAAGAAGTTCCCGAATCCATTCTCCCTTCTAAACTCATCATTGCTGCTAACTCTTTCAACATCTTGGACAAGATTCTGGAATCACAAATGCAGGTGCCTGAAGGACTGCAGGTTCCTGAGGGCTGTCTTTACGCGGCAACCAAATTCCGTCGAAAGATTCTCGAGTGGGTCATGCTTCCAAATCAGCCGGTCACCCTGGGATCCGAAGAACCACCGACTTAATCAGACATACCTTCTGGTGGCCCAAGATGTTGAGCGACATTAAGGAATTCGTTTCATCCTGTTCAGTCTGTGCTCGGAATCAGTCAGGTCGACAAAAGCCTGCTGGTCTGCTACGTCCGCTTCCCATTCCGGAACGCCCTTGGTCCCACTTATCAATGGATTTCATAGTGGAGCTACCTATTTCAAATGGTATGAATACCATCCTGGTCATCGTGGATCGTTTTTCGAAGCAGGCCCATTTCATACCCCTCAAGGGCCTTCCCAATTCTGCTACTCTTGCTGAGGTCTATATCAAGGAGATTTTTCGTATACATGGGGTTCCCGTTTCTATCGTATCCGACCGGGGATCACAATTTGTGTCAAAATTTTGGCGGGCGTTTTCTCAAAGACTCAATATTTCGCTTCTTTTTTCTTCTGGGTACCACCCGCATACGAATAGGCAGACAGAAAGGGTAAACCAATCACTAGAACAGTATCTTAGATGTTTTGTTTCTGAGACTCAAGACAATTGGACTGATCTATTACCCTGGGCTGAGTTTGCACACAATTGTCTCAGAAATGAGTCCACCCAAGAGTCGCTCTTTTTCATCAATTATGGCTATCACCCTAATTCTCTTCCTTTATCTTCTAACATTGCTGGAGTTCCAGCCGCTGATGCCAGAGTCAACACTCTTCAAGACTCTTGGAGTAAAATCCGGAAAACTCTTCAAGAATCCGTTCAGAGACAAAAGATCCAGGCGGATCGACATCGTCTAGAGGCACCCAGGTTCAAGACAGGAGACAAGGTATGGCTCTCTTCAAAAAACATCAGATTAAAGACTCCTACCTTAAAATTGGCTCCCAGATTCCTGAGACCCTTCAAGATCCCGGAACAGATTAATCCTGTAGCGTACCGCCTTGATTTGCCTCCATCTATGAAGATACCATCGGTATTTCACATTTCTCTTTTGAAACCTGTCAAACAGAGTACTCGTTACCCTGATGTTGTTCCTCCTCTTCCTCCTCCTCCCGTGTTGGTCCATGGTCAGGAAGAATTCGAGATAAAGTCGATCGTGGAATCCAGAATTTCCAGAGGAAAAGTGCAGTTCCTTGTACACTGGAAGGGTTTCGGTCCTGAAGAACGTTCTTGGGTCTCCAGTGACCAGATCCACGCTTCCGGCTTGCTCAGACGGTTCCACGCCAGGTACCCAGACAAATCATTTATGGATCGTCCGGAGTTCAATCCTCAAGGGGGGGTACTGTGAGGATTCGGGGATCGCGTCCCTTGCGGCGTGGTCCCTCCTCTCTACATACCAGTACTGCAGCAGCCGCTGCCTCCGATTCGCCCCCCGCTGGTGCGCGCACCCCCGCTCTGTTTACAGAGCACGCGCGCACCCGCTCCTTTTCTACCAGGTCACGGACCTTAGCTCTGCCCCCTCGGTCGCTCTGCGCCTCTGCTGCGCGCGGCGTGCACGCGTGACGTTGCACAACGAGCCCCAGCTGCGAGCAAGATTGCTGTGAGCCCTTGTCTTCCTGCAGCCTATCCCTGTCTCCGCTGGGGCCACGCCTCCGCTCTGCCTCCTGCCTCATTGGTCACTTCCTGTATAAAAACCTGCTCAGTCTCATTGCTGAACATAGCTTTGTGTAGCCTTTGCGTGTGCCTGTCTTGTCCAGCACAGTCTTGTCTTGTTCTCTGCAGTTAACCTCTCGTGTACCGACCTGGCTTTGCATTTGGATTCTCTCTGGCTCTTGACCCCTGGCTTACGGATAACGGGTAATTGGCCTGGGTCACATGTACCCACCCCAGTGGCTTCAACAAGCCGTCCTCTTGATCCCAGAAGCCCAAGTTTTGTCCCCCAAAGAGACTTTGCAGAGACTGATTCACCCCTTATGAGAGGGTCAAGGCCTCAAGCCCACCACTGCAGCTCCCAGGAGGGAGATGCGGAAGAAGAGACTCGCAGCAAGTGAGACTCCCTCACACTAGAGTGTCATACGATTCCTTAGGGGCACCTCATTACGAGTCTCAGCAGCTGTTTCAGAGCCAGTTTGCTTCTATAATAACTGTGATCATCGAAGTATTTACTAGTGTTTAAAGTTTGCATCAGTTAAGTTGTATATATCTGTATGAATTTTTCATTATATAAATTTTGTATATATGTTGTTCCCAAGAGGTGTCATTGGGTCTCCACCAGGGGGAGGATGTAACCCTGGCCCCCGTTTACCTCAGTGGTAAGTGGGGAATGGGGGAGGGGGGAAGCTGCAGAGAGGTGTTGGTTGCCACCGGAGCTGCAGGTGGACCCGGCCATGTGTGGAGAGCGGAGCTCTGCTGCGTACCAGGCTAGCAGGGACCGCCATTTTGAATAGCCGCTGTGATACCATCACTGTCCTCTAGGTGCTGAATAGGGAAGCTATAGGATTTTTTCAGCACACAGATTTAATCTTCCCTAGAGAAAAGCAGCAGCTGCTAACTAATGGAGTTAATCAACCTGTCTGAACAAGGGAGTGGTTTAAAAGCTGAAAGCTGCCATACTGAGACTGTTTTCCCCAGAGAAGGGGGGAGATAGAAGTGCTCCCCAGCTACGGAAGCTAGTTACAGAGGAACCTACGGGGGAGAGTTTCTCTGGGCTCATGTGGGGCCAAGTTCCCCATAGAAGTAAAGGATGACAAAGGCTATGCTGAAGCAGGGACGTCTGCTCCGGAGGACTTACAAACAGATAAGCAAAAACCCTTTGTTATTGCCGTGAGCAAAGACTGTCGATTGTTGCATATGCCAGGGCATGTTTTGGCTGGGGAACCAGCTGAGCTGGCCATGCAGTTAGTGAGGGCGCAAGCTATGGTGTAGGAGGGCTACCCCAGAAATGCAGTTAAAACTGCCTCTCTCCTCTCCCCCCCCATGCTGCCAGAGACACACTCTTGAGAGTGACACAGAGAGGGTGAGAGATGCTGCTGCTGTGCTGATCTGAAGGCACACACACAGACAGCCCTGTGAGAGACCACAAGGTGAGCTGCTGCAGGTACACTGGGTAGAGTGGGGAAAGAGGAGGAGAGAGGCAGTTTTAACTGCATTGCTGGGGTGGCACTCCTACATTGTGTTGTGTGGACAATCCTTCTGTGACGCTGAGGGTTCCATTCAAGCGCCACGAGTGCCAGTCCTTTGGATTCAGCTATACCACCACTGAAGTGTAGAACATCATCCCTCCCCTCTTCTGACCTGATGACATCTGATACTGATAAGTATCTGCCTTGAACACCAACAGCACAGCATTACTGCTCTGACTACACCCTGGCTGCACCTTCCCCTTTCCACAGATCCTGGAAGCTTACAGATTGTCTCCCATAAATGTTTTTATATTTTTTAAGTGAGTGCATGTCCTGGCGGCCTCTCTTGAATTTGAATAAATTTGTGTCTTTTAAAACATTATTATGCTATGGAGCTGGCGCTTCTTTTTCTCTTGTTCTTGTAGATTTTGTTGACCTTGCTAAATCATATAGAAGCTTGCCTCCTCATACAGTGACTGGAACATTCTTCTGGACTTGTTTTCATCTACCATATTGGACTGGTCTGTTCTATTTTTATTTTTTCACTGGACACTGTTCTATTTATATATTTTTTGTGTTATTTTTATATATAACTCATTTTTGTTATATATATATTATTATATCTATTTTTTTCATTTTATCTCACACCATTACACAATTTTTACAACACAAATTGTTACTGCACTATTCTAGAACACACCAACACTCACACACTGATAGCGCTGCTCTCTTTTCTGTATATATATTTAATGGTGTTCATTTCCTGGATTTCAGACAGGACTGTTTCAGGATGAATTCAGTTTCAACGGTGCAGGCCCAGTGCAATCACAGACCCAAACCAGCATCTCTTGTTAAACTGAGAGACAATCCCAGCAAAAATCACTCAGTGACTTCAATAAAGGACAAGATTCTGTGGCACTCCAAAAACTAAACATTGCAAGTCTTTATATTGATCTAGACATCATGTACAATGTTTCCAGGAGATCTCCCATACGTACTTCCACCTGACGAAGAGATCTCCCCAGATCATTATGCATGATGTCTAGATCATTAAAAAGACTTTCAATGACCCGCTGACCCTGGTGCTGGGCAAACCTATGGAAGACATCCCCTCCCCGATGTCCAGGCTCATCACGGCCATATTAACAGCAGCCAGGTGCTCAATTGCAGCTGCCTGGAAGCACATCAAACCCCCCTCAAGGACAACTGTGATCAGGAGAATCAACGAGGTAATGTTAATGGAGAAGCTCATGGCCATGCTCCTGAAAAAGATACCCCAATTCCAGAACACCTGGGAACCCTGGCTAGGGAGATAGAACTAGAGCAGAATAGACTGAGGACGTCCTAAAGCGGGAAAATATGCTGCTCTCGTGAGCCGTGGAAATGGACACGGCCTCAGCCCCTCCCTCCCCCCCCGCCATGCCCTCCCACCTCACCAGTTCGTCCTCCCTCCCCCCCCCTGTTAGTGCTCCTCTCTCCTCGTCCTAGCCCTCCCCCTCTCCCATCTCCCACCTCCCCCCTCTCTTTCTTTTTCACCCCTTTTTCCTTCTGCGGAAAATGAGAAAAAGACATTGGTCACAATGTACAACTACCTTGGGCTCAAGACAGAAATGTATGTAAAATATGCTTGAAAAAATGACCAATAAAAGAAATTGTTACAAAAAAAAAAAAAGACTTTCAAAGTCTATTTGACTCTTGTCAAGACCGCTGAGATCATTGCAGACTATGGTCGTGGGCTTGGAGTTTGTCTGTACATCCTCTTGATGTTAAAATGTGTAACCACACGAGAACAGTAAGAAGGGTGTTCCAGCATTAAGGATGGTCTCCATACATCGGGGAGTGCAGTGCTCTCTCCACATGGTCCAAGTTGGATGATGGAATTAAAAGAGGGTCTTTCAAGTTGCAGCACGTCTATATTTGAATATGTTTGCAATACAGTAACCGTGGGAGATGTGAATGCCTTCAAAACACCCTTTTTTATTTTAGCCTTCAGTCTGTTAAGAATTGTCATTGTTCGGCACGCATCTTAGTGATATTCCTTCAGTGTGTTAAGGAGAAAAGTGAAGCAAGACAGAGGAAATACAGAACATTAACTGCGGGACAGATTATCCTCCTGTCAAATTGATGAGAGAAGATTGCATGCTGGATGTACTGAGCTTTAAGACTGGAGTGGAGTACCCCTGGGCTAAGACATCAGGAATAGACATCACACATTTAACTTATTGAAGGATCATTCCGTTTTATTCTGGTGCTTTGAAAACATCTTATTTAATAACCCTGTCACATCAATCTTTCCGTCCGCATGGGCGAGAGTCTCTTGGTATTACTATCATCGTTGTTTACAGTATACGTGTAGCCCTGTTTCCCCATGAATACAGAAAGGCTACTAATGCTGTTATTAACCTGTTGGCTCGCAGGGCCTGAGCCTCTGCCAGGGAGAGCCCGGGGCGATATATTACCACTACTTGATGCAGCGCCTCCACCAGGGCTACATACGTGAAGCGCCAACATACTCCGCAGCGCGGTACAATGGGGGGTACAGAGCTCTGTATATTACATAAACAGGATGACATACAAATAAGGACAATCAAGAACAAACAGATACAGAGATAATGAGGGCCCTGCTTGTCGGGAGAGCTTACACTCTAGAGGGACAATGTTAACAAAAGGTGCTCATTGTGGGACAGAGTATTGCCAGGGTTGCCACCACTCTGGGTTTCACCCAGAGACTAATGGTTTTGACCAAGTATCTCTAGGATACGGGTTTACCTTGTAAACCTCCTGGTGGCGGCGTGCGATGGCGTATCCCGGTATCCTCCTGTCATCTTCCCCTGCAACTCGTCAATATCGCCGCGCGGCATCACATGGTGCTGCATTGCCATGACAACAGGATGCTACATGCCATGACAACGGGACATCACGTGACGCCTCGGCGCCATAAGGCATCCTGTTGTCATAGCAACGTGACGTCAAGTAACGACTCAGCGCCATAAGTCTCGTTGTCATGGCAACTTGATGCAGTGTGATGTCACATAGCG